>NC_133617.1:708773895-709083895 GCF_048593235.1 Sminthopsis crassicaudata | reverse complement strand
TTACTAGAGCTTCTATTATACCTTCTTCAGCTTAGAGGATATTAGGGCTGGGGTAGGTATAAGTTGCAATGATTAACAAATGTAATAATCCATATCAGATCTTGGGATCACATAAGAGGTTGAGGAAATGAGTGAAGCATCCTGAAGAATCCATGGATGTACCAAAAAACAAACAAACAAACAAAACAAAACAAAAATCTGATAGCAGCATTGTTTAGAGCAACAAAGAACTGAGAACAGTTGCTCATTGATTGGTGCATGGCTAAACAAATTGTAGCATATGAATGTAATGGAAGATTTCTGTGCTATAAAGAATAACAAGCATTTTCCTTTGGAATATATAATACATTTATTATGTAAATTTCTTTTTCATCTTTTTTTATCTTCCCTGAATTTTTGGCAAATCCTTGTTTAAAAAAAAAAAAGGAGAAGACGCATAAGACAATCAGAGAAACATGGAAAAGTTGTCTTAAAGTAAAGCATAGAGAATTTATCAAAACACAGAAAACATACACAATTGCACCAAGTACAGTACCCAGCATAGGGGAGTGATTTGATTTAGATATATTAGCTAACCTAATGGCATGAAGACTACGACAATATTAATTTTTAAAATCCACAAAACAATCAGAACTGAATGTTGTAAAAATTTAAAAAGAACAAATCAATTCCTAAAGAAGAGAGTGAAGGAGGGAGAAAGATGAATAAAAGAGAGTGAGAAGGAAAAGATGGAAAAGAAAGACAGAAAGGGAGGAAGACATAAAAGAAGGTATGGTGGGAGGAGAGAGAGAGAGATTTAGAGAAGAGAGGATAGAATACAGCAGGTGGATGATCTATCATGTCAATGTAGCTTTATTAATACGGAAGGGAAACTATTTACTACTCTGTGAAAATTGTCCACATTTACATAGTCAAGAAATATTGATGAAACTGTTTGTAGACCCTAGTTGAACACATATTTAACAATATGTTTGATAAATTATTTTTTAACTTGAGACTCACATTTGGACAAAAAGAAATTAATTTAAATTTCCCAAAATACGTGGAAAATGGAAAGATTAGTTTTCATATCTTATATTTCCAACAATGTATTAGTTATGTAGTATTAATAGAACAATATAGTTTCTCTAGATTGAATGTTGCCAAGCCAGTTCAATTTTTAAAAATATTTTTGTTATAGCCATTCTCCAATTGATAAATGGTCAAAGGATATGAACAGACAATTTTCAGATGATGAAATTAAAACTATTTCCACTCATATGAAAGAGTGTTCCAAATCACTATTGATCAGAGAAATGCAAATTAAGACAACTCTGAGATATCATTAGACACCTGTCAGATTGGCTAAGATGACAGGAACAAATAACGATGAATGTTGGAGGGGATGTAGAAAAACTGGGACACTGATGCATTGTTGGTGGAGTTGTGAAAGAATCCAACCATTCTGGAGAGCAATCTGGAATTATGTCCAAAAAGTTATCAAAATGTGCATACCCTTTGACCCAGCCATAGTACTACTGGGCTTATATCCCAAGGAAATACTAAAGAAGGGAAAGGGACCTGTATGTGCCAAAATGTTTGTGGCAGCCCTTTTCATAGTGGCTAGGAGCTGGAAGATGAATGGACATTCATCAATTGGAGAATGGTTGGGTAAATTATGGTATATGAATGCTATGGAATATTATTGTTCTGTAAGAAATGACCAACAGGAGAAATACAGAGAGACTTGGAGAGACTTACATCAACTGATGCTAAGTGAAACGAGCAGAACCAGAAGATCATTATACACTTCAACAATGATACTGTACGAGGATGTATTCTGATGGAAGTGGATATCTTCAACATAGAGAAGAACGAGCTAATCCAATTCCAATTGATTAATAATGGACAGAATCAGCTACATCCAGAAAAGGAACACTGGGAAATGAATGTAAACTGTTATTTTTACCTTCTGAATCCAATTCTTCCTGTGCAACAAGAAATTCGGTTCTACACACATATATTGAATCTAGAATATATTGTAATATATTTAACATGTATAAGACTGCTTGCCATCTGGGGAAGGGGTTTGGGGGAGGAAGGGAAAAAATCTGAACAGAAGTAAGTGCAAGGGATAATGTTGTAAAAAATTACCCATGTATATGTACTGTCAAAAAAAAAGTTATAATTATAAAATAAAATAAAAATTAAATAAACAATTATAAAAAAAAGAAAACCAGTGCTTAAGAAAAGATTTTGACTTTGTTAAAACTAATTTCTTTTGAAATAGTTCATCATTTTCAGTTTTTCAAATGTTTAATTCTTGAAGAATACCTTACTTCCTGTTTCCTGAATTAAATAAATATCTCTAACAAAAAAATACTTTTGTTATTTTAAATAGGATTTTGTTTTAATTACATGCAACACAATTTTAACACTAATTTAAAATTTTTGTTTCACATTTTTCCTCCCTCCCCTGTTCCTCCCTAAAATGGTAAAAAAAAAAAAAATATATGTATATGCAATCATGAAAAACATATTTCCATGTTGTGAAAGACAAAAATGAAAAAAAAAAACATAAAATGAAAATAGTACTGTTTGATCTGTAATCAGACTTTTGTGAGGTTTTTTTTTTGATATGGGTAGTATTTTTTATCCTGCTCCCCACTTTTTAGAATTGTTATGCCTTATTTTGTCACTTAGAAGAGCTGTCATTCATAAATGATCATCATACAATGCTGCTGTTACTGATACACATCTTGGTTATGCTCATTTTACTTTGCATCAGTTCCTGTAAGTCATTCTAGATTTTTCTGAAACCATCCAACATGTTGTTTCTTATAGCACAATAATATGCCATTATCTATTTTTCATCTCATAATGCTTTCTCTCTGGTCAAAAATTATTTTCTTCTACATAGATATGACAGGTATATGCTTTTCTAATTCCTTGTGCTCCTAATTTGATTATGGTTAAAGAATTATTTAGATATTCTAACAAATTAGAGAATTTTCTGGTGAGGACTCCCTATAAATTCTTTTTAAAAATATTCCTCTCATTTTTAAATATAGTCCCCTCCTACCTGTTTTTCCTGAAACAAAGACAAGCAGTGAAGAAAACTCAACCAAAGTATTGATTGACTGACAGCATAGACAACAGTTACATTATCTTCAAATTGTATTCAAAGTGACCATGGAAGTGATCTAGTCTAACCCCTTCATTTCATAGATGAGGAAAGTAAGACTCAGAGAGCACATTAGACATGTTCTAAGTGGAAGAGAAAGGATTTGAACTTAGGCTCTCATCCATTAAATTCAATAAATTTTTCATTATCCAACATGCTAATGCTTCCTCTATATTCTCCTACCAGTTCAAAAATAAAGAAATTCATTTACTTATTCTATGGATTGAAGATTGATCATTGCAATTAATGTTTCATTTTAATGTTATTGTGTTTATATAATTCCAGTTGCTGTGACTATTATTTTCCCATTTCTGCTTGCTTCTCTTTGTATTATTTGCTTTTCTCAATCTGCCATATTTTTCCATTCTTATGGTGTAGTAATATATTAGATTATATTTATATATAAAAATATATTTGACCTTTTCCTAAACAAGACTTTGAAGAGGCTAATATAATGATATTTATAAACTGCTTAAGTCCATAATAATACCCATGCTCCTTTTGGCTCAAAAAAAATGTCTAAGTCAGCTATTAATGAAAATCTCATAAAATAGCACTAGTCTATAGGAAAGAGCAAAACTTGTATGCTGAATCCAGCTGAATCCCAATGCTGTAGCTCTGTTTTGGTCTGATCATTCTCAAACAAATATCACCAATGAAATCTACTATCAGTAAGAATCTGTCTATGAGGTACTTTTGATTGCCAGTAAGTAGGCAAAAGGTTAATTTACTTTTGCCCAAAGTTCAGCAGATCGTTAGCTTTGTATTACTTTAGCAAAATGCTGATAGCTGATGAATAAACCAGACTTATTAAGTACTTTGTTGGCAGATCCATTCTGGAGAATTTAAGTGCCTGCTTGTTTTACTGTGTACACAGTTTCCTATAAGTGTCTAGGGTGGACATGCTGTGCTCAATCCTCTATAGGGATAGAATGGTGAGACTGAGCCAAATCTGATAACTGATAACGCTTACTGAAACTTTAACTTTTCCCAAACTGATAGTGATCCAGAATAATTAATAATAATGCCCCCTCCACTCATGCCTGCCAAAGCATTGCATATCACTCCCAGAAAGTTAGCAGTAGCAAAAGATATTCCCAGAGCTACATAATTATAAAAGGGAAGGGAAACATTATACTTATGATTATGTCATGAATGGGCCAATAGATGACTGAAATGGATTCATCCTTAGCTGGTGGGAGTCAGGTTGCCTTCTTACTCATTTTCCTTTGGGATTTTGGTGAAATATTCATCAGGCAAAAGGAATGAGTGACATTTCTTAAGTGTGACTAAGCTTCACAACTTTTGGGAGATGGAGAAATTAGAATATGCATCACATTTGGATTGAAGATACTTTTCCCCACTCTTGTTTAGTTTTGTATTTGCAATGGCAACTTGTAGTAGGATTACTATTCCTATTTTAATTTTTTTAGTTGGCTCTGCATCATGATGCATGCTTATAATCTCTGCTGTTGTGGAGCCTGAGGCTGGTAGATCACTTGCCCTGAGGAGTTCTGAATTGTAGCCAGGATAAAGGTCTGAGCTAAGTCTGGCAACATTATGGTGAGCTCCACCATGATGAGGAGCCACCATTTGGCACTGGGGCTGAGCTTGCTACCTTTCTATCATAAGTGAAAGAGGAAGTCCAAGTATTTTCCTCAAAAAGTTTTAAAGAAAATTTCAAGGCCCTGGCCTTGAATCATAATGTTGTTCCCCTTTTGAGTAATAAGGAAATTTTTCAGGAAAAAAAAATGATTGTAACAAAAAGAAACTTTTCTCAAGGAATATCAAAGTATAACTCTAAGATTTATTTATATTATGGCCTTTCTCTGGATGAGTGGTATTTATTATTTTGAAAGTAGGCATTTGATTAAATAATTAGCAAAATATTTAGTCTTTCCCAAACTTCTTTTCCCTGCAGCCCAACCCCTCCTGAAAGTGTTCTTTCTCAGAGATTTTTCTAAAATACTTGCTGACTCTTCCTTTCCTCTACCTACTCTACCTTTTATTATTATAAACATATAATAAGTATATCCATATTAGTCACCATTAGAATATAAATTTGAATCCAAAGATTATTATATTATTTCCTTGTGCCCTCATTCCTTGTACATATTAAGTGATTAATAAATTCTTGTTTGGACTCAATGGAACCCATGCATATTCTCCAAATTGAATATTTGTACTAGAAAGGAACAGTCTTTATTAATGCTAGCTTCACTTAATGAAATGTATATCCTAAAACATAATGGAATGAATCTACAGTGGTAGAACCCATCAAAAATTTTGTCTCAATGAGGAAATTTGGCTCTGTACAATGTATGTTTCCTTGAAATAAGAATGTATTTTTTCATTACTGAGGTGAATTTACAACCCTACATTATTTTATCCTCTACAACTCTTCAGTATGTATTTTTAATAAATCTTTTATAAGAATCCCCTTAACATTTAGGGATCTTTACTAGATCTCAGAATATCCTATAAATACCAAGGGACCAGAAGTTCCTTAAGTTTGTTACAAGACTTTTCTTCCTTTTTTTTCTGGTATTCGTATTTCTGTTACCTCTTTTTTAAATCGCTCCTGGTATATAGTATTTCAATAATATTATAATGCAGTCTATATATATTCCCTCCATAAATCTTTCTGTTATCCTTTGGTGACCTACAACTTTTATATCTTGTGGACTGTTATTCAAGTTGTAATTACTGGAAGAAAAATTATATTAAAAAAACCCATATATTTTTCCCAAATGCAAAAGCTACTCTACCATCTTCCTTAGATTCAGTTCTTCATCCACTTTATTATGCATTTGTAGTGACTAAGGTACATATACATATGAGCCAGTTATATAATTTTTCTATCTGAAGGCACATCTTTGTTTGGACTGGATGCATTTATTATCTCTTTGGTTTTTCTTATTATGATGGTTAAGATGGATTTTTTTTTAAATTAAAGCTTTTAATTTTTCAAAACATATGCATGGATAATTCTGTGACATTAATCCTTGCAAAACCTAGTTTTCCAATTCCCCCTCCTTTGCCTACCCCATCCCATAGGTGACAACTAGTCCAATATATGTTACATCCAATATGTGCATACATATTCATATGATTATTTTGTTGCACAAGAAAAATCAAATCAGACTGGAAAAAATGAGACAAAATAAAATGCAAACAAAAACAAAAAGATTGAAAATGCTATGTTGTGAACCACACTCAGTTCTCACAATCCTCTCTCTGGATGAATATGGTTCTCTTCAGCACAAGATCGTTGGAATTGGTCTGAATCATCTCATTGTTAAAGAGAGTCACATCCAAGATGGATTTTTAAAAAGTTATTCTAGATATCATTTAGAAGTTTCTGACATTCTTAGGGTGGGGGCATAAAGCAGTTCATCTATAGAATCTTTCTTTTCTTTGGACCCAGAAATGAACATAATCATTGAGGATGGCAAGCACTTCTGACAAGTATACCTCTCCCTGTTTTATGACTTACTTCATATTAAGTGAGGGTACATGAATAAAGTCATATTGTTGCTTTGTCCAAGTAATATTATATGGTTTTCATATATCATGGTATTGTAGGGAAAAAACATTTAAGGCAGCACCTTGCTTCTTGTGATATGGGTTTGCTATAGTTTCCTTCTGAAGTCCAGGTCTCTTATTTCTTCCCCACTATCCCCAGGCTTTTCTAATATTCTGTATCTTGAGGGGGCATCCTTTTTCTTTTGTTAACTTATTGTACTCACCTTAATTTTAGGGACCTAGTAACTAGCATCCTAGTTTATATGTTTGCAAGAGCATATAAACATTTCCTTCAAAACCTTGGGGGAACAATATCTTAATATGCACATTTAATGTTAGCTGCGTTGAGGGTGGGGTTTTAGACTCAGAATTCAGCTCCATTCCTACAAGGCTACTCTGGGCTTACTTTCCAGAATACAGCTCCTCATGGCTTCTCTCCTGGGTTGAATGCAGTATCTGGCTGGGAATCTTGTGTTCCTAAACAACCTAAGGCTCAATCTCCCAGGTCAGAGACTCTGCTCAAAGATGAGAGCAAAACAAAACAAAACAAACAAACAAAACAAAAAACAACAACAACAACAAAATATATATTTCTTGGGATGATAAAAGTTAAGGCAACGGAGTTGCAGGTGGTCCTTAGGTCCACTTCCCTTTACCATATGGTATCATATGCTTTGAGTGAATGAGTCTAAGAATACCTTAAATGACAATGAAGGAAAATAAACAGACAGTCTTTTTCACATAGCTTTAAAGATAACACAGCTCCAACTATGTAGTCAATGAAAAAAGGTTATTTCCATCCCCGTGGTTGGCCAGTATAGAATGTCTATATATTTACAAGTTTTCTTTTTCCTAGGAGCAAGTACTAAGTATCTCCCACATTGGTGATGATGTCATTTAAGATATCTGCCAAATATTGGTACATTCTATTAAATTAAAAAAAAATGTATGGCCAACAAACAATAAGAACAGCAGATTCCTGTATTCTTTGTACCTTTCAATAAATTGTGTCATAGAATTGTGGCTCTGAATTAAGAAGAGAAAGAAGCCAAAGTCTCATGGACTGCAAAGACTGCAAACTCACCAGCTTTGGAGTCAGGAGGACCTGAGTCCAAATCTGGCCTCAGACACTTAATACTTCCTGGCTGTGTGACCCTGGGCAAATCATTTAACTCCATTTACCTCAGAAAAAAACAAAAAAAAAACAAAACAAAAAAAAAAAAAAAAAACGCAAAATCATTGAAAGAAAGAACTGTATAATTTTTATCTTTGAAAATAGATTGTCAGGCATTAATAGGTGCTTAGTAAATATTTGTTACTTGGTTGGTTTTGATAGAGTTTTAGTCCCATAAATAAGGTATATTTACTTTTGGGAAGGAATTAGAAGGCACTGACTTGGGAAAAAACTGAATGGCATTCCTCTGTGTGAGACATGAAAATGATAAAGACTGAATGAAGAGGAATGGGAGCAAAGAAAGCTTATGGATAAAAGTGAGTGCAGATCTATGTGAATAAATAAATCCTTCGAAAACAAAAACCCAACAAGTATTTGCAAAGAACTTTTTTCCTATGGACTTGCTACAGTTCACTTTTACAATCTAGTTTTGTTCATTTTTTTTCTCCACTTAAAAGACCAGGATTGTACATGAAATAAAATTTCATGTCCTAACTTGTAGAATACTTAATCCAAAGATGATTTGGACACCAGTTTACTGAACTCTTTCCTTGCTTTGACACAACATGGAAGTCTTTTGTGTTTTGCATTTTCCCCCTTATTCCTGACTCTTTTGATAAGATTCAATGAAAAATAAAGGAACAACATCCAAATCTATCAAAGCAGACTTCCATCTGCACATATCCTTGATTATTTAAGGTTGTGAGGAATATTAATGTTGGCAATATAAATTTGGTTAAAGACATTACTATTACAAGCAATTATTACAACATTACCTTCCTACCCACTGTCTGTGATGACTCTGGCAGTGTTTCCATTATAACTGCCATCTTCTCATCCTGGATCGATTTCCCCATTTTAGGTTTTTTTGCTTACACTTAAATTTAATCTGTTTAGCTCTCTTTAAATTAAATGAACACAAACCAAGTCCAAAGCTTTCCACATGCAAGCATGCTCTGGTGCTTCTCTGACTGTAAATAGCAGTATTATAAAATAAAATGGGACATGTGACTTTTCTCCACTGGGGATAGTGTCTCATTATTTCTTTAAAAACATGAAAGTTGCAAAGATACGAGTTATTGACATGGGAAACATTATTTAGGGGACATGTAATTCAGCATAAGTATCCAAACCATAAACAGGTTTTGATCACAGTACAGGCTTAAAAAGGTAAAAAAGAAAGAGAGAGACACTATCTCTGTATTATTTGTAAATAGTTCTTATTGAGTGGGGGGTGGTATATTGAGCCCTTTTGAGCTTTGCCCAAAGGAGGCATAAATATCCAGAAGAGTATGATGTAGAAAATCCCAGGGGACCAGAAGTCAAATGACAATAATTTTAGTTCTACCTCTGCTATCAGTTTCTATCACATTAGGCAAGTCATTTAATTTTGTATATCTCCGTTTCCTTTTTTTTTTTTTTTTAATGAAGAAATTGATTTAGATGAAGTTTAAGAGCCCTTCAGGTTGGAACATTTTATGACCTAAATAGAAATGTAAAGATGAGATTACAAGAAATGTTATCATCATGGTTTCTAGGAGATTACAATCTGACATATTACTATTATATGGGATAGGGAAAGGGATTAGATCTATAGTTTCATCAGAATAAGAAATGTCTTTTACCAAAGCTTCTATCAAAGCAGGCCACATTTTCTTAGCAGCATGTAGCTTTAGAGAGTTATTAGACTAATGGTTCTCAGAGTGTTGTCAAGGGACTGCTAGCATTTCCTGGGGTCCTTTCAAGGGACCTGTAAGGTCAAAATTATTTTCAGAATAATACTAAGATATTTTAATTTCTCCATAGCTTTTATCACTAGGTATAGCCCAGATAAATAGGGTAAATGTATTCTAAAACCAAAAAGTTTGAAAACAACTCATTCTAGACAACTAGTCAGACCACACATTAGGTCTGTTTTCTGAGGACCAGTCTAGCTAATTACAAAGAGATTTCTGACCAATAGTTCAGTTGCTGGTAATAAAATCTTTGACCATGGCAACCAATGTAAGAGGGAGAAATACAAACTGGCACTTGGACATATACTACTACCTTCCACTTGCACACTTTGATAGAAGAGACGCAAAAAGTGATAGGACTTATATCTGTGATAGCTCTTAAATAGTGAGGAAGGGTCCTCACAAATCTAAGTTTTGATGAACTTTTTCTGTTTTTCCAGGAGACCAGACTTATTCAAAGTAACAAATCCAAATCAGTTCATCTGAAATGGATCTCCACCCTGGCATTAATTCTTTGAATTAAACTTTTACTTATCCCCTGACTTCAAGATCCCACTTCCATACCACAATGAGGCCAATTAATGGGAGGATTTAGGGAAGAGATGCATAGGACAGGGAGACATGGATGATTTGTGGTGTACAGTACTTGGGAGAAACATCCACATGCAAAATATCTCAGATTTATGTGAGAATTTAACGTTACAGATTCTGTGCTAAGCCTCAACAATACATATGTCCATGTTGGAATTTAATAGAAAAGTATATTTTATAATTTTGGGAAGCATATACAGCATTTGAGTTGAAAGGGGATTTAACATAATCTATAGAAATCTGAGCCTAAATAAAATACTTGTATAATATCATAACAATCCGTAATTCTCTTTTGTATTTACTCTTGGAAGGGAAGTGTATGAGGGTATGGTAATTCTTTCCAAATGTTTGAAGGAAACAGACCAGTTTTGCTTCATGTCAGAAGACAAGACTAGTAGCATAGTGCACATTGTAGAGAAACTGATTCTAAGTTCAAAGTAAGTAAAAATTCCCTAAGAATCCTAATTTTTCAGAAATGTACTAGACTGACTTGGGAGCTACTGGGTTTTCCATTGGTGAGGTACTTAAGAAGGAAAGCAGAGAATTTCAGTAAGATATAAATAAGGTAAACTGATATTTGACACTGTGCTGTTTAGCTCTGATTTGAAGTTATAAGATTATTAAACAAGCAAGAAATTCCAGCTAAGTAATTTGAGACCTTGAGAGAAGTAACTAATGCAAAAATAGAGCTAGTGCTTAATTCAGAATTTTCTAAAGTAGACCATCTTGTCTTGCATTGAGTGAAGACATTTCAGAAAGTCCCCAAATAATGTTTTAGTTGTTTCTTTTTCTCTTTGTCATGAAAACTGCTACTGTGAAAACTGAAAATGGGGTGGGACAAATGAAAGCAATGACAACCACCCCAAGTAGGCCTGAGCTATTAGACTGGAATACATTCTTCTCATCCAAGGATATCATCTTTCTTGAGTACAGACTTAGAACTTTTAACAAGATTAGTATTTGGCTGCTTCATTTTCAATAGGTAATGAGTAACTGAGTTGTCACATACACACACACACACATACAGTTTTGACCTTGAAATGACTTTCCTCTTTCTGTTATACATGAAAATCTACTTTGTAGATATGTTGATATTTCCCTTAATCTGTTCTCAACAGGAGCCATATTCAGAAACTTGGCAGTTTCTAAGTGTTCAACATAATATAAAATTAATTTTTAAAATAATAAGAATTATTTAATTCCTATCCTAGTAATTGCACAGCAGAGCACTTTTATAAAAGAGAAGGAACCTCTCTCCGGCTGCTCCCAATCTCTTCTAGCCCCATGACTAATTGTGGATAACTCCCCAAAGGATATCTAATATACTTTCCCTCAAGCTACAGCTTAAAGCCCTCTCCAACAAAATAGAAAGATGGTACTATGACAGAATACACACTAATTTCCCTCAAGCTATAGCTTAAAGCCCTCTCCAACAAAATAGAAAGATGGCACTATGACAAAACATACCCTATCCATTTATAAGATTAGTCGTGAAAGGCTCCATCCATTTCTGATTTAACTCTGATCTTTGGCACAAGCAGAGTAGTTAGCGAAATTTTAAGTTTTTGTAGACTCATAGGAGTGGAAAGAATTCACAACGTTTTATAAGGCCATAAAACATTAGAAAATATAGCTTATTTTGCTGAGGAACAAAATAGATTTCAGCTAAATGGCAGGTTTCAAAAGAATGGCTGGAACTATATACATACATGCATACATACATACACACAAGCACACATACATATACCCCCCCTATCCTCACACACCATGGAAACTGTGAAATGACAATTGTAGGTTATTTCCTTTGTGCTGTATCCCAGAGTTGGATAATTGGCCTATGAGTGAGACTAAAGTTCTCAGTCACAAACTGTGACTTTTAAAAGTAAGATTTTTAAAGAAGTTATCAATTCTGAAAGCTCCTTTTTTCCAGCTCATGTCAGCATGTTCCTAGGGTACATAGCTTATTATATGTCATAGGGACATTCAAAAACTGTGCATACAGATTGTGGAGAAGGTGGCTAAAAATAATTTCCCACTTGGAAAGTGGGGACAGTAATCTAGTGTTTACTAGAACAATTGCCTAATTGATTGCTTTAGGTTCTGATAATCAAATAATGAATATTCTACTTCTATCCAGATCCTGTGTGTGCGTGCTCATGCGTGCGTGCACACACACACACACACACACACACACACACACTATTCATTATACATGATGTACAATTACAATGTACAATGTACAATGATGTACATTAGGTACATGTGTATATGTGGTATAGGTATAGCTATGTATAGATTTATGCATATATATATATATATATATATGTGTGTGTGTGTGTGTGTGTGTGTGTGTGTGTGTATGTTACTTCATATATAACAAACCAGGCTTTTTTCAAAAGAAAAATTTAACATTTTCTTTGCTTATTCTGAGGAGGCAATCTCCATTCAAAGAGAATATAGGAAGAAAGCCTTGGAAAAGTGCCAACAAGGAATACTCAGCATTTTATTTTTTCAGTCTCCAGGAGTAGGAATCAAATCTCTCTTCAGATCATTTTCATTTCCCCCTTTTGTCTTTACATCCAAGGACTTTTAAAAAACCCCAAAATGTTCTGATCTCAATCTCCATCAAGATCCTCTTAAAAATAGGCAAGAAAATAAATATCTGTCTAAAAGGCTCAGTATGTCAGTTACATGCTTGATTAGTGATTTAATGATTTACTCAACTGAGAAAGGAGGAAACAAATGTGAATTGTCTTTTACAACCCTTTGGCCACTCAAATTCATCCAGATGCGAGCCTCATGAATGTTTGGAGGAGTCAATCCTGAGATTAGGGAGCTAAAATTTTTGCATATAGCAATAATTCCAAAAGAAGAAAGTGGCAACAATAATAAAGCACCAGCATTTCATTTTTCCTGAGTCCCTTTGAGACCAAGATGAAAGAAATCCCTAACACTCATCTGTTAATGTTGATCTCAATCTTTTCCCTACATTTTTGGGGACTCTTATCCATTACATAATGGATTCCATATCCAATAATGTATACTTGACAAAAATGTAGAAAATCACCCAGGGCCACAGAATGTTCTTCAAATATTAAAGAAGAAGTGCTGAGCTGCGATATCTGTTGTTTTCTTTCTCTGTTGGTTTCTCAATGATTTTTGAAAAGATATAACAAGTGTTTCTGTTAAAAAAATGGACAAAGACGGTTTCTAAAAGGAAGAAAGCTTTTGGATTGCATGTAATCTCAGAGAGGTAGAGACTATTTGAATTGAATAATCTTTTGTTAAGCTAGCATTAAATTAAAAAAGACAATTATTTTATCATACCCTACTATATATTTATATAGATTTATAAATATATTGTTGTTGTTTAGCCATGACCTGATTTAGGGTTTTCTTTGATAAAGACATTAGAGTCGTTTGGCATTTCCTTCTGCAGCTCATTTTACAGATGATGATACTGAGGGAAGTAAGATGAAGTGATTTGTCCAGGCTTACACAACTTTTAGAGCCTGAGTCTGGATTTGAATTCAGGAAGATGAGCCTTTCTGACTCCAGGCCTAGTACTCTATCCACTCTAGCAACTAGTTTATATATATGAGTGTGTATATATATATATATATATATATATATATATATATATATATATATATATATATATATATGATGTATACATGTATATATAGTTATATAAATATATATATAAATGTATGCATATGTATATATATATATATGTGTGTGTGTGTATGTGTGTGTGTTTGTATATATATAAATGTATGTAGGTAGAGTTATATATATGTGTGTATATAAATGTATGTATATATATATATATATATATATGCATGTATATAGTTATATATATATATGTATATATAAAAATATATGCATGTATGTATAGTTTTATACACACACACACATATACATACATACATATATGGAGATGTAAGAGGACTTGCCAACTCCCTGCCAGCCTTGAACATTGCACAGGATACGGCTCAGGTAATCTGATGGTAGCCTTGTAAGAGTAAACAAGATGGCACTGTGAGGAAGGGGGTCCCACCCAAAGGAACAACATGGCAGTTCATAGGAGAGGCAGCACGTGCTGGACCTTAGGGGGGAGTACCTTGAATATCCTTATTAGGAAAGGAATGCACACAACATACCTATGTGCTGCTTCCTGTGGAGAATCATGTACCTACTATAGGCTAAGATGTGATTATGTATGAAGCAGTAACTAGGAACAAGCGCTAAGATGTCTTTGTAATAAATGGAGTCTCACATCACCCTGGCTCTCGCTCCTCACAGTCTTCGCTATTCAGGTGGACAGGTAGTGCTGGTCACATAAGGCCTGTTCTACTCCGGAGTTAAGGCCTTGACTCTTAACATGGGCATACAAATATATATACATATATACATATACATATATATATATATACATATACATATATATATACATATACATATATATATATATATACATATATATATATATACATATATATATATGTATATATATATATATGAAGAGAGAGAGAGAGAGAGAGAGAGAGAGAGAGAGAGAGAGAGAGGGAGGGGTGGACTTAATTTGCTTTATATATAAACAAAACTACAGATGGACAAAAGGATCCAGGAGATTAATTTATCTAACTATCTCCTTTTGCAAAAGAAGAAACTGAAGTCCAAAGAGGTTGTGATTTAATAGCATCCTAGTAATTGTAGAAAGTAGTCTAGGACCTGGATCTCTTAACTGCTGGTCCATTTTTCTTTCATTTATATAATGGATAAATAGAAATAGTTCCAGATATAGTTAGAGATTTTAGACATTTTAAGCTAAGGTCTTTTTCTATCAACACCCATTATGTGATTAACAGTAGGTTTAAAAAAAAAAAGGCAAAAAGTGGCCACTTTATCTTAAAAAAAAAAAAAAATCTAGAGAAGTTCATCATGATTTCTGGTCAAAACAGAAACAACTGCTATTTAACTAACTAGAAATCATCACAATCCGAACAATGACACAGTGTGTATATGTGAATACAGTGTATGTGTGTGTGTAGGAAAGTTTGTTCACATCAATTCCATCTCATCTTTTTTTTTTCTAACTTTTCCCAAAAAATTGCATTGCAAAAATTACTTATTCCTAAAGTTACGAGTCACTAGAAAATATGAGGGAAGGAAATTTTTCCTTTCTTCTTTCCCAGAGATCTATAAGAATTGGTTTAATCTCTATTTTCATATTATTTCTATACTTTTTTGCTATAGGGAAATTGAGTGAATTATGAGACCATGAGAAGTCATCTTCAGGTCTCTTATTCACTCTTTCAATGAAAATGAAATGAAAACCTGCATGATAAAAAAAATTATTGGCAAACTCCCATTTCTTCCCATCTATTAAGATATAACTGAAAGTTCAATAGTCCAAATAACATCTGGAGTCTGCTAGAGATTAAAAATAAACATTCAAAATTTCTCTTCTTTCCTCCTTTTTTATATAATTAGTAAATTCCTATTTTGAATGTTTAAACAAAAAATAAGATTTGGAAAATTATAATCTACTTTAAATGTTTTTAATCTTTTTTCTCAAACAAAGGCCTTTCTCCTTTATAGCAATATTCTTCTTCCATTATGTAGTACAATGGATAGAATGCTGAAGCTGGAGACTTCCTGATCCTATTCAAATTAAAATGTATGTATACATTTGTTATTGTTGTTCAGTCATTTTTCAGTTGTGTCCAACTCTTTGTGACCCAATTTGGGGTTTTCTTGGCAAAGATAATAGAGTTGTATTCCATTTCTTTCTCCAGCTCTTTTTTACAGTTGAGAAAACTGAAACAAACAAGGTTAAGTGATTTGCCCAGGGTCATACAATTAGTATTCTGAGGCTAGATTTAAATTAATTTAATTCAAATGATGATTTTAATTTCACCTTCAGACATTTGGGAGGTATATGACACTGCACAAGTCACTTAATGTATCTGTTTCCTCATATATAGGGATAAAATTAGTATTAGATTTATGAGAATCAAATTGGATGATGATTTAAAGTGCTTTGAAAACTTTAAATTCTATAAATGTTAGGTATTCTGATTATATTATATGGTTGAAAATAGCAAAATTCCATAATCTCCAATGAATTAAGGTTGTTGACAATATCAAAAACAATGGAGAGAGGCTAGTTTAGTATATGTTGGCTATAGCATTTTGCCATTGAAGACATGTAAAAGACATCAACAAAATGGAGTGAGTGTATCTACAAAGAGAGGTCAGCTATTTAGAGATATTGCAGTTTCTCCATTGAGATTCAATATAAAGACATGTAGAGAGAAATTAATGATGAATTTAATAGACTTCTGCAAATATTTATAGCAGAAAGATGTACAGGTCACACTGAATAAGACTAGACAGATTTTGAGAGTGAAAAGAGATTTCAGAGGCAATTTATTCTAACTTCTACTTGAAAATTAATCCCTTCTATAGCAAACATAACAAGTTGTCATCTAGTTTTTGCCTGAAGGCATCTTCCAAAAATGTAGAAGCAACTATGTGCCCAGAAAATCCAATGTACTTGTAGAACTATCTCATTATTAGACAACTTTTCCCCCTGATATCAACAATGTGTGACTGGGTTGTGATTTATACCTTTGAAGGAGATATCTACCAATACCAATGAATTCACAGTTCCAAGGAAGTATCAAAGTGAGAAACATCAGAAGCATTCTATTTTACTGACTCATATCATTTTTGTATAATATGGTATTAACAGACTATCATAACTGGCATTTATAGGAGCCAATGTGGATAAAGGTGGTAAACTTAGGTGGTAAAGTTAGGAAAGTCAAGTGTTGCCTCTGCTACAAATCAGTCATGGGAAAGTCACTTAACATTGAAGTTTGTAAGGCAACTCTCAGAGTAGGTAGTTGCAGAGTAGGTGCCACTCTGTATTGATAGGAGTAGTTTCTTATCAGAAACTCTCAACATTAAATATGGCATAGAGAAGGGAACGCACTTTGAAGTAGGAAGACTCAAGTTTAAGCCCAGTGTTGAAATAGGATTTAAATTTGTCTGGATGAGGCAAACATTACTTAATATCCTGGTGTCCCAATTTCTTATCAGTAAAATAAGGAATTTGAGCTTAATGTTCTCAAGATCTTTTGGCTATCAGTGCATGATCCTATTAAATTATTGATACAATTTTATCTCTCCTTCCTGGTCTCAATAATTATAATAATTTCTTACTGATTCAGAAGAAGGTTGAGAATTTTGTTCCAGCATTAGCAGTAATGAATGTAATGAAATAACCTCATATCCAAACATCAATCTCGCTACTTCCTAAACCAACAGAAAGTTAGTAATTTCTCCAAATAGTAGCCACTCTATTATCCAATATTGATGTACTGTAGACTTCTTGTAGAGTAGATATGTCCAATATACATTCAGCAGGAGCCAAGCCTCCATTCCCTAATGTAGCCTGAAGCAAAATAAAATATAGTTAGGAAATGATTAGTAAAATAAAATGCAATACAACAGAGATAATATTGATTTTATAAGTCAATATGTGAGCAGTTAGTTGACACATTGACTAGAACAATGGCGTTTTCCTGACTCAAATCTTCTTGAGTTCAAATCTAGACTCAGATATTTTTTCTTTTTTAAATAGTATTTTATTTTTATTTTTCCAAATACATATGAAAATAGCTTTCAACATTCACCTTTGCAAAATTTTGTGTTTCTTTTTTTTTTTTTTTTTTTTTTTTTTACCTTTCCTCCTCTTCTCCCTTTCCCCAATACAGAAAGTTATCCAATATAGGTTAAACATGTACAATTCTTCTAAATATATTTCCATCTTTGTCATGCTTTACAAGAAAAATCAGATCAAAAAGATTAATAAATAAAAAGAACAAGAAATAACATAAAAAGAAGCAAACAACAAAACGGTGAAAGTAATACTATTCTAGGAGCCATATTCAGTCTCCATAATTCTGTCCCTGGATGTGAATGTCATTGGAATTGCCTTGAATCACTTCATTGTTGAAATGAGCCAAGTCCATCACAATTGATCATCACATAATCTTGTTGGTGGTATCTTGGTTCTGCTCATTTCACTCAGTGTCAGTTCATATAAGTTTCTCCAAGCTTTTCTGAAATTAGCTCATTAATCATTCCTTAAAAAACAGTAATATTCCATTACATGCATATATTGTAACTTATTCAGCCATTTCCCAACTTCTGGGAATTCACTCATTTTCCAGTTCCTTACCCCTATAAAAAGGGATGCTATAAAAATTTTTGCATATATGGATCATGTTCCCTCTTTTATGATTTTTTGGGGTATATAGACCCTGCTGGATCAAAGGGTATACACATAGACTGAGATAATAGTTATATGACATAAATATCCCCAAGTATCACTTCTTGCAGTATGAAATCTTATTGATTACTTACAAAGTTAATCATACTTAGTTGATCTTTGATACTTCAGAAGTCTTTCCTCTGGCCTATAATTTGCTCTATGATAGTTGTGGAGGACTGTAGAGAGGAGGGACAGTATAATGGAAAGATTAATGAATTCAGGGTGAGAAGAACTGAATTCATCTGACCTTCTTCTTTACTTACTCATGTTGGACAAATCAAACCCCTAACTTTTCTAGAATTTAATTTCTTCATCTACGAAATGATGTTCAACTCAAGGGTATCTAAGACTAACCAGAGTCTGAAAATCATTAAAATCAACAAAATATTGTGCTCTTTCCAGTTTTATCTCTTATTTAGATTAGCTAAGGTAAGATGTGAAATATATTCATACCAATTCTGGTTTTCATTATGTCTGATGAATCCAGATTACTTTTATTCAGAGTTGAGGGAAATTAAGTCAATAGTTTAGGATACTAAGCTTATGGCTCACATTTCAAAATTATTTGTGCTCACCATTTACATAGTTCATTTCCTTCCATTGTAAAATGTGTTTATATGACATTTGTCTAATATCATTTTTCCCTTGGAAGATGGTCTAGCAATGACAAGTTTTCATTAAAGGAGCAAATGATGATTTTTTTTTGCAGAGTACTGCAAATAAATATCAGGAGATTTGGAGATAAAGTAAACAAGTCTAAGCTGTCTTCTTGCTAATGTTTCAGAAAAAAAATGAAGATATTTTAGATACATGGCTTTTGGAGACAGAACTCAAAAAAAGGTGACTATTATAAAGCTGAGAGAATACTGGTGTAAACAGTAAATGAAATATTCATGTACCAACATACTTTAAAAGAAAAAAAAAAATTTGCTTTGACTAGAACTAAGGGAATTGAAATTGTCTGTAGAAGACAGGAAATTTGTACACATAAAATCATAAAGTACACTTGAAACTCCTGTAGCTGGCAAGCTCTAATTTTATATGGTAGTTTATGGCCATGAGAAGAAGGAAAGTTTTAAAATAAACAGTTGTGAATAATTTTTCACTTAAATGTTTTGCATAGCATTGATAGGCTATTTTTTGTAATTCTGATATCCTTCAGGACACAACCGATTATACAACTGAAGACTAATAATGCTATATTGAACATGTTATTTATTCAATCAAGTTAGGAAGCATTTATTAAGCACCGACTCTGTGTCAAGTACTGTTCTGGACACTGAAAACACACACACACACACACACACACACACACACACACACGTGAGATGTTCCTTAATCTTCCCAGAGTTTTTATTCTATTGGGTATACATTTTAATGCAAGCTTACATTTTTAAGAGTTTTATTGATGATTTTTGTTTTTATATCAACATTTTCCAATGTATACCTCCCAGAGAGTCATCTTTTATAACAAAGAATTTTTAAAATTCATCAAAACTAACCAAAATATCAAAAAAGTCTAAATAGCATTCCACATCTATTGTCCTCAAACTCTGTAAAATATGTACGTACATACATACATAAATACATACATAAACAATAAAAGAGGGAGCTATCTTCTTAAATCTCTTCTTCACAGTCAAGTTCAGTCATTATAATCTCCCATCATTCTGTTTCAGTCATTTTATTGTTATAGTTTCCATTATCTTGTTGTAGACATAGTGTATATTGTTTTCCTACTTCTTACTGCATTTTACATTTGTTTATACGGATCTGCCTGTCTTCTGTATCAGTCATATTCATCATTTCTTATAGCACAATAATATTCATTTACATAGAATGATTTCTTTAGCCATTCTCAAATCATTGAATATTTTCCTTGAGTCTCATTATTTGTTTCTATAAAATATTTTATGATAAATATTTTGGTATCTATGGGCTATTTTTTTTTACCATTGATCTCTTCAGTCAATGGAATTTGGCAGTAGTATCTCTGGGTAAAAAGGCATGCGGTTTTTAGTCACTTTAATTATAAATCATGTTTTTAAATGAATACATCAATTCACAGCTTTTCCAGCACTGCATTAGTGTGCCTATCTTTCCACAACCCCTTTTGCATTCTCTTATTTCCATTTTTTGGCCATCTTTGCCAATATTTGCATGTGGCATAAAATCTCAGATTGTTTTTAATTCACATTTCTGTTACTATACATGATTTGGAGTATGCATTCATTTGATTGTTAATAATTGACAATTTTTCTTTGGAAAACTATTCTTTTCTGTTGAGTACTTATCCATTGCAGAATGGATATTGTTCTTACATATTTGTATTAGTTGTCTATATATATTTTCATTTCCTATCATGGACATTGCTTCTGAACTTCTTTGAACCTCTCCATCACACCTTTCTTTCCCAGGAAACTCTTTACTGGGGAATCTCATTATGCTTCAAGATTGAATCTGCCTGTACTCACATTTCATCAATACACATTGTTGCACTTCTTAACCTACAGTTCATCAGCTTGGTGGTCAAATATTTTGCTAACTGTCATTTCAATATAATTGGGTACCTTGTCAATCTCATGTGTTTTATTTTATGTATTTAACAATGTTATTTTGTGATAGGGTCTACCAATTTCACCAGACTGCCAAAGACATCCATGAAACACATACACATACAAAAATTAAGAAATCTGGCCCTTAGCTGGAAGTACAGGTTCATGGGCTACAGTGCATCTATCTAAAGGTGTGTGTGTGTGGGGGTAATCAGTAGAGTTTTCCTCCCTTTTTCCCATAAGTTACACTGCCTTCGGATTTCTTAGGACTTTTCCATCTTGTACTTTACGCCTGCTTATTAACTTGTTAGCCACACCTAGCAGAGAAACATATTTGGTATGTTCTCAACAAAAACTTTTGAGAAACTGCATATTATCATCACTTAAAAATAACTGTATTAGGTACAAGTCATATTATTGTACTCTAAATGCTACCTTTCATATCTGGCTCATTTCTGATATAATTCATCTTAGCATGGGTGTTATTGCTCATTTCTAGCACATCTTCAAAGGCACAATGGTTATTTAGAAATGAGCTAATAGGGAGGCACAAAGGCAGTTTGTCAGCTGCCAGCTCTACACACAAGATGCAGAAGTAAGCTGGCACTACTTGCTGCAGCAGGCTCTTCAGGTACATAGCAGTGGTGCATCTTCCTCACAAAACTTGACTTTGAAAGACACAACTGGTTCCCAATCAGTAGACCAAGCCCTAAAGCTTCCAGGACCTCTGCAATTTCTCTGGACCTGGTCTTTGATTTTTCTTATAATCAGTGTTGTTATCGCTTGCCCTAGATTTGTTCAGTCTTTTTACCTCATTCCTACGTTTTATGGAGAGATTTCTTATAAAGACCAAAATGTTTTTGAATATCCCTTACCCAATCAATCACTGGTCTTCAGGTTAGAGGTTAGAGGACTGGATTTGCAGGTGGAGGATCTCAGTTTGAATCCCAGTTTTGTACCTTATTTTCTGTATGATCTCAGTAAAGTCAGTCACTTAACTTTTCTTTTGCTCTCATTTTCCTCAATAGAGTAATTCAAAGAATTTTTCCAGGTCTCAATAATTCTTGGATTCTAATCACTTGTTCTTCCTTTTATTATCAATCTATTATTCTGTCAATTTTAGATATATAGTCTATGTTTGTCCCAAAGTCTTTCACAAGCTGTTTTCTAATTACCTTACTCTTCTATTTCTTTTTCTGTGAAGCCTATATTTCACAGATGTGTAGTTATAGATCCTCTTTTACTCAGGAATATAGCATCACATTCTTCAAAATCTTTCTTTCTTACAATTGGTGCACAGAGCATTGAGGATCCTTAACCATTCTCATTTCTACTACTTCCTATCTAAACCTTTCTCCAATGTAAAACACTTAAATACCCCATATAGGTCCTGGTCCTGAGCTAGGATAGTTTCTTTAATCTATTCATCCTAATGAGAAGTGGAGTGTTATAGTGGGAAAATCATTGGAATGAGAGTTCAGAGATCTGGATTCAAATTTTACCCCTGATAATTTACCCAATTTCAGAATCAATTAACTTGTATGTAAAATGGGTTAATATTAACTTGTAGTACTTACCACACAAGGTTCTAGTGAAGTTAAAATAGAATAATGAATATAAATGTTTTGTAAATGTTGAAGTGCCATATAAATTTCAGCTGTTACCATTTCATATCAGAATATATAGCCATTATAAAAATAAAAATGGCAAGTGTCTACTATAAGCATAATCAAGATGACCCCCTCCTAACTCTTGACTGAAAGTAATAATGGAAATATTTTCAAAGCTTGTAACTATCTTATTTGCCTATAGATTGTCCCTATCATCTGTACTTTGAAAGCACCTGCTGACAACATAAATATCAAAGTCAATATTTTCCTATTGTTGAAAGCAGCAAGGGAAACATTTTCTTCATCTAATGTACATTTTACTTAGAAAATGTCTTCTTGCTTTCCAAGCAAAATGTAGATATCTGCCCTAATACACAAATTACTTTTCAAAAATGACAGCTTTTAAGCCTTATAGAAATCATGTAATAAAAGCACCAAATAACCACTTAGCAGGCACTTAATTGGGGAGAAAATCTCCTTAACCTTGAGAACAGGCACTTAGAGTAAGTTGATAGTATTAAGAAACCACTCACAAAAATGTTTGAAAGGGCCTACCTACTTTTTTCCCCTCTTATAACACAAAGATTATGATGATTCAGATTTGTTAGATTCACTGAATGCCCAAGTACAAAATCAGAAGACATGTCAGTGAATATGCCAATGGCAAATATGACTAAAATGTACCTTGCCCCCTCCTCTCTTCTTCACGCCCTCACAACCTGCTCACTCACATGTTTTTAAGAGTCACATCCATTTTCCATCAGGGAGATATTTTGAAATGAAATATATATGCATACTGATGAATTAACAGGATAATAGATTATAATTAGAAGGGCACTTAAAGGTTAAGCAATCCTAATTTCTCATTTTTAAAAATATGGAAACTGAGTCAGAGAGTTGGCTATTTGCTCGAGACCTCACCTTCTGAGGATCTCTCAGATTCCAAGTTCAGTTCTCTATCCACTATATCATATTGTTGGATATATTCACTCTGAGTATCCCATTTAGTTTGATAAGTTTGAGTAGAACTGGAAAAAAGTCATTTTTAACTGTCATGAAAAATGCATGCACCTTCCCTGATTAAATGATACTTATCAGTCATGACATTGGAAAATTTGTTCAGTCATTAAAAGATAATAATAGTAGCCTACATGTATACAACACCTTAAAAATTGCAAAAGTCCATGCATTTTTTTCTTGATTCTTGATATAACCCTATGAAGACAGCAGTAATGTTATTTCTATTTGATAACTAATAAATTGAGGTTTAGAAAAATTAAATGACTTGATGGGATAATTTTTTTTTGTTTGTGTGTATATGTACACAAAACATATATACAAATATATACTCATATATGTATACACAAATGTATATATGCATAGAATTATACATATTTGTACATATGCATGCATGCATGTGCATTTGTCTTCCACTGAACTTAGAACCAATGACTCAACTTCGAGTTCAAATCCAGCTTCAGATACTTACTAGATGTGTGACCCTGGGCAAGTCACTGAATCCTGTTTGCCTCAATTTCCTCATCTATAAAATGAGTTGAGAAGGAAATGGTTTCTTTGTCAGGAGACAAAAAAGGGAACAGGGGTGAATGGAACATCATGGAGCATCTTATTCTATGGAGCTAAAACCAGAGAGAGCAGCAGATGTAGTGTGGAAAGAGCTGAAAGTCCTTCCTGCCCTCTCTAATGAAAGACACTGAGAGTAGCTTCTTCTTCTGTCTCTCCTTGCCATTGTTGTTCATCTTTGGCTCTTGAACAAAGAGAGGAGAAAGGGGAACTAGTGTGGTTTTTTAATCAAGGGTATTAAGTATAACACTTGATCCATTAAGGGAATTCTTAAACTAGAGTCCCATTAACTTGTTTTTCAAATATCTTCATAATCATTATTTCAATACAATTGGTTTCCTTGTGAATCTGAGCCATTTTATTTTATGCATCTTCAAAACATATAGGGTTCATAGGTTTCAGAGGGAATGGAAGTAAAGAGGTCTATGACATTGCAAAAATTTAGATCTCTACTCAGACCAGATTCCTTTTAATAATAAGATCATAGTTCTATTGAAGTATTGGGCTACCAAAACATAATTAACAGAAGATCAGCTTCATTTAGTGGACAGGCAGCCTCAGATGGAGAAATACCCAGATTCAAATACCATTTCCAATCTATGAGTCAGTTTTTTAATCCCTTAATGCCCCAGGTATTTCTCCAAAACTATGAATTATAGGCCAGCCTGAAATATTGCAGGAGGGGTGGAGAAGAAGAGTTTTCTATACCAGCGAAATCACAGGCTTGGGCTGTGCCTGTCCTGAACAGAAAAGAAATATGGTTGACATAGATATTATATTATATCCTCCATTAGGTTGTCAACTCCTTAGCAGCAGGGGACCATCTTTGTTTTTTTTTTTTATATATCCAGCAGTACCTGGCACATAGTAGGTAATTAATAAATGTTAAAGGATTAATTGGTCATCTAGGAACCTAAAGATAAGGAAAGGATAGATAACAATCAGCTTAAATCTTCTTGAAAGATACAGTCTGAAAACAATCTCTTTACATTGTGGTCTTTGTATATTTTATTCCCCTTGAATACTTCTCTACCTCTATCTATGAACAGGTAGCTGGCCAGTGCACTGACTTAAGAGTTTGTAGGTATTACAAATCATTGTCCTCTCCAGAATGGTTGTTTTGCTTCATTCAATACCATTATTAAGAGTATGTTTGCCAGTGAAAATATTCACAGTGTGAGGGCTCAATTTTGTGTTCTTTCTGTTGTTGTCATGGTTCTGATTGCTTTCCTGCCTTCTCAAGGCAGTGAACCAGCTAACTACAGTATCCCTTAGGTATCTATTCTGAGGGTGATATGCTTGCTTTGCCTCTGTTGATAGAAATGGGATTTATACACATGGATTGACAACCGAATTGTCACCTTCCCCTCTGGTGCTTTCCTAATTATAATTTGTACTGTGGGGTGTCAGGGAATGCTAGAATAGAGAATGCATCTTTATTACTATAAAGCAAACTCCTGGCAGGGAAAAAAACAACAGAATGGTGTTGGAAGTATAATGTCTCATCTTGGAGGTGTGCTCTGTGCCAGGTAACCCAGATGGTTAGTAACACCTGCTCTGTGATTTTAGCTTCTCCCACCCCTCCCCACAAAAAACAAATGCTTCAAGTGCTTTGTAAAAACTTCAAATTCCCTTCCCAACATATCAGTGGATTACTGCAGCAACTTATTTGATATTCTGGCCCTTATTTTTAAGGTTTTATCATGGGATTCAGAGAGGTAGCACTCAGGCAGCCCAAGGAATTGAAAATCATCCCTAATATTATACTGTAATGGATGGGGGGAAAAAAGATCCTATTTTGACTTTGTGAAACCGTCTACCCATTGAAAGCCCTGGCAGATTATGGACTTGAAGACAAAGTTGTGATTTAAAAAATAGACCTTGGAAAATCATAGGGCATCTAGCTTGTCAATGTTTTCCTTACATGTTGCTTTTAACCTTTTTCACTTGTCTCCAATTTTTTATCTGTAAAAATGGACTTAATCACTGTTTATATCAAAGGGGCCATTATGTGGATCCCTGACTTGAAAAAGATAAATGTCTTCAGACAAAAGGCATTGTCTTATTATCCCTAAAAAAAGAAGTTGTGACTTTTTTCCACTGCCAAAGAACTGCTTGGTAGTTTAGTAAAGAGATTTTAATAGCATTTCCTCAGGTGGTGAAATTGAAAAGAGGACATATCTCATTAAATACATGGAGAAACTAAAATAATGGAAATTGGTCACTCATAATAACATATTCTGGAATATATATGTGTGTGTGTGTGTGTGTGTGTGTGTGTGTGTGTGTGTACATATATATTACTTAGAAATAAAATTTTATTAATTAATTTAAAAAGTAATCTTTAAATTTATGATTTCATTTTAATCTTATGACAACGCTGTGATGTTATTATACCTCTAGGTATAACTCTAGGGATTATTATACCCTTTTTCACAGAGGTGAAAACTGAGACACAGAACCACAAAGTGACTTGCCTCAATCACATGACTTTAAACTCGAGTTGTATAACATGAAAAATAAGAATTCTGTGAAGAGGTTAAACAGTTGTCATCTATGTCATTAGAAGACACTTCTGAATAGACAACTAATATGAACCATTTGTCTGATAAACAAAAAAGAAAGATGTAGGATATGTAATGTTACAGTAAGTTGGATTAAATACTTTTTTTAATATCTGGATTTAAAGTGTAATAATTAGTAACATCAGCCTATAAAGAGAACTATAATAGAGTATCTATCTAAAATATCCATGTTATTATTTAAAATCAAATAATGACATGCTTAAGAAAAAAGAAAAAAAGAAAAATCATAATTCCTGTATAGTGAGTTTCCAAAAACTTTCAGGGATGATAAAGTAATTCCTAATATCATTTTATAGATAGAGAACTATTTCATCAGCTCTACTCCCCTCTTTTACAAATTTCATATATAGAACTTACAAATAGATAGAGCAATAGATGAGCTCTTTGTGTCCCTAGTGTTTAGTATGCTGGATGATAAATAGTAAGATCTAAGTAAGAGCTTTAATGTCTGCAAAGATTTCTACAAATATAATCCCATTTGAGAGCAGATGCTTCTTGGGCCCTTGAAGGACTGGAGAAGAGAGGATCGTCTAAAAGGATTCCAGAGTATGAATGATGAAGCATGCTGCTAACTTCTTGACAGAGATGAAGGAAGTCTAGATGCAGAATGAGACATTTCTGGATTTGGCCAAAGCAGGAACTTATTTTTCTTGACTATGAAATTTTGTTGCAAGGGTTTTGTTTTTCTCTTTTACCAGGTAGAAAAGAGAGGAAAAAATAGATTCACAAGAAAACATTTAAAGCAAAAAGAGACACAGCCCTTAATATAAAGGGCTGGATCAGAATCTGTTATGCTTCAGCTGAAGCTTAAAAAAAAAAGCAGGTTTATCAATCCTGATCTCAAAGTAAAAGTAAAATAGACCTAATTAAAAGAGATTAGGAAGGAAATGACATTTTGCATATAGGAAAGATAACATTGATGATAGCAATTTTCAAACTTTTGCATAAACAAAATCAATGCAATCAAGATTAGAAAGAAAAGAGAAAGCTGGGAAACAAGGCCTCATTTCTCAAATATATAAAGAACACTGTGAAATTTATTAGAATACAAGCCACTCCTCAACTGATAAATCATCAAAGGATATAAAAAGGTAATTTTCATATAAACAAATAAAAGCTACCTATATTGATATGAAGAAATATTCTAAATTATTTTTTATTTGAGAAATGCAAATTAAAACAACTCTGAGATAACACTTGACACTTGTCAGATTGGCTAATATTAAAAAAAAAAAAAAAAAAAAAAAAGCAAATGGCAAATGTTAGCTTGAGGGGAAATTGGGACAATAATACACACTCAGTAGAGTTGTGAACTAATCCAGTCATTCTGGAGAGCAATTTGAAAGTATGCCTAAAGGCCAACCAGACTGTGCATTACAAAGATGTGAGAAATGAGGGGTGAGAGAGGATCCCCTGGCTGGTTCTCAGGTTCTTGCAAAACAATTCTCAATCCCAAATGCAGGCAGGGTTTGTGGCAACAAGGGTTTATTACATTGAGAAACAATTTCCTAGGGGACCAGATCTCAAAAAGGATTTTTAGCAAAAGTTTGGGATGCAGCCTTTGATTATATTAGATTTTTGTGGCCCAAAGCTAGGGAGGAATCTCCTGATGAATTTGAAGGACTAATTTTCAATTCAATAAAAGGTGATAAATGCCTCAGGCCAAGATCTCCAATTGAATTGTAGATGGAGATCACCATCTGGGAGTTCCCCCCTGAAGGGGAAGGTGGGGTCCCATCCAGAGGTCAGGAGGAATTGAGATTTTAGGGTTTCTCTAACCTCCTCCCCAAAGACCAGGGGGACAGTTTACATAACTATGACTAACTATGATCTAGTGATCAGTATCCCAAAGAGAGCACAGAAAAGGAAAAAGGACCTCCAAATGTAAAAATCTTTATAACAGCCCTCTTCATTGTGGTATTTGATGTTGAGGGGATGTCCATCTATTGGGACATGGCTGACCAATTTGTAGCATATGAATGTGATGGAATACTACCATGCAGAGATAATAAGCACACAGATTTTTGAAAAGCCAGGAGGGATTTGTATGAACTGATAGGAAGTGAAGTGAAGTGAGCAGAAATCAGGAAACTGTTGTACACAGCATCAGCCACATGGTGTAATGATCAACTAGGAACTATCAACTCCTCTTGTTAGTAATACTATGATCCAAGCCAAGTCCAATGGCTGATGATAGAAAATGCTATTCATATCCAGATTAAAAAAAAAAAAAAACAGCTGAACTCTGAGTGCAGGTCAAAGCATATTTCTTTCACTGACTTTAATTATTTCATGATTTTTTCCCTTCTGATTTCTTTCTTCTTTCAAAATTGTAACACAGGGATTTAGATGTTATATAATTGCACGTATATAATTTATATCAAATTGTCTACTATCTTGGGAGGAAGGGAGGTAGGGAAGGAGAGAAATTTGGAACTCAAAATCTTGTAATAATGAATGGTAAAAATTGTCTTGACATAAAACTGAGAAAAAAATAAAATACTTTTAAGACAAAAGAATAAATACTCCAGGACCTGCAATGCTTCTTGGAACAAAATGAGAAGCTGCTCCCTAAAGAACCAGAGATTGCTTTCCCTGAATGGAGCTTGAGAGAAATGCTCAAAAGCTTCCACAAAGAGGAATCAGGGGTCAGTCTACTTGGAATTGAGGGGCCAGACAACTCTGATCTAGAGTCTAGGTGTAAACTCCAAAGGGGATTGTAGCTCATTACTATGCAAGAAGGACCAAGGTGGGAACTCAGCCCTAGAGCAGAGTCTAGGTGTAAACTCCAGTGGGGATTGTAGCTCATTACTATGCAAGAAGGACCAAGGTGGTAACTCAGCCCTAGAGCAGACCATGGAAAGTCTCTCCAAGCTCAGGAGTTCTCACCTTTGGTGGGTGGAGTAAAGGCGGGGCCAAGTCAGAGGAAGACATAGAAAAGCCTCCAACATCTCATCCCTGGCAACTTTTCCTGCCAGAGCTCCAGGGAAAGAGCCAGCATTGTCTCTCCTGAGAGGAGCATCTGAGAAGGGAGGAACTGAGAGCCCAGAGACATGGATGTCAAAGACTTGATTAAAGATCTCCAAGCAAGCATCACTTGCTCCATCTGCTTGGGCTACTTCACAGATCCAGTGACTGTCAATTGTGGCCATAGCTTTTGCAAAGGCTGTCTTAGACAGTGCAGGGTGGGAGCCCAGGAAACCTCAGCCTTCCCAGAGTGCAGAGCAGATATCAATCATGGCACGGACCTGGTGAGCAACAGGAGCCTGCAGCAGCTGTCCATCATCACCAAAATGCTCAGACCTCATCTAGTGCAGGCCCTTGTGGGCCTGAGCACCTGTGAGAAACATGGAGAAAAGGAGAAGCTCTTCTGTGAGGACGACCACAAAATCCTCTGTCATTCCTGTTCCTTAGCCCCAGAACACAGGAATCACCACGTCCTTCCCTTGGAAAAGGTGGCTGCCATGGGCAAGGAGAAGATCTTGGAGACACAGAAGTTCTTAAAAAGGAAAGAAGAACGTCTTCAGGAGGAACTGGACCATGTCATAAGGGCAAAGGCAAGATGTACGAAGTACGCCCTTAATTCCCCAAATTTACTTATGTCTGAATATGACAAAATGTGTCAGTTATTAAGGGAGCAAGAAAATGTACAATTACTAGAAATGAAGCAACAATTCAGCCACAACATAGTGAAGTATGACAGGCAGAAAGTCAAACTGTCACAAGACATCCAAAGTGTGAAAAGTCTGCTGTTGGAAGTGGAGACACATGTGGAGGAGACTCCCTCAGAAATGGTCCAGGGTATGAAAGGCACCTTGGACAAGAGTGAGAAGCTGCTCCATCAAGAGCCAGAGGTTGTGTCTGAGGACTGGACCATCTTTCCCATCTTTTGTCTGAGAGAAATGCTCATGACGTTCTTCAGGGATATAACTCTGGATCCTGACACAGCCAACCTTCATCTCATGGTGTCCAAAGACCTGAAGAGCGTCAAATACACAAGCATCCCCCAGGACCTGCCCAACAACAAAGAAAGATTTGTCCATTTGCTGATCGTCCTGGGTGCCCAGACCTTGACCTCAGGTAGGCACTATTGGGAAGTGGAGGTGGGAGAAAAGACAGAGTGGGAAGTGGGAGTCTGTGAAGAGTCCATCAGCAGAAAGTGGAGGCGCTCCCCATTCCCCGAGGATGTCAGGACCCTGGCCGGCTGCAGACAGAAAGATCGTTTCTTTCTGTGGAATTCACAGGATGGCTATCAACCAAGCCCACCCATCCCCAAAGTGGGCATCTTCCTGGATTATGAAAGAGGACATATAGCATTTTACAATGTCTTGGACAGATCTCTTCTCTGTAGCTTCCCAGACAAGGCCTTTCAAAAGCCTATGAGACCTTGCTTCTCTCCCTGTCTTCCTGATAATGAAAGCATCCCTGGATCTCTCATTATATGCCCCAGGAGTCCCTAGTAGATGCCTGCCTAATGATCATCCTGATTAGGAGATACCTTTTTTTTTTTTTTTTTTTTCCCCTGAGGCTGGGGTTGAGTGACTTGCCCAGGGTGACACAGCTAGGAAGTGTTGAGTGTCTGGGACCATATTTGAACTCTGGTCCTCCTGACTTCGGGACAGGTGCTCTGTCCACTGCACCACCTAGCTGCCCCCAATACCTTCCTTTTCAAGCAACAAAGAACCACACCTGAAATGCATCTCCCATTACAGCTCACATCAATCAAGTGTTGGAAGATGATGTTTTAAAAAATTGCTCCCCAGGAATTACTTAATTGTTACTTGCTTATGTGATTTTTCCACCAGCAATCAAGCAAACGAACTGGTATTGTGTATCCTGAGAAGAATACCTGAGAAGTTCTGCTTGGAACTGAGGGACCAGAAAACTGTGATTCTTGCCCATTGTCCATTGGTCCCAGAACTGATGGACTAGAAAAGTCTTCTGCCAAGTGCAAGGAGAAGCTCCAGGAGACAAAGTACATCTTAAAAAGAAAAAGAAGAATTTCCAGTTGCATTGGACAATTTTTAAAAAAAATTTGGCGATTGTTTAAACATGCTTTGGATAACCTACATCATGTTGTCTCTGGGAGAGGAAAGGGGAGGGAAGGAAGAATAGAATCTGTAACTCAAGACTTAAAAATCCCAATAATGTTAAAATATGGTGTTACCTTTAATTGTGCGAAAATAAAATGTTAAAAAAAAAAAAAAAAACCAAATATAATCCCATTTAATCCTCACAACAACCATGAAGAAGGTATTATTATCACCATTTTCCAGGTGAAGAAACTTAGGCAAAGAGAGATTAAATGACTTGCCCATCATCCCATAGTATCCGTAGCAGGACATGAATTCAAGTGGTTTCATGACTGGTGCCCCATTCCTTGTACCACCCAGCTACCTCCTTATAAAGCCTTTTGTTTAGTCATTTTCCATTTGTGTTTCATTCTCTATGACTCTGTTTGGAATTTTCTTGGCAAACATATTGGAGTGTTTTACTATTTCCTTCTCTTGATACAAACAAGGTTAGGTGGTTTGCCCATAGTCACACAGCTAGTAAGTTTCTGGGGCCAGATATGAATTCAGGAAAGTGAGTCTTCTGGACTCCACCACACCCACTTAGATGCCCACCTGTAGTAATAATTTAAATATAATTGTTGTTCTTGGTAATTTTATGGATTTTATACATTTAAAAACATTCTGAAATGGGATTCACAAGCTGTAACAGACTACAAAAAATGTTATGACCACCTTGTCTAACAGATGTAGTATCATCATGAAGGAGAGAGATACATAAGCATAGTATAATACTTAATATCTAATGCAAATACAGTTAACATTCTTTTTCAATTTGACAAGAACTTATTAAAAATTTGTTATGGTTTAAAGGGACTGATATTCTCTTACTATTGTCTACCTCATGGGATATTAGATGTAGAATGGAAAAAATTTCATCCAGCATCTAGTTTACTCTTTTTGTTTTGAAATGCTTACTCTTCTCCACACTAACAAGACATTAAATGACTTGCCCAAGATTTCTCAGATAGTCACTGAACCAGAAATCAAACCAGGTTTTCTGACTTGAAATCCAGTGCTTTTAAATGGTATCATTGACTTGTGGTACATGATCAAGAGTTCATAAATAGAGGTAATTTTGTTCCCAATTCCATCTCTCTGAAAAAAAAATCAACCTTTAAATATTTAAAGTTCAGCAACTACATTCAAGTTTGAATCCTTTGAGTTCCATAGAGAAAAGTCACTACATCAATTTCAAATTCATGGTTACTTCATTTAGTCAAAACATGGTATAAGTAAGGTTAAAATCATGGGTTTGAAGTTTAGGCCTGGTCAAAATCGTGAAATAAGAACAAATAAACTCTATTACTTCTTTACTCTTAACATCTATTCCTTATCCTTCCTCACACTACCAAATCACCAATATAAATTTTTTGGTTTCTTTTTTTAATCATCCCTGGTCTCCCACTGTAGCATCCATTTGGCTTAGTTAGTGCCAAACAAACATCTTTACCTTCATTAACATTTATTTCTGCTTCATTTCATTCAGAAAAGGATAGAATTAGAAAGGAGCTAAAATTTCCCCAACTCATTTTATGGGTGAGAAAAATTGAGACCTAGAAAAGTAACATGATTTATAGGTCATTTAAGTAGTGAGCAACAGAACTGAGACCAAGTACAATTATAATAGACCTTACCTATTCTTGGATTAGCTGTCTCAGTAATGCTTTGCTATTGAGTCTCTTGTCCTTTGACTTTTCAGTACTCTTAAATTACAATTCTTTAATATAGGGTAACTCCTACCATCTACCTCCTCTGTACTGACTCATATCCAAATGCTAATGGAAAAAATCATGCAGCCATGTTGATTGCACTGACTCCCCCAACTGGGCCCACACTGTTAGATATCTGTTTATTCATCCCTTTTTTCCTTCTGACTTTGTCACATTCCCCACAACAGCTGTTATATATCTTTTCTTTATATTCAAATACTCATCCACCCTCTCTCTTTTCTCTTAGTAGATGACCTCATGTCCTACTTTACTCTGAAGACAGAGTACTTAATTCACTTATCATCTTCTCTAAATATTTCAGAATACATCTTTATTCTTTCTTCTTCTGAGGTACCCCTAGGTTCCAAAGCTACTTATTTTATCAGTATTTTTTTATTCTATCATCTCCTCTTTTCCACGGCCTGGTTGTTCCCTTCATTCCCTGTTTCTCATACATTTTAATCTCTTATTCTCCACTGACTCCTTTCCTTCCACATACATTCTTAGTTCTCTATATCCAAAATAAAGCATAAGTAAGTCCTTCCTTGAACCCATTTTCTTCTGAAGGTATTGCCCTATCTCTCTCCTCTCAGGTCCAAACTTTGTACTTGCTGTTTTTATTTCCTCTTCATCTATTTTTCCTTAGTCTTTACAACCTGAGTTCCATTCACACCATTTTACTGAAAGGAATACCCTCAAGATGAGTAATGGCTATTTAATCATTAAGTCCCAAAGCTTTTATTTCCCATTCTCACTCTTAATGGCACTTATCTATCATTTGACCTTATTTCTCATGCCCTTTTCCATGTTTACTTTTTGTAATACTATAGACACTATGGTTCCCCAATCTCCTTAAGGGTCTTTCTTTGTTTTCTGTGTTTTTCTCATACTACTTACATTGCTTAAACATGAATAGAGCCAACGTTTTGTGCTTGACCTTCTTTTCCCTTGGTTATCTTCTCTTTTGAGTATATTCTCCCTCTTCTGTCACTTTAGTTATCATCTCCATTCTATGGACTTTCAAATCTATGCTTCTGCCTCCAATTTGTTTCTGCAAAATATGACAGTCTCTTATTTTCAGCTTTGTGCTTAATATCTTTACAAGGTGAAACATCTCAAATTGAGTTCATTTTCCCTAAATAGAAAATGAAAAAGAAAAACAAAAAAAAAAACATCCAATTTTTTTCCTTTTCAATCAGTTGATGCAACAATGTGGTTCACTTCTTCAAGGTTCAATTCTGTCACTTATTCAATGAAGCTTTTCCAGATCTCTCACTCAAGATAAGACTGGGGAAAAACAAAACAAAACAAAACAACTCATAGCACCTTGTTTTCTGGTTCCTTGCTTTGGCACTCATTACATTTTTTCTTGTCTCATAGCTATTTGTGTATGTCTTTATCCTTCATTAAATCTGTAAGCTTCTTAAAATCAGGCTCCATTCTATTATTGTATTTGTATCTCCAGCACTCAGCATGATGTCTGGCACATAGTAAGTACACAGTAAATGTTTGTTGAAATGAATTGAATTTTGAATCTCAGTTTGTTGCTCATCTTTTACTAAGGCATTTTGTGAATAAGAATGAAGTGTAAGTAAGCTTGCAAATGATGATTATGATAATGATAAAATTCTTACATTTATGTATCACTTCATAGCCTTCTCTGTGCTTCATTTCATTTATTTTTTGCACATAACTATTCTCCAAACTAGACAGAGGTATTTTTATTCCCATTATAGAGATAAAGAAATGGATGTTCAAAGTGACCTGAAAATGTCCAAATAACTACTATTTGGCAGATCAAGGACTCAAACCAGATGACCTGAGGCCAGGTTTCTTTCCATTATAGGATCATTTTGTTGGTTATGAGAAAAACTATAGCTCTCATTACCATAGCAAACATATAGTATGGAATTACTTGTTAAGATTGGAAGGTCATACAGTTAGAGCTATAAGGAATCTCAAAGCTCTCTGAGTTCCATGCCTTCATATTCATTCATGAGGGAATTAAGATCAAAGAAAATTAAATGTTTTGCTCAAGGTACAACTCATATTTCAAGAAAAATATATTAATAAAGTTCTGTCAAAGCAAGTTTTCTAAAATTTGATTTGAAGATATGTATCAATGAGCACAAAATATGGGGACTAAAGAACATCTCATTTGTTGTAGGAATGACCAGTATCAATCAACCAGCTAGCACCAATAAACTTTTACAAAAATATATTAATTGAGAAGGCATACCAAAGAAAAAAAATAGTTAATAAAACACCTATTTCCCCCTCATTACAGGAGTTATTTCCTTTACCAAATCTGAGGAAAGTAGGCTTAAATTTGAATCGCAAAGGTATCATAGCATACATGTGCTTCAAGATGAAGTTCCTTGTTCTGTGATTCCTTTGTTCCCTTCATGGAATCCCTATCATATTCATTTTTATTTATGGCATAATTGATGGACAAGTTGGTCCCTTGTGGCATCTTAGTTGCAAAGTCCATTAGTCCATTCCAAAGAAGCAGGTTGCTTCTTACAGCTGGCTCTTCATCAGATTCAGTTGCTGCAAGATTTTACTATATACTCCATTTTATGACTCCTTCAAACTTCGGATGCTCACAAGAGCATGACCTGCCTGTTCTGTTATGTTTCTTGATGATTTCACTTAATTTAATGAAAGAATAATACAAAAGGCAAAAGAAATAAGTTCTATGTGCTTATGGACATAGTGTGGCCAAATGGGATATGGGGCCGAGAAGTACATAAAAATTACTCTTCCCTGAAAACTTCTAATCAAGAGAAACATTGTCTAGTGAGATTTTCTTTATGTGCTCTCAGTTCTAGTTGAATCTTTGCTGAATCCACAATTCATCCTAAAAGTCCAATGGGAACTTACTTTTCACCACAGTACTAATCAGCCCCTCAGTCATTCAAAACCAAGAGAAGACACACCAAGTCTATATGTGTTGAGTTGTCAACAGACTGGAAATACAGTCTATAATTGTAGGTTTGAATCCATACTGGCTAGTTTCAATTACAATAACCACTTTATACAAATCATACATTGTATGCCCATACCTCTTTAGAAAAAGTTCTAAGGAAGCATTCCTTCAGTTATCATTTCTGGTTACCTTAGGATGGAAATCAACAACACTTGCTACTACTGAAAGGAGCAATGGATTTCCCCCTGCTCCAAACAACCATTATTACCCTACTTCCCAATTGTCACCAGACACAAGACAACAGCTAGATGCTCAGCTATTCCAGAACTCCATTTTCTAGCTGACTCTCATTTTTATAGGGCATTATCATTCCTATTATTATTCCTCAAGATTCTCTAGTCCTTGATCTGCTGCTTTTCCTAAATATTACCTGGCCTTTCTATCTGCCATGTATTAAAATAATCTTGAATGCTCTTTTGTGTCTTATCTTTCTCAAATAGAATGTCATCTCCTTGAGATCAAGGAATGTCTTATACTTTTGGTGTATCACCAATGTTTAACACATTGTAACACAGTAAGTACTTAGTAAAAGTACTGCCATTCAATTCCATCATTTTCCATTCCATTGCTTCAGTTAAAGAATTCCAATTAATTTGTAAATTAGCCAACATCTTGCTTCTCTAAGTTTTCAGTAATGATTTAAAATAGCTTCAAGGATCAAAACTCCTCAAAGCCATTAAAAAGTAATATGTAGGTCTATACTTCAGCACAAACTTGTTTATAACTGAACTCATTTGGGATTCACTTCTGTGATATTTGGGTCTACATATTCCCACAAATGCTACCTGGACCATATAACCAGATAGTCTGACAGTGGTTACATTTCAAACATGTTCTGTGGTTTTGAATGATCCATGCTGACATTTAACCTAGTGATCTGTTATCAATTAACAGAATTACTATTAATCATCTATTCACTTTATATCAATTAAAATACCTCTAGTGATGCTTATTCAAATAATTCATTTCCTTAAGTAAATGTTACAGAAGTCTCAATTTAATTCAATAAACATTTGTAATGAATTACTAATTTTTCTAGTCTTCTAATGCTTCATACATTTAGTCATTTTTTTTTTGTTTTGGAAACAACGTAAGATGCCACTCTGTTTATTATTTCTTAATTGCCAAAAAAAAAAAAAACCCAAAAACAAACAAACAAAAAAAAAAACAAAAATAAACTTAATGTGTACCTAGGGAAAGAGAGCAAAACTCAAAGTTATCCTACAACTTCTCATGGTAAGAAAATAGTGAAATATATTTCTAGAATCATCACTGAAACATCTCAGTTCAGTGTGCCCAAACATGTCTATAACTGGTAGTGGGTCAAAAAAATCAGAGTCTATTTCTTTTCTTTTTCTGGATCTTTTAAATTTCTTTAAATTATTTTTGAACTCTTGTAAGACATGTCAGTAGAACTGATTCTAAAAAAGCCAAGCAAGCTGGGGAGGAGGGAGTGCTTAACATATGGCCTTGGTGGCAGTCTTTAGCTCTATTATTCAAGGACTAGCATAGCAAGATTCACAGAAGGTTCTTGTCAAGTATAAATAATTTGGCTAAATAACACATGAAACTGAATACTGACATGTAGGAAGGTTGTGATCTGCAGTGGTGGAAAGAGAATCCATATCAAGGGTTCTTGGTATTTACAATGTGCAAGACAGGATGATGGGTGCTAGATACAAGAAGTAACTACTTAGCATAGTATGGAGCATGACATCCTAAGGACATACTTTTGGATCTGCCATTGCACATTTATTAGCTACCTAGACAAGTTACTTAATCTCACTTTACTCCCCAGATAACTCCATAGGACTTATTTTTTAAAACTTTTGACATTTTTTTCCTAGTTGGGCTGTCTAAGCTCTGGCTTGACATAGTGGATTGAGTGTTAGATATTTCATAAAGAAGATTTAGAAGATCTGGATCCAACTCTTGCCTCATTTACTAGCTGTGTGTTCCAAAGAAGGTCACTTATTTTTTGACCCACAGTTTATTTATCCAATGAAATGAGAAGCATTTCTATACTATTTGGTTTCACTACCATCAATATCATGTAGGTATTCTCCCCCTTGAACCTCCTCTCCACTTTCACACCATATTTTAAGTCCTTGAAGACAAGTATTATATTTATTATTTTATCTCCAAGGCCCTGCCAAATAGTAAATACTTATTAAATGATGTGTTTTCTGTGGTTCTTGTTGTTATTAAATGATCACAGTACCTGCTTGATAAAATAATGATGAAGATAAAATGAGATTATCTACATGAAATACTTAAGAAAAAAAGTGTTATCAAAAGGCACCAAATAAATATTATTATAAATATAAAATAAAGGTATTTGTGGAAGAGAGAAATAAAGTTATGGAAGGATTTTTCATTAAATAATAAAATTTTATAAGATCTTAGCATACTTAATAATTGATGTTAATTACACCTTATCCCCTCAAAAAAATTCAAAACCCAAAATAGCAACCACTCTTCTAAATGAGTATGTAATGTACAAACTGTCTACCTTCCTTGATCTTTTAATTTTTAGTTTTTTGTTGTTTTTCCCATCCCCACTTCCACTGATCTCTTCACCCTTTGCCCTTCATTTGTTTAAATTATAAATGTCAATATGACTTGTACCTAATGAGACCATAGAGACCTGCCCTATGAAAATACATAGAATTTACTGTCTTAACCAATTTCTTCACTTCAAATGGGAATATATAGCTGCAGGATTATTTTCCTACATTTGATGACTGTTCAGAAGCCTTGATTTCTTAATTGGTGTAAGGGAATGGGTCATAGAAGATGCCATCATAGTGAAACATTACCCAGCTAGGTAACTCAGACAGTATGGTGAATTAGAACAAGATTTTATTTAAAGTTAAAAGTGAAGGATATAATTTAGTGAATGTGTCATAAACTTAGATTTATAGCAAATATTTCCCAAGGTTTTTTGGGAGGAGGAGGGGAAGATTTGGAACGTGAAGATGAGAAATACTTCATTTATCTTTCTGGGTAAGATGCTGCAGTGTGGGCAAGGAAGAGGAATTCCTAGATGACTTTGGAGAAAGCCAGGAAGTAGCAAATGATATACCATTAGCCAGCATCAGGGCAAAGAGGTTAATGTTCTAGGCATTCTGATTGACAATTAAGAATACATTATCTATAAGTCAAAACAAGGAGAAGGTTGGAAAATGAGGAAAAAATGTACATCAGTGAAAAGGCCATTGATTAAAAGGAATAGCCAAGGCCACAGTCCTTACCAAAGGAAACACCTAGTCCATTGAGATAAGGAGCAGGAGGAGGAAAAAAAGTAAGGAGAAAGAGGAATAAGGGTCAAAGTCTCTTTCCATAGTCCCAGCATGTGGGTAACTTAGCATAGTCCCTTTATTCTCAGCAGTCACAGAAATTGAAGACCCAGAAAAGAAATTTCTAATCACCAACTAAGTCTTTGGCACTGTCAAATGTCTCAAAATCAGAAATGGCTAAGATTTTATCAAGTAAGTTGATACTAAAGATAATGGACATATCTTGCCACTGTATTCTAATGAAAATTTGGTCCTTCCTATCTGAGGCAGCTGAAATCTCCTATAAAAATTGCCTTCCTCTTACATTGTGGGCTCTAATATGACAAGAATTGTCTTTTTTTTCTTAATGAATATCCCCATTGTCTAGCACAGTGCCTTAAGCACTTAGTAAGTACTTAATAATTTTTAAAAATCATTCTTGCATCTTGGAACAATTTTCTAGACACATAGACCTAGCATAGATGAACTTTAGGACAGGCTGAGAAAGATAATTAAATTCACAATGATCCTGAAAACTACTCCAACTAACCTTTATACTTATAACTCTATTAAGAAATATGTACAACTCTTAAGGATATACTGATTTTTAGTTAATACTAATTCTGAGTACTTTAACAGATATATGTTCTTTAATATTTAATATTCTCCCTGGTGGTAGAATTAACTAGTATAGCCAGAGTGTATGTATATATATATATATGCAAGTCTGGGTTGAAACCCTCGATCATTCAATCAGTGCCACAAATCACAAGCAAATAATTAATAGGTCTATGATTATTCAGCTCCCTTCCTGACCATTTTGGTGAAATCTGGATTAGACTATAAAGCTAGAGAAATTCCTCCTAATTCTGATATCATCAGAACCATTTGTTGCATCATAACCACGTTTAATCCTGATGTTTGCTCTGCTAATCTGTCTGATATTCTATCACCATTATCTGAAATTGTACTGACTTTGTGCCTGGAGTTTCTAGTTTACAGAATTCATTTCACTCTTGAGGTTGATTTTTTTTTCATAAATGCTAATTTGGAGTAAAAATAAGATTGTTAGTTGTTTAATTGGGGTCAGTTAGTAGTCTTTGACCTTTTTAAGGACAAGAAGAATTTCATATTTGTCTTTGAACTCTCAGCAACTAACATAGTGCCTTGCACATAGTAAGTATTTAATTTATGTTTGTAAAATTCAATTCAATTCAAATGAAATTATTTTGGATCAGTGAATAAAACACTGAATCGGGGATGAAGAAATTGTTGGTATAATTTCAATTGGCTTTAATGAGTTGTGTATAACAGAGTAGGTTACTGAATCTTGATCTCATTTTTTTTTCATATGCAAAGGAAAAAGGCTATGCTAGATGATCTTTGTGGTACCTTAAAATGCTAAAAATCTCAGATTGTTTTGACATGTGTGACTATCTACAAAGGCTAATTTTATATAATATCACTATGTTCAATTTCCTTTGATTATACACAACAGCCTAAATGTTTAAATAAATGTTTGTATCTATGAGTCTAATGGCCCAGTTTAAAAACAAACAACCTATTTTTCAACACTTAGATCTAGAATGGGCAAGTGATGTAGTGAGGGGAAATAAACCAATTAAGTAACATCCTCAAAACTTGGTTAGACTTCTTGGGGTAAATGTATGGGTAAGAGTGGCACAAATGTGAGTTTTACACAGACATGTGTATATATATACACACACACACATATATATATATATATATATATATATAGACAGAGGTAGATATGGATAAGTTAACTTCTACATCCTTAGAAGGAAAAGACATATGGATGAAATCAAATACAGATTGTTTTATTCACCCTATTTATATTTCCAGTTCCTGGCACATCATATTAGATGCTTAAAAAATGTATATTTAAGAGTTTGATAGGGAATCTAGTGGATTAGATGGGGGTGTATTTGTTTATATGCATGTATATGTATATTTATATATGAATATAAATATACACACATATATGTGCATATATGTGTAAAAAGTATAAGCATATATATTTACATCTAGGGGGTCCATCCTTTCTTGCTTTATTACAATAGCTCATTGATATTTTTCCATCTTTAACTATTAAAAAGATTCAATTAAATTTTCAAGATTTCATTGGAGACCTCCTGCTTAGTGAGAATCAAGGCTGGGAGGAAAAGAAATATGACAGCTTGTTAAGTTTGTTGATTTCCACAAATCCATTTTCTTTTTCTTTTTTTTTTTTTTTTTTACAAATAGTATTTTTCCCAATTACATGTAAGAGTAGTTTTCACTATTTACTTTTTATAAGATGTTTAGTTCCAAATTTTTCTCTTGCTCTTCCTTCTGTCCCAAAAACAATAAGCAATCTGAAATGATGCTAAAGAAAACACACATACCTTTCTATTATATCCTAAGAACCACTTATCTTTTCTATCTGTGACAGCTGAGACCTTCGATATGAATTGTCTGCCTCTCACTAGAATGTAGGCTCTATGATGACAAGAATTGTCTAGGATTTTTGTTTTGTTTTGTTTTTTATGGGCTCCTCATTGCTTACCCAAGTGTCTTAAGAACATGTGTAATCCTGGAAACATTTTTACATAAATTATTTTGCAACTGAAAAAAGAAAACTATACAAGAAAAACAAGTGAAAATAATATGCTTTGATTTTTACTCAGACTCCATAGTTCTTTTTTATAATTTTGTGTATGATATTTTCTGTCATGAGTCTTTAGGATTGTCTTGGACTATGTTTGGACTATGTTTATTTCTAAGAGTTAAGTCAATCATAGTTGGTTGTAGAGGGCTGGAACTCTGGAAAAGTATACTTGAAACAAGGTGTTAACTCAGTGGAATTGATGAGATGATTGTTCTCTAGTTCACATAAATATTTAGTCCTTAGTATGTGATATAATGATGGTTCTCTAAGTTCACACATAATCAGTATGCTGTGATGATGTAATTACAATTAAGTATATAAGGGTAAGAAGGACTTGAAGATAGACATTCTATCTTTGACTAGTCTCCTGGTGGCTGTCCTGTCTCTGGCACAATAGGGAGACTGTCAGACTGTCAGACTGCTGGAAGAAAATGGGTCAGACTATGACAGAGGCAGACTGTGTAAGAGACAATAAAGACTTTGGACTCTGTTCTTGTCCATTCTCCTGGTGTCTATCCTGCTGAGACCAAGGCCCTGACATTACAATTGGTCATCACATAGTGTTACTGTTACTCAGTATAATGTTCTCCTGGACCTGCTCACTTCATTCTGCCTCAGTTCATTTAACTCTTTACAAGCTTTTCTGAAATCCACCTGCTCATCATTTCTTATAGCACAGTAGTATTCCATTGCATTCATATGCTACAAAATTGTTCAGTTATTTCCCAATTAATGAGCATTTCCTCAATTTCCAATTCATTGTCATAAAAAAGAGTTGCCAAAATGTTTTGAACATATAAGTCTTTACATCTTTTTATGATTTCTTTGGGATATAGACCTAGTAGAAGCATTATTAAATCAAAGGGTATGTACAGTTTGCTCTTTGATAAAATTGCTCTCCAGAATGACTGGATTATTTACAACTCTAATAAACAATTTATTTGCGTCCAAATTTTTCCCACATCTTCTCCAATGTATATTATTTTTACTGTTTTGTCATATTAGTCAATCTTACAGATGTGAAGTGTTACTTTGGAATTGTTTTAACTTGCATTTTTTTCTAATCAATAGTGATTTAGAGCATTTTTACATGACTATAAATAGCTTCAATTTCTTCATCTGTGTTTTGACCATTTATCAACCGAGGAATGACTTGTATTCTTATAAGTTGATATAATTTAAAAATGAGGCCTTCATTAGAAATAATTGCTATAAAAATGTTTCTCATCTTTCTAACTTTCTTCCAAACTTGTTAGCATTTGTTTTTTTATGAAATAAACTATTTAATCTAATGTAATCAAAATTATTCGTTTTGCATTGCATAATATTCTCTATCCCATATTTGGTCATAAATCCTTCCCTTCTTCATAGATCCAAGAAGTAAGCTTCCTCTCCCAGTTTTCTTATTGTATCACCCTTTACGTCTAAATCATGTACCCATTAAAAATATTTATGTAAAATTTAAGTACAAGTACTAGTATTAATAGTGGTTCAAACCCTCTTCTTAACAAATGTTCACCTTAAGCCTTCTACTTTATATTATCCCTAGACTTCTAGCAATAGCTTTTCTTAACCTTATCAAATGTAAAGAGCTAAGCTACATGCAATTCCAAAAAGCACCAAACATCATAGGACCCTACAGCTTCCTACAACCATTTGCAGATGTAGTAAAACTATTTACCAAAGACAGCATCTTAAAGCTTTCCTTCATTTAACTAGTCATTTCCCCCTCTGAAGTCTTAGTTTATACTTCTCAATTACACTTATCTGAAGATCATAGAAAAACAGAATTTCAGAGTTGGAAGGGACGTCATTGGCCAACTATGCCATCCCCACACACAAAAAATCCATAATACAACATAATTCATAGGTAATCATCTAGTCTTTGTTTATTGAGAGTCTAGTCCTTGCTAGAGATATGATGGACTAGTAGAGTTTCTTATCTTGGTGCTATCTAGCATATGCAAAGATACATTTCAATGCACTTAAAAATTTCAGAATTTCTCTTTTGGTGTTTTGTTGGAGATTTTAAATTTATTTTTCTAGCTTTTTAAACATTCCAGTCTCAATTCATTGATCTCTTTATTTTATTCATGTAAGCATTTAGAGATATAAAACTTTCCCTAAGTATTGCTCTAGTTATATCTCATAAATTTTGTTAGGTTGTCTCATTATTGTCTTATCTTTGGTAACATTATTGTTTCTCTAATTTGTTGTTTAGACCCAAGGATCAGATTATTTAGTTTCCAATGAATTTTAATCCATCATCCTATTGCCTTTTATTACAAATCATTTTATTGTCTCCCAAATTGATTGTATATATCTGTGTATATTCCCAAGATGCAGAGACTTATATTGAGAACAAATCCATATTCTTTTTTTCTCTTCCCTTCTCACCTTACTTTGAGATAAGGTCCATGTATCAGCCAAGCTAATCTAAAACATAAGTATTCTGTAGTAGAAAGGACACTGGAGTATGAATGGACCTGGGTCCTAATTCTAATTTTGTTATTAATGAAATGTGTAAATCATTGAAATGTAAACCTTTTTGAATTTTATCTGCATTCGTCCCTTGTAACTCTTTTGTTTTGTGATTTTAACATCATCTTGACATAATACCAAACTGACCAAGAACCTTCAGTAGAAGAGGTTCAGTTTATGGATATTGATCAAAGATATTTTTAGGATAATACTCCAAAGTAGAAGAAAGAAAACCTCAATGGTAGAATATAGCAGGGATTCACACATGGGGTTTGGGATTAGCTACCTGCAGAGAAGTAAGTCATTTCAGAATCAACATCCTAAAATGAAATTTATAGATATGTTGATGAAGAGATTAAGACATCTAACTTGAGCTCTTTAGGAAACATACAATCTAAAATATAATTAATGTAGAATAAGCTGTAATTATGTAAATTACAAAATGTCATGGAAACATATGTAAATTAAGAATTATATCACAATGACAAAAACTTGATTATCAGGAAGAAATAGGGAAAATGGAAGATTGGGGGGGTGGTCATTATGTCTCTAGCAAATAAATTTAATTCAGTACTCATTACCTTTTATGTGTCTGACACAGTGCTTACTTCTAATGATACAAAGCAAACACACACATACACATACACATACCCTGTCTTTCCTACAGAGCTCACAGGAAAGTTTCTTGACCAATGTGCAGGATATCTAGGTTGTTGTGGCAGATATATTTATATAATAGAAACCCCAAATTTGGAGTATATTCTTCAGGTTTTTTGATGCTATTTATAAGTAGGGGTGAAATAATAAGATCAAATCTCAAACTCTTAGAGTAGCAAGAAATTTTAGACATCTTTTGGTTTAATCCTTAGATAAACAAAGAACTCCTTTGCAATACAATTGACAGATGATTATGTGAGCTTTGTTTTAAGACTTCAACTTAAGGGCAAGAATTCTGTCTTCTGGATTAGGCAACTCTACTTTAGGATAGCTCTTCTAGGGATGTGATAGAGCTAGTTTAAATTAATATGTGCATTGCCATTGTTAAATTTTCAGTGTGAATATCTGTACCTTGGAAATTTATAAATATTAAAAATTAAAGCTTGATTTGTGATTGTTGAGACTTAAGAAAATGCAGGGAAAATAAAGTAAGTTAAATTTAAAATGTGCTGTGCATACTTTACATTTTTTTTGAGAACCAGTTAAGTATTAACTAGTCAACTAGTGACTCAACTGATTAGAAAATTTCATTTGACATCAAATTTAAATTTTCCTTTTTGCACCTTTTATTACCTATTCTTAATTCAATTCTCTGAGGCTAGTTGTAATAAGTTTAAACTCTTCCTCTATGATAGTTCTTCAAATATTGGAGGAAGCAAGATATAATTCTTTACTTTCCCAGGCTAAGAATTCATAGATCTTTTATTTGATCCTCCAGCTCAAGGTCTGTCATCATCCTGACTATATTTCTCTGGACACTGTCCTATTTCTCATCTTCTTGACTTAAAAGTGGATGGCTAGAACTGGATACTGTACTTCAGTGATCTGTACAAGACTGAGCCTAGAAGTGTCCTCTTTATAGCCCTTCATGTTTGATGTTTCTTAATGCAATATAACATCTCATTACCTGGCATGTTTGTTAGTTATCATACTCTTGATACAAAGTGAGTGTCAATCTATTGAAATCCTAGGCCTTTTTTTTTTTCTTTTAATAATATAAATATCTTTCTACCATGCTTTTCTCATCTTAAATTTGTGAAGTCAATTTTTGGAACCCAACTATAGGACTTTACATTAATCTTTATTACATTTCATCGTATTTAATTCCATCCAATATTTTAGTCGAATATTATTCCGAGATCTCACTGCCATCTAATATGTGAGTGGTTCTCTGCTTTGTGATACCTGAACATTTGATGAGACTGCCATTTTGGTCTTGATTGAAGATAGTACCCCTCTCCTAGAGGTCATTCTCTTTTGAGTTCATGAAAAACATATGTGGGGCAATAAGGGATCAGAGAGGTACTAACCATGGTCAATCTGGATTTGTCACATTTTCACAATTTACCAGTTGTATAATCTTGGGCATTAACCTCACGGAACTTTAATTTTCTCATCTATAAAGTTGAGATAATGAGATGAACACTAACAACTACTTTTCTTTCTTATAATTTTATTCTATTTTGCACTGAAGAAATAAAACAAGAATTTGAAACAAAGTAGAATTTAAAATAAAAAGAATGTACTTGAAAGTGTAACTGTAATCATTTTATACCTACTTCTGTAAATATGTATATCAGGGTCTTTTTCCTAGATTCAGATATGTGTCCTTCATAGTCATATGTCCTTTATAGTTAATTTAATATTTATAATAGCCAAAATGACTTAGTGCTCCAACTTATTCTTTAAAAAGTATTGCTGTTATGGTACACAAAGTTCTTTTAGTTCTACTCTTTCTGTTCTTCATTTTTTGTGCAAGTATATCAATGCTTTCTAAGAGTAACAAGTTGATCATTTTACATAGCACAGTAGTATTTCATCATACTCATATACTACAGTGTGTTCAGTAATTTCCCAATTTATAGGGATACTTCCTACTTCTTTGCCTTTCCAAAATAGAATTGCCATAAATATTTTAGAACAAATAGATTAGTTTTCTTTTTCCCTAATTATCTTTGGAAATAGACTTAGTTGGATATTGTTGGATTAAAGGGTCTGGGCAGTTTACTAACATTTCAGGTATATTTGAAATTATTCTCCAATTTGGTTGGATCAGTTCACAATTCCAACAATGTATTATTGTTCCACTTTTTCCATATCCTCTTCAACATTTGTCTCTTTTCCCTTCAAATATTTTAGTCAATCTGGCAAGGTAGAATGATATCTCAAGTTTGTTTTAATTTGTATTTCTCTAATCAATAATAATTTAGAATATATTTTCATATGACTATAAATTGTGTCCATTTCTTCATCAGAAAACTGCCTACTCATATATTTTGACCATTTGTCAATTGGGAAATAACTCATCATTATAGATTTGCCAAAGTTTCTATATTTGAGATATGTCTTTATCTAAGAAATTATCTATACATTTATTTCCCTAGTTTTCCTTTTTCTTTTTGATTTTGACTTTATCTATTTTATATATACAAAACCTTTATTTTAATTTAATGTAATTTAAATTATTCATTTTTCAACTCTCACTAATATTTCTTGCTTATTCATAAATTGTTCATCTATCAGATGTTTTTCAAACTTTCTTTTAATTTCTCTTTATATTTAGGTCATGTATCCATTTCAAGGTATCTCAGTAATAGGTACAGGGTATATACCAACTTTCTTCCTGATGGCTTTCCAACTCTTCCAAAAAAAAATTTAATTAAATAATGAATTCTTATCCTCAAAGCTTAAGTCATTACTAACAAACAGAAGATTACTAGAGTCATTTGCTGCTGCAAATTGTAGATTTCCTCCATTCCACTGTTTTATATTTCTATTTCTTAGCCACAACTTTTCTTATCAATTTAATTATGAAAATACAATAATAGCAAACAGATGGGTGAAGGATATTGTACAAGAATGCCTCTTTCTCCCTTTAATTTAGACTTTTAATTTCATTAGTATATGGAGTCTTGGTGAGGAACCTTCTTGAACCAATACATGTTGGCAACTCTTCTATATGTATATTTTTGGAAAAAAAATTTGACATACTGGAAAGGCAAGTCTTTGGTTCAGGGTGATAGTATGTGTCAAAGGGAGATTTTGAATCAAGGCTATCCTGACTTTAAGGCTTACTCAAGGCAGAAGTGTCAGACATGCAACCAGCCCCATTCCTCCATTCACAAGAAACAGATTAAAATGTAATTTGAAATTTTTAATTATTCATTAAAATGGATAAGAACATAATACAACACAGAAAGCATAATATTTTGAGACTGTCAACATGCTACCAGCAGCATTCCTTATATATGGAATTTAGTGGCCTTCCTTTCTATTTTGAGTTTGACAAGCATGATGGCTCAATAGATTACAAGTATCTTCCATTGTAAATAACTAATACTTTCAACTCCTTCCTCTCACCACACAATTCTGTGCTTTCTAAATAATTTTATTCTGAGGTTCAGTTTCCTCATCTGTAAAATGAAAGGTCAGAATTATATGGCCTTTATCTTCCTTTCAAGCTCCAAATTTATATTCTTACAAACCTTCCTATTACTTCTGAATTGTCTCAAAATTAAATATTAGATATTGTAAAAAAAAAAGCAAGTTTTCAAATAAAAAGAGAACTGTGTTTGTGGCCCTCATTAACAACTAAAAAAATTGATATTAAAGTTTGGTCTCAAGAATCAAAACACTAGTTTGCTTATATGGTTTTCAGTGATGGAGATAGAGGAATGGAAGCTAAAATGTCCTTATATAATGTGCACCAAGTAGAAGACTTCAATTTACCAACCACAGATATGAATAGGCTCTTTATGAAACTAAATGGAAACATATAAATCTACTCTGATTACATTGTAGGTAGAAGATAAGAGAGTTTTTGCTCATTCCTTTATGGAGTGATACAAATAATTTCCTTTGCTCTCCAAAAGTCAATTCTTCATTGGCAGGATTTTCCCTATGACATTAATATTATGGTCAATGAAATTTGTTAGTCATTCTTGTTTTAATACCTTGTACTTTGTCCAAAGTCAATAATAGGTAGGACAGAAAATGGGTCATATATCACACTGATTATATTTCCCAGTAGGGACAGGGATAGGTATTAAACCTTAATTTCATTGATTGGGGGAACTCTCTTTTGAAGAAACTCCTTATCCCAATGCAGCTTATCATTTTCCTAAAGCACTGAAAGATTAAGTAATTTGTCAGGCTCACAAGGTCAACTAGTGTCAGAAGTGATATTTGAACATATCTTCTTGGCTTCAAAGCTGACTTTTTATTCATGAATCAAACTGCTCCTCCAGGTAATCTGATGCCAAAGTTACCCTTGTATTATTCCACTACAAGTGACAGATGAGGAAACTGAGGCTTAACGAGCTTGCCCTTTGCCTCAGATCACTAGTACTGAGTGGAAGAACCAAAAAGAGAACCATGTGCTCTTTCCCTTGGGCTTCATGGCTTTTCCCAATAGCTGTTTTCCTCGTATCATTTGGTTCCAATATGAAACTTTCCACTACATTAATCCTTTTCCCAAAGTTTCCCTGCAAATCTATGCTTATTCTAAACATATGGCATTTTTAAAAAGTTTCATATGAGACTTTTGACTAAAAGAATAAAACAATCACAAACTTCCATATTTTTTAAAATCTTCATTTTTATTCCTTTATCTGAAGGTAATACCTATTAATATTTTTATTTTTTTTATTTTTTCTGAAGCAATTGGGGTTAAATGATTTGCCCAGGGTCACACAGCTAGAAAATGTTAATTTCCTGAGACCACATTTCAACTCAGGTCCTCCTCAATTCAGGGCTGGTGTTTTATCCACTGAGCTACGTAGATGCCTCACTACTGATAAATTTGAGGATGTAATGACTTTCAGGGATCATCTACTCCAACTCCTTAATTTTATACATGAGGTGGTAGAGACCTAAAATTCTGTGCCTTATCAGCAAGAGTAACATAAGTGTTAGGGTCAGAATTTGAATCCAGGTTCTTTGGTACCTCCTTAAGGATTCGTTATTTACTAGTATGCACATTCTCTTTATTGTTGAAGATTACACATTTAGTAGACAGTCTCCATGATTTGATAGAGCTGAGAAAAATCATTAATGATCAGACTTTTGAAAATTATATTGGTTTTTGAAAGGCAAAGCATACAGTCTAAGGCAGATTTTGAATTCCAATCTTTCAGACTGCAAATTCAACACTAGCAATATGCTGCTTAGGAAAAAACAGGTTAGGTGATATACCAAAGTCAAAAAGGCAGTAAGTGAAAGATATGGCATTTGAACCCAAGGGGAAGTGACTGATGGAAGATGAGAAGGCCAGTAGCTCATTAAAAGCATGATTTCTCTTTTAAGTAAATGTTTCCTTGCATATCTCTTTCCACAACTTAGGTCTCTATGCCCAAGAAAACCATTTCCTATGATGTCTTTGAGTCATGCATACCATAAGCTGTATGTACATGTCTATTTAAAATACTAGTAGAGATAATTGCAAGGAGTATTTGTTAGATTGATATATGGAGTCAAATCAAGATACATAGAGTATATATACATATTATATATGTAATTCTATACATAGATAAAATATATGCTAGATATAAAGTTTATGTTGATAATGTTATAGATACATAAATTAGATTTATAGAAAATTTTAAAAGAACTTAACTATATACCATTATGCTAATAATGTGGATACAAATACAAGCAAACAAAGTTATCCCTACCTTCCAGGAGGTTGCATACTAAAAACTAAAGGCAACTCACAAAGAAGAACTGGAAGAGGTAAGGGAAAAGTGGAGGCAATATGCTTACCTCCATGGCACAAAGATGACCAGAAGTATTGTGAAGGCTTATATGTGGGAAAGATATGAGGCCAAAACTGTCTTAATCACCTCCAAAAGTGAAGTCCAATTTTCTGGGAGGGAATAGTTAGAAATGATTGCTCAGGTAAAGCAATGGAGACTAGTCTTACACTAGTCTTAGTGTAAAGGCTTATATCTGAAAAATAACTCAGTAACTTCTAATCTTGAGCAGCAGTCCATATTTGATACAATCTAAGCTTCTATCTTTAGTTGCAGGTTCTCTGGCTTTATTGTTAGTACTTTATATCGTTAAATAGTATCATTAATACTTTGATTATACTAGTTTGACACTGACTATCCAATTGTTATCCATCATTCTTACTACATGAACAACTCATCTCATTTTGTGATCATATATTTCATGGGTAATTTGTTTTTGATGCCACTTTGCATGTGCAACTCATTTTTGGTAATAAAAAGTACTACTTTTCATATCTTCTGTTACCTTCCTGATTTCCTTACAACTTTGGCCCTTCATGGTTAGTTCTTTGTGATTCATAATAAAGGTCTTAGTACTTTTTAAAGAGCATTTCTGGGCCTCTACCAAAGACAAGTTTTAGGGACTTAAAGACATCCTTGTCTGTTATCATGCAAATTAGTTAGCATTTCTGCAGAGCTGGCATTCTTCACACACTTAGAGATCAAATGGGAAAGGATGAGCTCTGAAACACAAATAGCTTTCATAATTAGGAGAGATTGGCAAGTAAATAGCAAAAACATGTGAGGTATAAAATAGATTCTACCTTAGTTTTAAAAAGTGCTTTTAATGTTTCATTCCTAAAAAAAACCCTTTTGCATCTTGCCTACAGTGTGACGAAAGTGTTCCACTTTTCAATCATAGTAGCATTGTGAAGAGTTTGGATTTAACATTCACATTGCCACAGAGAAAATAGCCCATGATCCAGTCCTCAATGTTCTATAAACCAGGCTTGTATGTCTAAGGCCCAGAGTCTAGAGAAATATGTTGGGAACAGAATATATACATACATATATATATATATATATATATATATATATATATATATATATATATATATATATATATATATATATATTAAGACTTCAAAGAAATGTTTTATTTTCTATTTCCCCTTTATTTGGCATTCAGTTATCAGAACACTTTCTAGATGGAAAATCTAAACAAGTTATAGAAATATAAGGCCAAAAAGGACCTTGAGAAAACACATGATAAGATAAACATAGATTGATTCCCTTGTTTAGGCCATGTAAGTGGCTAAATAAAGTGCCCATCTAGGGAGGTCTGAGTTTGAGTATTGATTTAGACATTTACAAGGTGTGTGTAACTCTGGGCAAGTAACATTATGTCTGTTAGCCTCAGTTTCCTCATCTGTAAAATGGGGAAGATAATAAGAGCACTTGCTTTATTGTTTTTTTGTTTGTTTTTTAGTAAGGATTAAATTGAAATATGTGAATTGCTTTAAAAAACTTAAAAGTTCTTTAGTGTATGTATGTGCATATATATGTGTGAATGTATATATGTTATGCATTGATTGATTGTTGTTATCTCATCCTGGAAGGAAATAGGTCTTCTGAAAACATGTATAGAAGAAAACTCTGATAAGATCACACTTACTAGGTAGATTGGAAGGTTTTATGCATGTGACACATAATTTCCTGGAGGATAGGACTTGAGCTTTGTTTTCATTAACCCTAGTGCTGACCATGGTGCTTAAAGATAACAGGTACCCAGTAAATGTTTGGTGAATTGAGCTAAATAAACAGAGTTGAGTCTGAGCATAAGAATACTATGCAGTCACATATACTACAACACCTAATAGAAATCATAATGAGGGGCTAGGTAATGAGCAGCATAGGAAAGATTCAAACCAACAGTTTTTCCCTTCTAAACCCAATACTTGTCATTCTTCAAAGCAGCTATGTATGGGAAAGTGGAAACTATAAAGTAGACTCTGGAGTCAGATGATCTGAGTTTATTTTCTATGTGACCCTTAGTTTTAATATCATCTTGGGCTTTAATATCATCTGTTAAAAGAAGGAGCTCAAGAAGATGGACACATATTTCTTCTCATGCCATTCTCTTAACTTTTGGGGAGATGTATGCTGGTCATTATTTCACAGAAGATTCTTTTAAAATAGAAATAGTCCTGTTAAGGATAAAACAATAAATTCTCAACACTCTGGTGTGAATGAGTTCATCAGATTCATTTCACTTGGACAAAAATTAGCTTGAAAATGTTAGGGATAGTATTAAAATAAACAAAAGCTGTCCAAAATTTGAAAAAAACAAAATTGGGAGGAGATGATGATGTGATTTTATAGTTTATACTAGTCAAGAGAAGAGGATCAAGAAACTGTTCTGTATCTTTTTCAATGGAAACTACCTGACGAGCTCTTGATTTGATTCTCAAAAAAATCACTACATTTCTTATTTTACAAATACTTTCATTTCCTGGAACCAGATAATGCAAGGATTGTCATTCTCATTTTCTAGTTGAGGAAACAGAATTTCAGAAAGATTAAATGATTTCTCTAAGGTGATGCAGCCAAGAGATGACAAAGTCCAGGTCTTCTGACTACTCCCCCCCTCAGTCTAGTGCTTTATTCTTTTTAACATCTCATTGTTAAAGAGTAAGAATTTTCCCTCAAATGTCCTCATGTTTAGCTCTCCAATTTTGTCTTAAATATATGTTTCATTTGACTTTTTAAGTCCTTTAACCCTCTCATGCTGATTTTGAGTCTTAGGATCATTTAGACGTTTTATGGAAGAGATTCATACTCATGGAAACCTAGAGTTCAGTAAAACTTTATTAAGCACCTACTGAATTCTAGGCACTGTTCTAAGCATTGCATTAGAAGGGAGCTTAGAGATGATTTTGTCCAGAAATTTTGTAACCCATCGAGTTTATCAAAAACAGAAACAAAAATGTCTTCTATACAAACATGACAAGTGGTTGGTCATCCTGTTTTATTTAACTGGAAGCCCTTCTGAAAAGGTACATTCAATTTATCACTTTTTTAAACAATTTGTCCAAAATATTTTAAAAATTTAAATTTATTAGAAAAGCAAAAGATAAATTCCTACTAGTCCTATAATTCCATCATCATCATCATTTTTATTATCATCATCACTAACATTTGTGTAGAACTTGGTTTATAAAGTGATATATATATATATATATATATATATATATATATATATATATGTAAATCTTTTCATTTTCACTATAATCCTTCATCTAGCAATGCCAGTTGGTGTCTTCTCTGCAACTTAAGACATAAGAAATTTTTAGAACACCGGGAGTTTAAGTGACCGAAACAAGGTCTTTCAGGGGCACCTAGGAGCTAGCCCAGCAAAAATAAAAATGATCCCTGTCCTCAGGAAAGTTACATTCTCCAGGATACAAATAAGTCTGATTGCTTTGAAATTCATATTAGAGTGAGCTGATTAGCCTGAATATCACTTGGATAATTGAGACCGGAAAAAAATGATTGTATACAGTTCTGAGAATGTTGAAGGTACCAATGTTCAGTAATTAGGGAAATGAAAAGAGAAGAAAGGAAGAGTTATACTAATTGATGATTAAGCTCTGACATTAATAATTTCAACTACAGCAAAATTCCAAATTTAAATTAATTCAAGAATGTGAGTCATTTTTGAATTCTCAGAATTATCCCCCTGTCTTCATTCTCTCTCCTAAGATTCCAGTAAGCCCAGTCCCTGGACAGTTACACTGATATTGAGAGAGAAATGACATGCCATTGACATTGGGTGCTATCAGGAAAAAAAATGGTTTTGAAAGAGTTATTTCAGCATTTCTCTACTTTTAAGAACTGTATCAGTAAGGCTTAATAAGAATGAAAACTGAAATTATGGCCAACTGTGAACTTAATAATACCCCAGTGGGAGCTCATTAATGTCTCAACAGGTAAACTGAAGCATTATCTTAATTGCACATGATATCTCCAAAAAATTGACTTAAAAAGTTTCATGGAAACTGCCCTCTATAACTCAGATACACTATAACATTACTTTTCAGCTGTGTATTCTGGTGATCTGCCAACAACCCCTAGGAAATGAAAAGGTGAAGATATTCATTGAAACTTCCTTAAAGAGATGCATAAAGTCACAGATGTTTAACAGTGACCTAGCTGTCCTATTCAGTAAAAAGTTTATTAATGCAAAACTAGGTCATCAGAATTGAACCATGCATGCAGGCACACAAACATAAACAGGTGTGTGCATAGAAGGGGGAGGAGAAAAATAATTTGAATAGAAGTATATTGTAATAGCATATGATTGGGTTGTGCTGGTGCTTTGAGTTTGAGGAGATTGCTGTATAATAACATAATCTAGTCCACATCTGGAAGTTGCTCCCCTTTTACTAGGTTGACAGATGTTGAAAAACAGTTGATCTTCAGTGGGGCATGTTGCCAAATCCATCTGTTCAATGAATTCTTTGCCTGATGCTATGTGACTGCATGGTGATTATGGGAGAGGCTTGAATGAAGGGAAGAAAGGAATCAATTTAATCAAATATTTAAATGGTGAGTTTGCTTAGCAGACTGTGAATTTATTCACAAGTAGAACAAACAGCATTAAATATATTATTGCCTCTGATTAGGAAAACATGATGCTTTACCCCCTTTCTATCTATTGAACTCAAATTTATATGAAATCATTCTTATAATCAGGTTTAATGAGTTTTTCAGTCTACTTTTAAAGTACTACTTTAAAAATGCTTTTTTCCCCAGTTTCTTTATGCTGTTAATTTATCAATAACAGACATGTCTACCTCATGGTACTGGTGGGACTTAGGGCAAGTCACTTAGTGTGGAAAATGAGAGATGGGACTGGACATTACCTACCTCTATGTTCCCTTAAAGATTTAGAAGTGATTTCAATTATACATATATACATATACGTATACATATATATATATATATGTATACGTATATATATTTCTTCTCATCTTGATTTCCATTAGATAAGGGCAGATAGAAGTTTATTATCTTGAAATGTTCATAATTAACTTAAAGGGTACATGGAAACAAAATAAATTTGGATTACTTCAGTCGACTTGTGCATGACTTTTTATGATAAATCACATGCATGAGAGCATTTCTACATTTAATACTCCATGATATATATATATATATATATATATAATGTATACAGAGAGAGAGAGAGACCTGAATTCAAGTTTCACTTTAAATGCATGATTACTTTATGAAACTGGGCAAGTCACTTAAACCTTAAATAGATTCACATAATTTTGTCAAATAACAGATTGTCATCAAAGATTGACTGGACTGAAATACATCATACTTAGCAGATATAGAATATGGTACTTTAAATCGGAGGAATATGGTTTGGTTTAGCCAAAAAATAAGTAAAACTGTGCATGTGTGTCTGTGTGTCTTTTTTAAAATTTATTTTGACATTCTATTCCAAGCAGCTCTAGCTACTCAGGTCTATTATCTTTGGATTGGTCAATGCATCTGAACTTATCTGCCTTAAGCAATGTGATGAGATATTTTAATGCTCAATTGGAAAACAAGGGAGCTACACTAGGGGCTAATTTGTTGGATATAGTTGTCTCTGCAGTATCAAGTTGTGAGATAAAGAGCCTTCTGATAGATGGAGAATTCTGTTTCACAGACAATTTGAAGAATATACATTTCACAATTCTTTTAAATTATGAAAGGAAATGAAATTTATTCCGTCTGTGGCTGGCAAACTGTGAATACATTTTTAATTTGAATTGAACTTCAAGAATACATTTATAAAGTTTTAAGAGCCAGAGGAGACCTTAATCAAACTCAAGTAAAAGAAATCTTGGGTAGGAGGAGGATGGAGAAATATGGTCTATTTGATTCATTTTTTTTCCTGATTCTTTATTTATTTGGATTTTTCCATAATTACCAAATAACTGAATAGTTTTTAATGATTTTGTGTTTATAGGTGGACTAGAAGCTTTTGCTTTTTTAGGATACAGATTTGTGGGTTAGTTGAAGATGGAGATGTTAATATGAATTCACAAAACTCAGTCATACTATTCATGCCAACATGAGCAAATAATTTTTGTTCTCCATTAAATGGAGGAAAGGGTAGATGAGATGTTATTTAACATAAGTTCTGTCTCAGCCATCTATAATATACTAGTAATATTCCATTTCTATGATATGTTCCTTTTTTTGTTATAATGGTACAATAATGGAAGGTTAGGGACTGGATTTGTGATTTCATTGATCTAGAGAATACTCAGAAGAGGAAATTCCCTCTTTAAAACTAAATCAACACCTTCTGTATAACTTGTAATCTTAGTTACCTAAAGCATGGAGAATTTTAATGACCTGTCAAGAGTCATATAGACAACTGAGTGACATCAATATTACACAACAAACAGAAGCTGGGTCACTGCATCAAAGGAGTTCACAAAGGGTCCCATTAACCAAAGATCACTGAAGAGGATTGCTGCCTTTATTCATTAGATGTATTGGCTGTAAGAGGAGAGTGGGAAAGAAAGGCAACTTGTCCATTGGGAACATTACACAATTTAAAACAAAAATATCTAAAATAAACATTCACTGTGAACCTTGGGGAGAAACTGTGGCACCAACAGAGAAATGATTCTGGAATTGAAGGTGATAGAATGCAGAGTGAAACATGAGATGCTGAATAACTTTCAAAGCCTTGTGATTCTATGAAAGGAAAATGAGAGAGAGAGAGAGAGAGAGAGAGAGAGAGAGAGAGAGAGAGAGAGAGAGAGAGAGAGAGAGAGAGAGAGAGAGAGAGCAGCTTTAAAATGTCCTAGATAAAGCTGCCTTTAAAACATCTTAAGTAGGAAAACCTTCAGCTTTTCTCCACAGAAGTACACTTTTGGCACTTAGTAAAGGAGCAGATTACAAAAAGCTCATTTCAGATATGAATAGAAAATACACTCAGATATATACCACATATACTAAAGGGTAGGAAAGGTATATCTGATGCTCCCAGACTATCAGAGACCTTGTATTCAGCATGTTCTACTCTTCTTATTCACTATTCTTATTTTATTTTTTATTGGTCTTCTATTATCTGTTTTGGTTTCTGTGCAATGGTAGAAATTCTGCTTTGCTAATGATACCACAAGTCATTGAAATACTTTAATATGTTTATTTGTTTGTTGTGACTCCCTTAGATTAAGCCATTATTATCTCTCTTAATATGGTCTATTGTAATAGTTTCCTAATTGGTGTCCCTTGTCATGTCAGTCCCCAGCTCAAAATCTTCTCCAATATTAATTTGCCTTTAAAATGAAGGAATTCCTTTAAGATGATCACTTTTAATGTTTTTTTGTTTTGTTTTGTTTTGTTTTACAATTTGTAAAATCAAGAAGCCTAACATTTAAGGCAGCCACATGCATTCCAGGCAATCACTTTAAAGCCTTTTCCTCTATTGTTCCTCTTCATGTCCTTATCATTTATTCAACAACCAGTTAAACACCAAACATACCATTCTATCTTTTGCTTCTGTGTTTTTCCACATTCCAGCTTCCATACCTAGAATGAGACAGGATGACGATGTTGGATTTAGAAATAGAAAACCTAAGTTCAGATCTCATCTTGAATGCTTACTATGTATGTGATCTTAGATTTAACCTTTTTGGCCTTAATTTTTTTCCATCTGTAAAATGGGAGACAGTATGGACTGAGATCCCTTTTTCACCTGAGACTTTTTACCTGTGAAGGTCTGTATGTCTGAGTACTTTATGTGTAAGATAAGGATATGAGACTGGATGATCTTTAAAGACATTATAAAGTTCTAAATCTGTTATATACATCATTATTCCACATCTATAACTTTTTTTTTCTGAGACAATTTGAGTTAAGTGACTTGCCCAGAGTCGCATAGCTAAATATTAAGTGTCTGACACCAGATTTGATCAGATCCTGCTTAATTTCTCAATCCCTTGCATCTCCTAGTTGCCTCCCATTTATACCTTTTTAAAGCATTATTTTTGAGGTTCAGTTTAGATAACATTTCTTTGATAGTGTGACTTTCCTGTTTATAGCCCCTCACACATATATGTGTGTATAAATAAATATACTTGTGTATACACATGCATATATATATATATATATATATATATACAATTGTATTTTTTATTACACATGTGTATATATACACATAAATACATATATACCCACATACTTTTTCCCCTTTTCTCCTTAGATTTTTATAGAGCTCTTTGTCTAGGCATCCCTTATATGCTTATCATCTGATATGTCACATGCTCAGAAAGGATTCTAAAATTCTTGAGACAGAATTTAGGATGTATTTACCTTTGCATATCCCAAACTTAGCACATTATTACATCCTAGATGCTTAACAAATGTTTTTTGAATGAATGAATAACAATCAGAAGTCTAGAACCATAAACATTTTTATATGACTGTAATTCATTCTCACTAAAGGGTAGCTAGTTAATAATTATTTGCCATGGGTTTAAAGCAATTCAAAACTATACCATAAAGTATTGCCAAATGTGTATGGGGAATGATACTTTTTTTTTTCTACTAAGAGCCAGGAAGTAATTCTCCATATTCACCATTGACCAAACAATACTTTTTTTTTTTTTTTTTGAGAAAATGTCCCATTCTTTCCCCTTTATAAAAAGGATGTCTTAAAAAACAAAGAGGATACAGGGAATAACAACAGAATTGAGGAAGGGGTAAGCTGTTCTTAAGAGAAAGAGTTAAAGGTATTTAGATTGTTTATCCTGAAGAAGAGAAGGCTCACAGGGGCACTTAATACCTGTCTTCATGTATCTAAAATGTTATTACAAGTTGTTCTTTATCGCCAGACAAATTTTCCATCTCCATGGCAGACTGACAAGAGGAAATGGACTTGAATAGCAGCAATAAAGAATTTTGTTAGATACCAAAAGAGGCTGTGGAATTTTTATCCCTAGAGATTTTCAAAATAGGATCGCAATCATCCATCTTCTTTTAGGTTTCGACCTGCCCAAAGGCAGTGGACTGGATCAGATAACCTCTTGAGGTGTAGACCTCAGGTCAAACACTGAAGCAAAAGCAGTTTGTCCTTAATGAAAATTATATTTAAACATCCATGATGCTTATTAAAAGACATAATGCTAATTGTCATTGAAAATTACTTGCTCTTTTGTCAGCTGTGGATTTTAGCTTCTATGTAGCTGTAACAAACAGCATAAAATAGGAGAGATGGTTGGCTCAAGTCAAATTGCAAATATTTAAATGAGCATATGAAAATGTTGGTTTATATGCTTTCCATATTCTTTCAACGCTCTCCTTATTGCAAAGATATATTTATGTATGTACATCTTCTTTTGCATGCATGAGTTTCTATGTAATCTCTAATGTGTAGTTATAGCTTTGCAGTATTCTGAGTATAGAGAGAAGGGTGACAAGGTCATGGCAAGTTTATATAACTCTAGAGGTCCTTTTGAGTCTCAAATAGGAAATCTATAAACATCTATAATGAAAGGGGATAGACTATGGGCGCTAATCATTGCCAGAGAATCTATATGGCTATGAAGAAAGAAACCTATTTCATAGGGATTTTCATTCCTGAAATTGTGGGTACAGTTTAGAAAATGTATTTGCATTGGGGTATTTTACAATTCTGATGTTTTACTATAGCAACATAAATGCAAATTCACAGTGGAATTGCTGTTCCTTTAGAGGGCTGAATGTATCTTTATTAATGCTCGTTTACAGGTAGAAAGTGATTTTGGCAATGTAGGCATCTGTGCAGTAGCACAAAGCTTTTAAATTTCCGCAAGTTGAAATTGGCGGAAATGTATTTCTATGCTTGGCTTCTCTTCTTTTTTATTTCTTTGGTGGGAAGTTGTGTGGCTTTTTTTAACCTATAAGTTTTTATTCAATTGGGAGGTGCTCTATTTAAAATGTTAAACCAATGGACTGATGGCATCACATAAGAAGCAAGTATATGAAGTGAATAATAACCTTTGCTCCATCTCTGCTAGCATTCTCTATAGAATTAAAGATCGATAGACTTTGACAGTGGCATAAGTGGAGATGATTTTCTATGGCATATGAATTTGTTAGGGAAAGATGTGGACATAAGTGTTTGGAAAAGAAAGAGCTCTCTTTCCAGAAGCACTTGACCTTTCCTTTCTTAAGATTATTATTTTGACCAGTTAGTTCTAAATTCTGCCTCTTATTATTTTAATGAACTTTGAGATATCATTTCATCACTTTGGGTTTGTTCTCCTCTGTAAATTGAGGCAGTGGAAGAAATGATCTCTGAGTTATTAATAATCAATTAGTTAATTCTCATTAATGATCAATTATCCCATGATCCTTACTTAGAATTCTATGTCCCTAAGGCTTTAAAAGACAGATTTGTTAGGGACAGATTCTTTCTGTCAATCTAACAGTTTCTTCCTCAGATGTACTGCATGAAGAAAAAAATACAATCTATCTCTCAGAGTTATGCTTTCCAGCAAGCAATTGTACAGGCTAGAGCTAAGGTTCAGTACAAATGTTCTTTATGATCTGATCAGCTGAGACCAACTCAAGACAAATTCCCTTCAGTTTCTTTCTTTATTTTTTCTCATTTATTTAATAATTTCATTTTCCTCAGTTACATGTAAAACATTTTTATATTTGTTTTTAAAACATTGAGTTCCAGATTCTCCCCCTTTCTCCTTCCCTACTCCTCATCTCTCACCTCCATTGAGAAGGCACATGTGAAATTATGCAAAACATTTCCATAAAAATCATGTTGGGAAAGACCTGTAGTTTCCTGAATAAAAACAGATGAAAGAGGTTCCTGATATTCCTGGATTACAGTAACAAGGAAGTATTCTTTCAATCTAGATTTAAGTGAGTGGATCATACCAATTTATATTACTATATAATAATAAATAATATTTATACAATACTTTAAGGTTTACAAAATATTTACATATGTCATGTCATTTGATATCAACTTCTAAGAGGAAGAGAAAGATAGTAGCATTTTTTCCTATTTTACAGAGAGGTAAACAGAGGCTCAGAGATATAGATGTATGTAGGAGGTACAATGGGTAAGAGCACTGGATTTAGATTTAGAAGACCTGCTACTTAAAAATTGTATGACCTTGCTCAAAACATTTAATTTCTCTTAGCACCATTTTCCTCCTTGCTAATATTAAATAGCACCTACATCACAAGGTTGTAAGGACCAAATAAAATAGCATATCTCCAGCTTTTCTCAAACCTTAAAGTACCATATAAATAGTAGCTATTATTAGCTAAAGACCCACAGGATAGTACTGACAGAGCTGGAATTTGAATCCCCAGTAATTTTTACACTACCTCATATTTCATTAGAGGAATTTCTAGGGTCATATACCCTGACAGTGTCCTAAGAATTAAATCAGATATAATAGTGAATGGCTTACCAACAAATATCCAAAATCATGTCCTTAGTATTTAAAGTTTCCCTGCTGCTGGTGCTTGGCTGGGATAATTATCTTTTTAGAGCTGGGCATTAGCTGAAGAGAACTCATCAGAGTAACATAATTATTGCTTCTTTCCCTTTCTTGTTCTCTCATATCTTTTTCTTCCATGGATGTTTCATTACCATAACCTTTGTTATAATTTAGTGAATCAGTCGAGCATCTATATGCCTGTGTGACAGTGATGGTGATGATAATGGTGATGGTCCATGTGTTTTGTGTGTGTGAAGGGCTAAAGAATTTGTTGTCAATCATGCATTGAGGGTATTCCTCTGTTCTTGGTAGAAATTGTGTCCATCCTTGTTAATGAAAATATAATGTGTAATGTTAGGGAAATTTGAAGACCATTTATTTTTGGGGTTAAGGTAGGACCATTTTAGAGAATAAAGAAACTGAGGAAATGGACAGAATTAATAATCTGAACCAGTATATGTTTCATCAATCATTAAGTGCAAAATCCATCCGGCATTTATCTTTTGCCAAAGAACTGTCTCTTGGAAGTTTGCCTCTGACAGGAAATGTTAACATAGTGGGCATTCAAATAGGTAGAGCCAGAACGTCTGCTTCTGGTTGTAGAGAGAGCCAATATAAAATAGAAGGGCTCCAGGAAAGAGGCCTTTGGAAGAAGGCCATAGACTATTTTTGAGGCTAGGTCTAAGTGCTAAGTTATAATATAGGTAAGAAAGTTGAAGCTCCTTGCAGATTAGGGTCAGCCTTACCAACTCAGTGAATATGCTTCAGACAAACTAAACAGGGAAGAGAGGATTTTAAGAAACCCAGAGGCATAGGAAAGGACTGCAAGATCAATATTGTCCTTGTCTAAGCCCATGGAGTCTATCTTTTGTTACAGATAGAATAGCACCTTCAAGCAGGCAGATAGGGACTATAGTTTTCTGACTACAGCAGAAAACTATAACACAACAGAACGTCATATCTAGGGGCAGGTTCAAGAACTATGCTCTCTGGCAATGATGACTATGTTTTTTCTCCAAAGGTTGCAAGTGTGGAAACTTGTTCTATGATGATAAGATTCTTTTTACACCCTCTTAGTCTAAACAAGATTCAAGGAAAAATCCAGTTGCATTGCCCAGACAATCTTTGTTTAAAATATTAGTTGCTAGGATAAGAATTACATATTTGCTAAACTCATTTCTTGATATGCTTTTGCACCCTCTTTTTTTCCCTTTAGCTTCCTTGTTAAAGTTGTTTTTGAAACTGCTCAATTTATTTTAAAAGAAAAGTCATTAACCATTATTTTAGGAGAAAAGAGATATAGCACATCTCTACCCTCTGCCATGACTTAGGTAGTGCAGTGGCTAGATTATTGGGCATGGAGTCAGGAAGACCTGGTTTTGAATCTGGCCTCAGACACTTATTAGAGATGTAACCCTAGGCAAGTCACATAACATAACCTACATCTGCCTCGGTTTTCTCAATTTTTAAATGGGAAAGGAGTAATTATAGCACCTATTTCACAGGGTTAAGTGACCCTGTGCAAATGGTATATTTGTAAAATGCTTATTAGCACAGTGACTAGCACATTGAAGTGCTTAATAAATACTTCTTTCTTTCCTTCTCATCAAAACTACTCAGGATTACCACATAACTAGGACATTTTACTCCTTAACTATATGAAACTGTTTTATCAATATCTTTTTTGCAGATACATACTTCTGAGATTCCACTATTGTATTTTGTCAAGTCATGATGTCCTTTATTTCCAGTCAGCCACCATTCCTGTCGTCTGATTGCCCCTATATGGTTGACAGTTTTTGTAAACATCATATGCTATAGGACTTCATCACTTAATTATAGTAATGTGTAACATTACTATGTAAGGAGTCCATACTTTCTGGAAAATGCAGTACACTGAGAAATCCCCCAGTGATCCCATGCTCCCTATCCCAATTATTCTAGGACTGTGGAGTCTTTGGACATATCCCTATAGAGATGGGAAGTAACATGTTCCAAAAAAACAAGTTTAATGGGTTATAAGGGTCCTTCCATCTCAGAATCTTGAGAAATAAAGTAGATAAAAGTAAAAACTAAATAAGTGGCCAGTTAGAAACATTAACTTTTTAACTATATTCCTTACAACAGTCTCCCAAGATGTCTTGGAACATATCTCTGTACTCTTGCTGGTATCCTGGAATTTGTTTGTGGCTGCTTCCATTTATTCTTTCCCCACTTCCCCCACTTCACAATCAGTGAGATTTATCATGCCCCTGAAATAATGTTTTTGGACTTCAGGCCAGACTTATCATTTTACATGCATTATCTCATTTTCTCTTACAACAGTGTGAACCATTGGGCAAATTATAAAATCAGGGTTCAGAGCTTTAGTTTCTTGCCTATAGTAAGAAAGCTAGTATTGGAGCTCACATTCAAACTCAAGTCTTCTGACTTCAGATTCAAAGCTGTCTCCAATTTTTAGAATTGCCTTTTAGAATCACCAAATTCTCCAGTTCAATGGGAATCTAGGTGATACAGGGGATAGAGCACCCTCCCTGGAGTCAGGAAGTCTATTCTTAGCCACCTGACACTTAATAACTGTATGACCCTGGGCAAGTCACTTAAACCACTATTGTATCCCCCTCTAAATAAATAAATAAATAAATAAATAAATAAATGAATGAATGAATGAATGAATGAATGAATGAATGAATGAATGGATGAGTGAATGAATAAATAAATAAATAAATAAATAGATAGATAGATAGATAAGAAATAAATAAATAAATGAAATTAACAAACAAACAAAAAACAAACAAACAAACAAAAACAACCCTCAGCTTAAGAGCTACTGAACACATGATTTTTTTTCCTCCTCCTTCATTCTTCCCCATTGTTGGTCCACCTTCAAAAATTATTTATTTGTTTGATATATATTTTACATGTACTAACATTTAGGTAATCTGTAATGAGATACAGGAGTTACTATCCCAACTTACACTCACACTGGCAGGTTGGGTCCCAAGACTGTAACTAAATAATTTCATCATCCTTAAATTGTTCTGAGGGTATGCTTGATGAATTAAAATGTCCTTCTAAAGCTATTTGCTAAAGCTCCCATTGTTTGTCTCAATATATTTATCATCTTCAGTGAATATCTCTTTAATACTGTTAATCAGCAGCCAACTTTCAATTTAATCAATTAACATCAGTTAACTTTTATAAAGTGTTAGTTACTAAGAAAATATAACAAGAACAGGAGTTATAAAGTATTTTCCTCCAACACAAACATACATGACTTCTTTTATTTACAACCGTGGTCCTTGGGGAGAATGAATCCAAACTTAAATGGGTAGCTACAAAGCACTTGCTTACCAATTTTTCTTTTAAATATTACATATTTGAAAGATAAAGTTTTTTCCCTTCCTTATAGGATACTGTCTCCAGATCATTTCACTGTTGATCTGGGTCTAACATATCCTTCTTCAGAGTTGTAGTTCTCACTAGAATTGGCTTCTGGAAATCAATACTCTGATTTGGATTCATGTTCCTGGGCTTCTCTGGCCAGTGACTTTTTCAACCTTTCAAAACTTATGAGGAAGCCTATAAGCTTAGTCCATTTTATCTCCAATACTCTTATTACCTAAGAATAGAAAAGAATAGATTCAATTTCAAAGAAACAGTCATGCTGTGCTCATGACCAAATATTAGCCCAAATAGGAGGAATAGGTCACTGCCACTACAACTCTTTTCCCACCTGGAGAAGTTTATAACATTTCTTGCCTTGATCACAATTAGGAAAGAGATTGATCTGGTTTTACTACTTAATGCTTTTTGTATAGATCATAGTTCTAGCTGAGCAGCCATACAAAAGGCTTTACTTCACCAATGCAGTAAGTAGGAAGGTACGTCATTCATATAATACCTATATATGTTTGAAGTACCAGGCCCTGTCATTTCATGCTGTTCCAGAACCAGGCTTATCATACATCTATGTGGATTCTTTTCATATCCTTCTAGTACTAATCCTTCCTATATCACACACACACACACACACACACACACACACACACACACACACATACACACACACTTTATTTCTTTCAGTAGAATATGTGTTATATAGGTGGAAACTATTTTCCTTTTGGTGTCTTTTACCCTTTCTTCCTCCCTCCCTTCCTTTATTGTTTCTTTCCTTCCTTCCTTCCTTGCTTCCTTAGTTCCTTCCTTATTTCTTTCCTTCTTTCCTTTCTTCCTTTCTCCCTCCCTTCTTCCTTTCCTTTCTTCCTTTCTCTTTCCCTCCCTCACTCCAAGTCTATCTGTCTAACTTCTTTCCCATTCAAGCTACATGGCTCCCCAATTCTTCTACTTCTTTAACTTTGAACAAAGTTCTCTGAGCCCTGATTTCATCACTAGACTCCCTGAATCTATGTCTACTGTGTACACAGGAGACAATTTATGACCATATAGCCTTGTAGATTTGCTGGTCAACTGAATTTGATCCAGAAATCAAATTTCCAACTTAGAATTTCTTTCAGGTGAGTAACTAGAAAATTATATAAAGTTCTCTTAAGGAAAATAGCACAAAAACTAAAACAAAAGCAGTGGTGATATTTAGCCTGGGACAGAGGATTGGATAATGATTTTAGTGTCTATTTAAGGTTTTTTGAAGACCTACTATGTAAAAAAGATACAATGCTTATTCTGTTTTCTCTCAAAAGCAGAATTGGGAACAATACTTAAAAGCCAGGAAAGCCAACCTAAAGTCAAGAAAAACACACACACAAAAAATTCCTAACCATGACACCAGTCCAAAAGTAAAATTAGAGATAATATATTCCTTATTACTGGAGGTCTTCAAGCAGTGGTAGATATTTTTCAATTTTTTTTTCAAATAGAGAAAACTGAATGACCACCAAGATCTCTTAAAACTCTGATATGTTGTGATTCTCTGAAACTAAAATGTAGTTCATTTTATACTGTTAGAAAGTAATGTTTTACATGACATTTTTCTTTCACTGGCATAAACCTTGTGTTTAAACTAAATTGCTAAGAGTGTTGTATTCATTATAGCCTGATCAATTTTGGTATTATTTTCTATCCTTTCCAGATCCCCCAGATTAGTTATGCCTCAACTGCACCTGAATTAAGTGATGACCGGAGGTATGATTTCTTCTCTCGAGTGGTCCCACCAGACTCCTTTCAGGCCCAGGCCATGGTCGATATTGTGAAAGCTTTGGGATGGAATTATGTCTCTACTCTTGCATCAGAAGGAAGTTATGGAGAAAAAGGTGTTGAATCCTTCACCCAGATTTCCAAAGAGGCAGGTAGGAAAAGTACTGAAGTATAAGACTAACATCCTATAAATATCCCTGTTCTTATGTTTTATTCAGTTTACATTATCCTACCATCACTCCAACATTTTTTTTGCCTTCACACTTCTTCTACAGTGAATTTGGGACATGATCATTTATAACACTTGGTTGGCTTTCAGAAATAAAAATTTTAAAGGTGCGAAATTTAAACTGAAAGAGTGCTAGTAGAAAACAAAAGAAACATTTTACTAGAATTGATATGACTACTGCTTAAATGCTTAAATCTCATAAAACATGTATGAATATTATACCCCAGGTGGAAACCTGCCCATTTGCAATTAGTTGCACTCACTAATGAACAGCCAAATGGCCCCTCACTCAAATGAAGGCAAACAGTTAGGATCATAAGAAACAACACAGTGGTGATAAGCTTTGAAAAAAGATTATTGAGTGGGTTGGAAAAGTAAGTGATGCTCTTGTTTCCTTTCTTGATATTTTTACTGGAAGCCTCTAGCTTTTCTTTCTTTTCTTTTCTTTTTTTTTTTTTTTTTTTGATACCTTCTAAATATTCATCTACTCTAAATGGTAAGTGAAGGGAAGGAAATCTATTATGCTGGATGATAGAGTTAGAATGCAATATGTGTGTCTGTCTATACATATTCTGACAGAATATAATGATGATCCTAATTTAATGAGTGAAAAAAATAAAAGAAATATAGAACCTACTCTTCAATATAGAAAATAAGCTTTGCAAGTACAAATGAGAGAGTTGTGGCTAAAAATTAGTGGAGCTTTTAAAAATAATATAATGGTTTTAAAGAACTCAAATTCTATATGAGTCATATGCTTTTGGCTTATGATGAATGGTTATAATGCCCAGATCACCAAAGATTAATAAAATATAGTTCTGTCATATTTTGCCTAGTCAGCCCAAGGACCAAGTATAACATATAGATTTTGGCTAAATATAAGGGAAAAAATCTACCAATTAGAACAATTCCAAAATGAAATGGCCTGCCCCAGGAAGTAATTGGTTCTCCCTCACTGGAGATCTTTAAATAGCTGCTGTATTACCACTTATTAGGGATTTCATGGAGATTCTTCTTCAAGCTCCCAACTATCTTCTAACTCTGAGATCCCATTATCCTAGAAAGATTGTCTGAAATATTATATATTCAAGTTGACTATTAATGGTTTACAGCAGTCTAGAATGATGAATCAGTTATAATAAAATTAAATGAAATATCAACAAATGAAAATGGTTTCAAATATCAACAGCATAATGGGCCAGAGGCATGGCTAAACAACAGTTCTTTAAAAAGGTGTTAAAAAGAATAACATCCTAAATGAGGTAAATATTCTCTGGCCATACAATTTCTGAATACTGACCTTAGTTTGGGGATCATGGTTTAGGAAAGATATTGGCAAACTACAATATTTACATGTAAAGACAACCCATATGGTTAAAGGATCAAGGTATACAAATCAGAGAGGAAAAAAAAATTAGAAATATTTACTTGGAGAAAAAGATTAATACAGACACTGATAGTTATATAAAGTACTTTTTAAGGAATTTTCCCAAAGAAGACAGGTGAGATTTAGCCCTAGGGAAAGACTAAAGGATCTGGTAGAAGTTGCTTGGAGGCACATGTAAAGAAAACCTTCCAAATCTTCAGAGTTGTTCAAAATGGAATAGATAAGGAAACCCCCAAACTCTTAAAACCTCATTGGACTCTGCTTCAGGGAAGGGACCCCTCCACCCCAAGCACAAACAGTTTCCTCCTTATCTAAAAACCCATTAAATTCTGTTCAAATTCTAACCCTGGCTGAAACTCAAGCAGGGACTCCACCCACTGGCCCCTTCAGATTGTCCAAAGTCCCCTATTATAAAAAGAGCCAAACTGGAGTCCACTCTTTGCATAGGTCCCAAACATGGCATCCTTATGCTGGCCATGTCGAGGATTTCTGCCCATCTGACCTCTGGCTCTGGTGTCCTTTTATCTCTACCCTCAACTTTACTAACTAGACTTTACTTCCAAAGCCCATAATAAACTTCTTTTATCAATATGCATTCGGGTCTGGAAATTCCTTTACAGGAGACTCTTGCTCCACTACTAGATCTCATTTAGCTCTGTATCCTAGCACCGAATCCAAAGGGATTTCAGGGGAGCTCTATTTGACAATCTGTACCCCAAATCTGCCAATAGAGCTCAATTAAACCTAATTTCATTTAGGTACCCCTTATCTAGTTCTTATCAAGATTGTCCCCAAAAGTACTCATCTTCCTAAGAATGTAGGTTTTCAAGTAAAGCGTGGATGATCACTTGTTAGATATATGTTAGAGAGTTTCCCTATTTATAGATAAATTTAGGGATGGATCCCTGAAGTTCCCCCAAATTCTGTGTTTTGATGAACTTGAATAATGATATTTACAGCTATAAGTATTTGGTTTAACTCTAGAGAGTTAGAAAACTGTAAAGCATTTCATTTTATTGTAAAGCTTATTGTTCTTTATAAAAAAACAATCATTAGTATTTTATATTATCTTTTTTTATAGCTATCATGATAAGAGAAAGTGTTCCATTGCATTTAAAAAGCCAGTCTGAAATCAGGAAGATTTAGATTTTAGCTGGTTCTTTGGTACTATATAATACATTTTTCACCTTTTAATGCTCTAGGCCACTCTCTGTAACTCTCAGTGATAAAGGAATGCCTAATTTGCATTGTTTGAGGGAATTTCCCAACACAGGCATTTCCCATGCCAATGAAATTAAAAGTCCAGGTTCCATCCCTATTCCAAAAGTATATTACATAAGATTTATATAAAGCATATTGAATATTTACATATTAGTATGTTCCATCAGTGAAGGGGGTAGGGGAGATAGGTAGTACAGTGGATAGAGCAGTGAGTCTAGAAGTAAAGATCTGAGTTCAAATTTGACCTGAGATACTTGCTGGCTGTATGACCCTAGACAAGTCCCTTAACCACTATTTGCCTCTGTTCCTCATCTGCAAAATGAAGACAAATCAGAGAAGGGAATGGCAAAGCTCTATACTATCTTTTCCAGAAAACATCCCAGACCATGTCCGTGGGGTCACGTTGAGTCAGACATGACTGAACAATAACAATGCTATATCAACAGTGACAAAATCAAGAGAGCAAAAACCTACTGGGTCTGGTATCACATTAACCAAGGTATTTAAGAGAAGGGCATGAGACCCAACTGGCAGATCAGAATTGGTATAATTGCTTGTATCAATATTCGCTGCCTTAGTGACATGGATGTTTTGAACTTCAAGAGCCATATAAGTCATCCTGACTCTCTCTGCCAACACTGCAGTCCAACTATTAGCTCAAAGACATTGAAGCATGCGAGATATGTAATGTAGTCACTTCTGTTGGTCAGGGTTTACTTCTACTGGGCCATATAAGGTTATTCTTTATGGCCAGTTGGCTGAAGTGACAGTGGATCCTGAGACATGCTTCTGTTATTGCTGGCTGTAGCTTCTCCGTGGTTTTAAAATCTGAATTTAAAAAAAAAATACTCAGGTCATATAATCACACCTGTGTGCTCTAAAAGAACCCAAAAAATCCTACCAACATAGCCTCAAGTAACAGCATGGATTTTTAAAGATTCTCTGTATCAACAAGGTCATAACCCATCAGGAAGGACTCATCTATCATGTCTCAGAAAAGGAAATAGACTCAGTGATGTCAGAGAAAACTAGCCAGTATCTTCCCAAGCTGCCATGTAATTCTTTTGGGCAAGCAGAAATCTATTCACAGCCTTTCCAAACTGACAAAGAGAAACTCAATATCTATCATTGTTGCTTAGAAACTCTGGAAGAATTAAAAAGTGAGGAGACTTTTTTTTTAAAGAAGAATTTTCAGAGAAGGCTCTGGGATTGTTTCAGGCTGATACTATTTCATCCAGACAATTGTATTTGCATAAATAGCTCAGTTGGTTTGAACGAATGCAGATGCCTGAATTAGCAAAAACAATTTAGTATCTAATGTCACAGGGAATGACAAAATACCCAAATCTACTCTAATTTAAAATTTAAATTAATCATAATACCCCAGGTGAAAAATATGTGTAAAGACTTTCCCCTAGGAAAAGGGTAAGCTAAATGTTCATAATATAATATTGTGGTCAAAAAACCCTTCATTACTTATGGATGTAATATAGCTACATTGCTTATTAACACAAAGATTATTCTGATAATTTTCATAGGCTATTAGGATTCTATAATAACTGCTAAATAGTAGAAGAATAGTAATGGTCAGAATCTTGGCTTCTGTTGAATCCTTGAAATGCTGACACTTTTCCAAAATAAGTTGGAATTATAAATATATCTCTGTTTCTCAGATAAGAAAATTATAATATTTCAGACCTGTGCTTATAGGGATAGCAATTGTATCAGTGATATCATTGATTTGGGGAACTCCCACTTAAGGATATTTCTTCTCACAGTGCAAGACAGCACCTTCTCTGCAATACATAGTGAGTAAGCTGCTTGGTTCAGTAAGAGATCACATAGCTAACGTGTCTTAAAGGTGACATTTGAACCAAAGATTCAGGGCTTCAAAATCAACTCTCTTTCTTTTTTTCCATGTGGCTTTTAAGTCTACTTCCATGTATTCTTTAATAATACCGTTTTAAGGGAACTCAATTCAATTAATCACATATTTATTAAGCTGCTATGTGCCAGGCACTGATCTTGCTAGGAATAAGCATGAAAATAAAACATTCCTTGTGCTGAAGAAATTTACTTTCCATCACATATATAATATGTTTGTGTATCATATGTATGCATAAATGTATGTTCATATAAAAAGTAATTTGGAAAAATGTTATTAAGAGCAGAAAAATGAGATTAGGACTCTTTTGAGAGATAGCATCTAAACTGAACTGAAGGGAAAAGAAAAGGTGAAGAGGGAGAACATTCTATTTATGGGAGACAGCTTGTACAAAGGGATGAAGGTTAAAAATGCAATGTTGTTCTTAAATAAAAGCAAATAAATTGATTTGGAATGGATATAGAAAACACAAGGAAGAGTCTCAACAAAATTGGGAATATAGGTTGGAGCAATATCATGAAGGACTTTAAGTGTGATATAAAAGTTTTTGTTTTATCCAGTACACAATAAGGAACTAATACAGCTTCTTGAGGAGGTCAGTGATATGGTTATACCTTTGTCTTATTGTTGTTCAATGGTCACCTTTATGTGACACTAGGAACTTTGTCCATTGGGATTTTCCTGGCAAAGACATTGGAATGAGTTTTCATTTCCTTCTTCAGGATGTCCTCATTTTATAAATGAGGAATTGAGGCAAATAATAAATGACTTGCCCAAGATAATAGAGCTAGCAAATGTCACAGATGGATTTGAACACGGCTCTTCCTGACTCCAGACCCATTGCTCAACCCAGGGCAACAACAAGGTAGCCTAGCCTTTGTTTTAATAACATCAATTTGTTCCAGATATTATGATCAATAATTATAATTTAACTTCTGCCTCTGAAAGGGTAAAATAAACAACATATTGAAGGACATCCCATATACATGATTATAATTGTGGATCATAAAAATTAAACATGCTTTCTTTCATTAATACAACTATTCAAAGTTTCCTTCACTCTAACCTTATCCTTTGCTCCTGAAATTAATAGTTTGGGTCAAAAATAGTGTAATACTATATATTGTCATCTATACTGAACATGGTGTCTATGTTTATGTGCAAACAGTTCAAAAATGGATCTAGATAAGAGAATGTACTTTTTAAAATTCTCAGTTATTTGTCATTAGGCAGACACAGCTAACATTGGAGTAGTCCAAAATGATCAAAATCCATATTGGTTCATTTATGGTTTTTTAAATATATTTAGTTTCTCTAAGTAGACTAAATTCCTTAAGGATATGGATCATGATTTTAAAATCCTTGTACTATTAACACACTGCTCCATACATAATATGTGCTCAAGAAATTTTTGTTGATGTTTATACTTGTGATGTCCCCAATGGGATTGTTGTAGCACATTGTGGTTTAGCTTTTACTGGCTACAGATTTGACTATCACATCAATAAATCTATATATAATATTATCAACCAATGAATTCTCTAGGTCAAATCCTATAGTGTCGATATATGTATAGACATCACCATTCTGAAAAATCTCCATTTCTTTGGATTTTCGGATCTTTACTTGCATTTTGAAGTTGAGACATTAGAGGTACCATGTAATCTTTTAGCCATGTTGCTCAAATGGTGATTTGCTTAAGCATATAGAAAATTAGCATATCAGAGAGTTAAAATTGTCCAGCAAGAAATTTTATTTGGATAAGTGTGGGAATTAAATTGTTCAAAGGGAACCTCTTTACTTCTGTCATCAGTCTAGGCCTTTTCTGTTACTCTCTGTTATGTGTGAGGAATTTTCCTTTGTAGGGTCTGTAGTATCCCTGTTGGTCACTAGAGGACACTCAGACAATAAATACTTAGGCCACTTCCCCCACAGCCAGACCCATCCCATTTTGGTGCTTAAATAGCTTTGAAAAGCCCTGACCTTGTTAGCCAAGTCTTAGTGTCCCAATACATATAGAGATTAAAATAAATTATTGCTCAAAATATTAGGTCATGAAAACTGCTATCAGTTTTAAGTTCTAAGTTCTAGTTCTAAGCCCTCACTTTGCGAAATAGTTCATACATGTAGATGAATTCCCAGTACATTCATAGATTTAGAAATTTGGGTATGTTGTAATTACCTGGCTTTAATGACAGAGAAATGAATGAAAAACAACTTTAAGTTCATTTTATGTTATACCTTTTGTCCTCCCAGATCTTTTCTGAGGTGGGAAATGCTTCAATCAATTTATGCCAAAGATTCATAAAGGAGAAGTATGTGGGGATAGGGTGGGAGACAGGAAATGTAAAAGGATGAGGAAGAAAGAGGATTCCAATTTCTTATTTTAGGTTCATTAGTTGGAAGACAATGGAGAAGGAATTCCTCTAATCCTCACAGCTTTCATATCACAGGAATTCTAGCATTCTAGCGATCTCATATCTTACTAATTCTATCTGAATGCTATTTCATATCATGTCATCCCCTCATAGATAGAAACCATCCTCAGCCTATACTGATTTTCCTTTTCTAGCTTGCCCTGTCTTCCATACTACTATCTCTAAGGATGTCCAACTCACAAGCATAGAAGGAGTCAAAAAGTCATCAAAAAGATAGTATCCTAAAGTAGAACTAATTTCCCATGATTCTATTCTATTATTTCTACCTCTTAGAAAAAAGGTCACTGAGTCTTCAAATGAGATGGGGTCAAAGGATGATCAGTTTTTGTTGTTGTTTTCCTATGTGAGGATGTGATTATTCTTGTTTGTTTGTTTAGTTTATTCACTAATAAAATCTTTTCTGGGAATAAAGTTTTTTGGACCAGATGCGAATAGTTCAAAGTGATAAACAGGACTAGCATAAGTACAGAGTTGTGTGAGGGTTGTTGTGGGGTAGAGCTTGAGCTGACATGAAAACATGTAAGCATATGTGCTTAGGTAAAACATTATTCTGATAGAGCTTGCCCTGTCTTCCATACTACTATCTCTAAGGATGTCCAACTCACAAGCATAGAAGGAGTCAAAAAGTAATCAAAAAGATAGTACCCTAAAATAGAACTAATTTCCCATGATTCTATTCTATTATTTCTACCTCTTAGAAAGAAGGTCACTGAGTCTTCAAATGAGATGGGGTCAAAGGATGATCAGTTTTTGTTGTTGTTTTCCTATGTGAGGATGTGATTATTCTTGTTTGTTTGTTTAGTTTATTCACTAATAAAATCTTTTCTGGGAATAAAGTCTTTTGGACCAGATGCGAATAGATCAAAGTGATAAACAGGACTAGCATAAGTACAGAGTTGTGTGAGGGTTGTTGTGGAGTAAAGCTTGAGCTGACATGAAAACATGTAAGCATATGTGCTTAGGTAAAACATTATTCTGATAATCTGAATAGGATTGTTGATGTTGACATAGAAGGGACTATGGAGACCATAATGTTACCCCCTTGTTTTACAAGTGAGGAATAGAAATTTATGGCCCATGAGGGTAGCTGAAGTAAAATTAGCGTTTGATTACAAAGCAAATATTCTTGTAATGCTGGTTTTAACCCCTTACGAGTGGAGAATTAATGCCTTTGCTTTGTCCTCTAAGTATCTACAAACTTTAAGAGGAAGCTTCCTATAACAATAACATTTTTGTGTCACAGACATTGTGTCACTTTTAGAATATTATCTCGTTTGATCCTCTCAATAACTCTGAGAGAAGTATTATTAATAATTGCATTGTATGGATTTTGAGTTATCAAGATCAAGCAGCTGTCTGAGGGTATATCTGAACTTGGGTCTTCCTGAGTAGGTCCACTGTTGAATGCACTGTGCTCTCTAGCTGCCCCTAAAATTGAGGGGATGTCTATTAGAGATTTCCTAATCAGAACATGGAAATCCAAATTTGATTCCCCATCCTTAAGATTACACACCATTGCTTATTACCCTATTATAGTTGTTAACTAAGAGACCACCTTGGATTGTGTCTAAAAGCATACACACACACACACACACACACACACACACACACACATATACATACATAACACACAAACAATACTCTCTCCCCCTCCTAGCATCCAGTTTTGGGTGGAGTCCTGGGTGGAAATATAATGGTTTAAAATTAACTACTTTGTGTTTATTTTTATAATGTATAATAGCTATATATAATATATTACATATAATACATGCTTACACAAAATGTAATATAATGTATATATAATAAATACAAAATAGATAAATTCCATATATATATATATGTATATATATATTGTACATTTAAGTACACATATGTTGATTTTCTTTCCCATTAAAATTCATTAAGAGTGAGGATAATTTCATTCTTTGTAGTTGTATCCCCAGAACAAGGTATGCACATAGTAGAGAATGAATAAATGTTCCTTGATTGAGAAACAAAAAGAATATTTTAAAAAATACTTTAGGAAAATGAGTGGATTTAATTTTTATGTAGTTATTTTAGATTTAATTTTAATGTAGTTATTTTCAAAGTTGAATTTAACTTCTCTTTAAATGATTTTCAGTTTCTAAATGATTAATACATATCTGTAGATACAGTCTCATTGAATACTTTGCTTGGCCATCTTTTTTCTCTTTTTTTTGGCAAACTAATTGCCACTGTTAAATCTTTCAAGAGTCCTTAGGAAATCCTGACACATCCCCTAACTGCTGCATTAAAGTGCTCAGGCTCATTGAAGGACAAGGAACAATCCAACTCTTAGCATGTAATAGCACCCATCTAAAGCACCTATCTGGTTGACTTCATTTGAGATATATTGACCTTATATAACTCTGGATATCTCTCTATTCATTTTGTTCATATCCTTTGTCTCCTTTTACATGAGTGCCTAAGTAGAAAGCACTTACCACAATCTAAGACTAATAATAATTGGATACTATTAGGCCAATTCATTAATTTTTTATAGACAGTATTCATTTTCCAACGGGCTTCATCTGAGAAAGGTGTCCATATGATGTCATTTCACTTTACAAACCCTAGTACTAGATTTGCACTTGAGGTAATTATGGGACATATTACAGTAGACATTTTAAATATAATAAATCATATAGCAGGATACCTGGTAATAGCAATGAAGGCCTTGATATGTAGAGGAAAAAATAGTCAATGTAGTTTGCGAAATCTAAATAACATATAAAGTCTTTTGATAAATTATGCACAAATATATATGTATATATACATGCATATATGTATGGGTACATATATAAATGTATTTCAGTCATTTCTCAAATAATTGAACTATTTTAATCATCTTCAGATATTTAAATATCTGAAAATTAAATAATAAAATATCCAGATATTATTTTTAAAAGTAAAAGTAAAAGATGTTTGATGTAATTCCACACTCATTTATTAAATACTTATTAAGTACAAGGCATAGGGGAGATAAAGGGGAAAAAATTCTGTCCTCCAAAGGAGGAAGGAGAATATATAAACATATTCATAGATAAAGAAATACAAAGCATTTAAGGATAATATAAGGTCACTGCAAAAAAATAAATGTTACTTACTGGCTATGAATCTGCCCACATCCTTTGTATTGCCTGAGCTGTCTTAAAGTAAGCTAGGGATTCTACAAGGTAAACTGGGAAAAGAGAGCTTTCTTGACATGAGGAAAAGCCCATGAAAAGGCTTGGAACTGGTATATATATAATAATATATAAGTAGAACAGAAGCTAGTTGTCCTATTTACCTGAAAGAAAGAGTATATAGGACTTGGAGGGGTGGTGAAAGTCTTGCAAACCAGGTTGAAGATATCAAAATGTAGCTAATACAGAATGATGATTGATGATTAGAACTAGTAAAGAAAACAGTTTAAGACCTCAGTTTATGGAGTATGCAGAAGAGACAAATCAAACACATTTTTTTCATAGGCAATGGAGGTAGGGAGATTTCTAATGTATTAAATAACTGAAAACATCAAGAAGGCAGAACAAAAATGAGGTTTTGTGGAGAATTTTCCAAATTTAACAAGATGTGAGGTTACACTTATCAAATTTAGAAGTCCTTTATTGAAAGCTTGGGCAAATAATGAAAAAAATAATTTCACTCTGTTCATTTTTAAATGTGATTTTTCACATTAGTAGTCAATGACCACTGAACACAAGTAGGATAGGGAATTGACATTAAAATGGCTTACATTAGACTAATGGATCACAGATTTAATATAATTGTTCGGCCTAATGCATCAATTAGACTCCTGCTGTATTTATGATGAGTGTGAATAAAGAAAAACACAAGCACAATCAAGTTTAAATTAGAAAACAAACAAACAATCCAGAAACTCATTTTGTAATGGGGAAAAAAAAATCTGTTTATTATTGACTGAATACTTTTCTTGTTCTGAATGCTGGGCCAAATCTATTTGCAGATTATTTTGCTTTTTCCCATTTTGTTAAACCTCAAATCACACAGTCTACTTGAATACTAAATGCTCACCCCAATGAAGTTTCTAAAACTTTCTATGAAATGAGTGGGAAAAGGAGAGGAATAAAATAGGAAAGCAATGTCACTGCAAAGGTCAATGAAGATAGGATTTTTTTTTGAGTTTCCTGATAAAGAATAAAAGACATATTGATTAACAAGGTTGGAATACATCTTGATAATGAAAATATTGGTATGATCTATCAGTCAAGATGAGGACTAAGACATCTTTGTTGCTTTCTCCCCCTATCAAGTATAATTTGTATTAATATTTTCCTCTTCCTTTTTTAGTTAATATTATTTTATATTTTTCCAATTGCATGTAAAGATAGTATTCAGCATTCATTTTTGTATGATTTTGAGTTTCAAATTGTTCTCCCTCCCCAAGATAAAAAGTAGTCTGATATAGGGATATATGTACTTCATGTACATATATATATATATATATATATATATATATATATATATATATATATATATATATATATATATATATATATATATATATATATATATATATATATATATATGAGTGTGTGTATGTGTATATGTGTGTATGTGTATGTATAATTATATATATGTACAATCATGTACTTAAGGTACTTAAGGACCTTCTATAGGTCATTTTACAGATGAGGAAGTAGAGGGAAATGGAGTTAAAGTAACTTACTTAGGATCACACAACTAGTAAGTATCTGAAGCTAGATTCCAACTCATCCTGATTCCAAGGCCAGTTCTTTGTCCACTGCATCACTTTCCTGCCCTAGAAATAGTTCCCAAAGTGTAATCTACTAAGAAATACCTCTAGCCTCCTGGTTCAAGTTTCCCCAATTATATTGCTAATCAGGACACTATCCGTGGAGTACCCCTTTAAAATTCAAATATTCCTAAGGCACAAATTCCTAATCATTTTATTTTCATACATTGTTTATAACCGTCTTGAATGGCTAAAAAGACCTATGCAAAATTAAAGAATAGCAGATATCTATGCATTTATGTGGAGAAAAAGGATAGTGAAAGGATGGAAGGTAGAAGAGCCAGGTGGAAGAGAGAATTAAATATTTCACTTACTTCACAATCAATATTTAGGACTATATCCCCCAAATTTAGGACTATATCACTTTCAAAGATGCTGTCTAAAGCTCTCAATAGGTAGGATATAACAACAGCTGAAGAGGATATGCTTCAATTTCAAGTTGGGCTAAGACTCAGAGCAAATCCACCTTTTAATTTACCAGCTCTTAGATTATGACGTTTACATTAAAGTAATCACTTTGGGTGGTGACCTGAATCAATACTGTAAAATACTTCTACCAGAGCTATTCTATTCCCAAGATGCCCTGGTTTTTCCCTGATAATTACTCTTTGCTACTTGGCACTTTTCCACACTCTTTACTAGGGGAAACTCTTCCCTTTTCCATTATATGAGGACTTGGAAACTCATTCACAGTTCAGTAAGAAGCTCAAAAAAATCATTCTGGTAACCCTGGAAGGTTTTAGGGAGAGAGCCACTTGAGTGAAAAATGCATGAACTAGTTCGTAGTGAGTTTCTTATGAGTTCAAATCATTTTATAACATCAACTCTTTTCATAGCCTTGAAGTATATGAGGATATGTTTTAGCAGTAAATGTTTCTTTTTAGGGCAAATATCATTCCTTTGACCACTAATAATATAGATATTATTTGACTTTGATGATTTGGTCTCTTCAAATCTCTTCGAAATTCACACAGAAAAAAGGAGTTTAAGGAAAGATAATGATGTATTTAGTCTATTAATTTTCCATTTGAAAAATGCATATTTAGGGGAAAGAGAGAAATAATTCAAAATATTTTTATTAAATCACTTTTCTTTACATCTTCTGCAACAAAAATGAAAAGCCATCTTTTTCTATTGTCTTCAAAAGACCATCTACATATAAAAGCATTTATATAAATTTACACTTAGTAAAAGATTCTAAAACAACAATGCCTTTTCTCTTGATGATGCTAAGGCACATTGATCTATACCAATAATGCCCTTTTCTTTTCATGAACTTTAAATGAGCAGATTCAGAATGATAATGCCTCTTTTCTTCCAAGAAGCACATAGGTCTACATCCATGATGTCTCTCTCTTTTCTTGAACTTTAAGCATACCAGTGTGAACAACGTTTTACATCCCTTTGATTCCCTTTAAGAACATTAGCCCAGAATAATCACGTGTCTTTTCCTTTTGTGCCCTTAAAACAAACCTATCTAGAACAATAATGCCTCTTCTCTTTCATGCAATTTAAACATTGATAATATGGACCCTGGACTCATAGCTTAAATCATCATTCATTAATAAATTAGATTCACTCAGTTCTTTGGCAAGAGATTATATTCCTTAATGGAGGGAAGGAGAGGGAGCATGTCATTATAGAAAAAAAGAATGTTGGCTTTGGACTCTGAAAATATAGATTCTGATATTTTGTAACCTTGGATTAAGTGCCTGGAAGCCTCAATTTCCTCCATTTAAAAATAGGAACAATAATTATTTTTTACACTACTCCATGGGATCAGCATCTAAGCTCATATTTCACTAGGATAGGAAAAGAAGGGTCCTAATGCAATGGATCCATGATCATGCTGACATACCAATGTGCGGCAGGGCCAGGAAATACCCAGAGATAGCATAAAAACTTAAACTTTTGAGGATAAAGATTTCATTAGATTCAATTTACTCTCCTTTCTTTCTGAGTTCTCTCTTCTCATCTACTATTAATATTCCTAGTTTGAAATTACAGCTGTTATTATTATTATTATTATTATTATTATTAATGCTTATCCTAATTCCTTGGATGAACTGTCCAGAGAAATATGCTTTGCTGATGGAGACTGATCTTTAATTTACAATTCCAATTCCAACCTAGACTAACTTTCCTTTGAGGGGGACCACCCAAGACTACTCCATCCAACTTGGGTGATTTCCATATTATTTGGCACATGACAGTGACCCTCCTAGGGTATGGGGATAAAATAGTTTTGGCTGACTACTAGAAACATTCTGGATGTAGATGACAATGACAGAATCACTTGCCCCAGGTGGGTACTTTAGAAATTTAAGAAGTTTGTCAATAGTTATAAAAGACATTTGTAGAATTGTCTGTTGAAAGGGTATTTACCTAGCTGAAGTAAACATGATCTGGCTCAGGCAGAGGCTAAAGTTAACTGTCATGGCTTCTGACTTGATAGAAGCACCTGACTCAGATTTGTAAGCCTGATGGGCTAAAGCATTCCTATAGATTTGGATCAGTGAGTGTTATTCAAGGAATTTTACCTACTAAAATTCCTGATAAGAAAATCCAAAATGGTTTTGTGGTATCTTGATAAGTTGGTTGAAATTTCTGACCAGATGATTTACTAGCCCCAGGTAGGAAATAGAACTGAGACATAATATGCTGTTTTATTCTAGAATCTATGTTAGGACTTTGTGTAAAATATGAATCCATTTTTAGAAGGCATAGTTATACCAATGCAAGATGAATCACTCCATATAGGCCTCTGGGTTGAATTAAAATCTGACTCTCAGTAATGTTCACCTATAATAAATCCAAACTCTGTAGTATAGTGGATTGGCCCCACAGTCAGAGAGGACTTATGCTTATTCTGCATTATTTGGCTTGGTCATACGGCAGTTGGGAATTGATAGAAGAACCTGCCTTTCTTTTAGGATTAGATTTTTTGTCATTTTTTAAAAGTTTTTTTTTTAAACATATGTATGGATAATTTTTAACATTCACCCTTACAAGATCTTGTGTTCCCAAATTTTTCCCTCCCTTCTCCCCATACCCTCTCCTACACAATAAGTAATCCAATATATGTTAAACATGTGCAATTCATCTATACATAACAAAATGAGAGCAAACAACAACAAAAGGATTGAAAATACAATGTTATGATCCATGCTCAGTTCCCACAGTCCTCTGTCTGGGTTTAAACACAGAATTATCTTCATCACAAGATAATTGGAACTGGCCTGAATCATCTCATTGTTGAAAAGTGTAAGGATGCAGTTCCTACAAAACAAGAGAAGGGAATTGTAAGGCTCCTTTAAATGGGCAGGCACAGCTCAACAGGAGATTTGAGTGACCCAGAAGTAATCTCTGTGGATATAGGACTGCCCTGTGGGTGGGATCATATTGAGATAGCTTCATAATGGGTGACAGCTCTCTCACTGGTTGGCTGTGTGTGTGACCTCACAGGCCCTTTATAAGCCCACTGCAGACAGCAGTTTCTCTCTTTAACCTGGCTCCCTAACCTGGAGTAGCTGAGTCAAGCTGATGGATAGCCTAGAGGTAAGGAGTTTGGTAGTGAACATGTGGGTCTTCAGACTAGGTGTTCACTAGGGAGCTAACAAGTCAGGCATTAAGTCAGGGTATTATGTGAGTAGGTATAATAAAGGCTTTTAAGTTTACACGTGGCTGTTCTTGAGCGTGCTACTGGTTATTAAACTATAGATTCAAGAAATCATGGCTAGAGACCTTTGAAGGCCTCAGAGAAGGCGAGCTGGGTAGAGTTGACACTGCAAAGATCAGTGGCCAAAGGTACTCTGTTGGGCCTTGGACAGACTGGTTATAGTAACTTCCAGGAGGGCATGTTAAAGAAAAGAGCACATCCATCAGAATTGATTATCATATAATCTTGTTGTTGCCATATACAATGATTTCCTGGTTCTATTCACTTCATTTAGCATCAGTTTATGTTAGTCTCTCTAGGCCTTTCTGAAATCATCCTGATGATTATTTTTTATAAAACAATAATATTCCATAGCATTCATATGCCATAATTTATTCAACCATTCTTCAACTGATGGACATCCTCTCAGTTTCCAGTTTCTTGGTACTACAAAAAGGGCTGCTACAAACCTTTTTGTGTGTATGGGTTTTTTCTCTCCTTTATGATTTTTTGGAGATACAATCCCAGTAGAAACACTGCTGGATCAAAGGGTATATACAGTTTGATAGCCCTTTGGGTATACTTCCATATTGCTCTCCAGCATAGGTTGTGTCAGTTCACAACTCCACCAACAATGTATTTATTATTGATCCAGTTTTCCCACATTCCCCTCCAATATTTGTCATTATCTCTTCCTATCATCTTAGCCAATCTAAGAGGTGTTTACTGGTACTTAAGAGTTATTTTTATTTGTATTTCTCTGATCAATAGTGATTTAGAGCATCTGTTCAAAAGGCTAGAAATAGCTTCAATATTTTTAACTGAAAATTGTCTCCATATCCTTTAACCATTTATCAGTTGGAGAATGGCTTGAATTTGTATAAAATTTAGTCAATTCTCTACATACTTTAGAAATGAGGCCTTTATCAGAATCCTTGGATTTTATTTTTCCCAGTTTATTGTGTCCCTTCTAATCATGCTTACATTAGTTTTATTTGTACAAAAACTTTTTAACTTAACACAATCAAAATTACTCTTTTTGTATTCAACAAGATACTAAAGTTGTTCTTTAGTCACAAATTCCTTCCTTCTCCACAGGTCTGAGAGGTAAACTATTTTTTGTTCTTCTAATTTGCTTATAATATCACCTTTTATGTCTAAATCATGAGCCCATTTTGATATCATGTTGGTATAAGGGTCTGACTTTTGAGTCAGAAGTTCTGAGGTTGAGACACTGCTCTGCATCTTAGTTGTTGAGTGACTTTAAATAACTTATTGGATCTCTCTAAGCCTCAATTTCCTTATTATGAAATAGGAATATTGTAGCAACATCTTCACAAGATTTTCCACAGAAAAATGCTTTCTAAGCATTTCAGCACTGCTAATATTAATTCTTATTATTATCTTCATTTGAAATTCTTAAGCCTTTATCTTTGAGACTTTCTTAATGTCTATTACTGTTTACCTCCCAGCAAATTTCTCTGTTATTACTTTTGTTATTCTTTTTTTCTGTCAACAATAGCATCAACAATGATATCTTTTGCCTACTTTTCCTTTCTTTCTGTCCATACTTTGCATTACTGCTATAACCTATAACTGAGAAACTGTCCCTCAACATACATGTGCTTTCCATTTTCTTTTTTTTTTTAATTCAAGATCCTTAATAATACATCTCACCTCCTCCAAGGAGTCATCCTGGATAAGAGGATAGAATAAAGGGAGCCTGATTAATTAGTTTCCTAACTGAAGACAGATTTTTGATGATTCATCTTTAATAACAATTGACATTTGTAGAGCCATTTTTAAGCTTTCAGAGTACTTTACATACATTACCCTCTTCATTAGAGTGCCAAAACATTGATGGGAGCCTCCAATAAGGTACAAACACTGGTATTACTATATCTGTAACTCAGGACATTTAGGAGTATCAAAGGTCATGTCACTTGCCCATCCTCATACACAATAAGTGCTATAGACTTATAGATTTAGAGGTTAGCTTATCCTAATTCTTGTAACCTTGAGGAAAATGAGATTACAGAGAGATTGAGTTAATTAATCAATGTCATAAGTAGGAATTGGCAGAGTTCTTATTTGAAGCCAAGTTTTTATATTCTGGCTCATGCCAAATAGAAAGACTATTTGTTAACATCATTCTGACTTTCAGTAGAAAGAATAACTCTATAGGAGATGTGATAACAACAACAATATAGTAAAATAGACATTTATTAAGCATTTGCTATGTTCCAGGTACTGTGCCAAGCATTAACGATACAAACAATTCAAATAAAGACAGTCCCTGCCCTCAAAGGGCTTTTAACCTAATAAAGGAAGACAATACATAAAAGGAAGCTGAGAAGCAGGGTGTTGAAATGAGGAATGAAAAACAGGGGTTACCCCATTGTTCTTTGGAGGTAAAATCAAGTACAGCTGAAGATGAAAAGTAGAGAGTTTTAATGATGATGATGATGATGATGATGATGATGATGATGATGCTTTCCCCATTTACAATTTTGTTTTTTATTACTTTTTTTTACTTAATAGTATTTTCTCCAATTACATGTAAAGATAGTTTTCAACATTGATTTTGCCAGATTTTTAATTCCAAAATATTCTCCCTCTTTGTCTTCTCTCTCCACTCTCCAATACAGCAAGAAGCCTGATATATTTATAGTCACATTAAACTTTTTTTTCTATTTTATTCATGCTGTGAAAGTAAAATCAGAACAAAAGAGGAAGAAATGAAATTATTTTCTATTTCTTAAACCTCTAACCTAAGATTTCATGAAATAGCTGCTATTTGAGGATTCCATCTATATTCACTTAAGAGTTAATCTTTTTTTTTTTTTTTTTTTTTTTTAATGGACAGTGTCTCTCATTCCCCCATGCACATCCCCCCAAATCACTGCAGGCAACTTACCCTTTACCTAGTTAGGACTCTCAGAGGACATCTGTCCCAGAATCCAGAACTTGTTTTACTGGGCAAGTGAATCAGGCTGGAACTGTTATATGATGTGAATCTCTTGTTTAATATGGTAAGTATTAGTGATTTCTCTGTTGTCTGTGTTACCAAGTGAATTCCCTAAACAAAGGCCCTAATATGATCATCTTTTCAAATTGGAGCTTAAACTAACATTACTCCTGTAGATTAGTGTTTTGATTTTTATACATCCAATTTCTTTTCAGTGTTTTCTATGAAAGAGATTAAGATTTTTTTTTAAAGAACAGCTGGTGCACACTTGGAACCAGGAAATAAAAAAGGGAAGGCAATTCTTGAGTGTGCTGATGGAAAATTAGAAGCTGTTTGTCTACAAGAAGCTGCATTAAATAATTGGAAAGACAAAGCCTTCAAGATTAGAGGATGATAATTCCTAGGGACAGGATTACCATAATATCTAGATAAGACTTGGTTTGATTTTTCTGTTATAGATAAAACCTAGGAGGACATTTTCCTTACCCTCCCATTTAGAAGACAGAAAAAAGAAATGCTCTAACCTCTTGATCTGATCCTTCCTAATTCATTCATCATCGGCCCTGAGCTTGAAATGAGATGAGCCTGCCACCAGAAGGAAGAGAAAAAATGCTTCCATATGCACAATAAAAATGCATTTTCCCCAAGACTCAGGTCTGAGACATTGTCATCAGTTGATAGCACCAAAAACTGGACTTGCTCTAGTATTATAATTATATTGCATCATGAAATGTTGTGATGCAACAGGTTTGCCTTTGGGAAACTACATTGTTCTTTTAATTACTTCAAGTTTCTTCCTGAAATACAGTCATGTCATTTTTTTTGAAATGCTGACATTTTTCTGGAATTACAGAGGGTCTGTCTTCTCTGGAGTTTTAAAATCTCAGAAGAACTGAAAAAGTTGAGAATGATTAAAAAAAAAAAAAAACAGTAGAAAAGTAATGGTGGTCATGAGCAGTATCCAAAACATTCCACATGAAGAATTGCTCAGAAGAAACAGAATTAAAAATGTAATCAAAGATATGTAATCAATAGAAATAGTAGGTATAATTCTCAAAGGTACTTCTGAACAATTGTTCAGAAGTGGTACTCCCTATGGTGAATAAAGTATTTTATTTTGAATTAGGAAAAATTGGCTTCACATGCCACTTCAAACTCTCAATAACTCAGTGACCTTTCAATGAGTTCCTTAAACTATCTTGTTCTCAGTTTCCTCATTAGTAAAATGAGATAGTTGGAATCAGTGGTATAGATAATCCTTTCTAGCCTTAAATCCACAATCCTATGAAAACTGTGAGCCTAATTTTAGTAGTTACTTTTCAACGTTCTGGGACTCAAGTGAGTTCATAGATGTAAAGCACTATATAAACATCTACTTTTGCTTTGATCATCATCGTCATTTTTTTGGTGTGTATAACTAGAAAAAGAAATGAGTATCATATACTGCCTCTGATGACATAATGAAAGAAAGTCCACATGCAACTGATATTTTAAAAAGATCAGACAAAAGGAGTGAGCCTAATGGCTGGATTCTCTATGGCAAATTTAATGGGCAATCAAGAAAAGAATCTCCTAGATAAGCAGGCATGGATGGATTGTGAATTGTATCCCTGGAGAGAACATTTCCCATTGATAAGCTCACAGATCCATCAGAGTACCCACATTCTATAATTCTTCATTATTCACAAAGTACTTTTATGTACTTTGTCATTTTCAATGATAGCAGTAATGGTTTGAATAAGGATGATTACTTCTATTTTGTTCCTTAGGGTGTGTTGTGGCCCCAGTCAGTGAAATGACTCAAGGGAGGTCAAACAGCTATAAGTGACTATGAGGACTGGAAGCTAGACTTTCTGACTCTGAATTCATCACTTATTTCTGCACATCCTAGCTCTCTCTTCTCACCAATCTCTGCCTCCTGACTTCTCTGGCTTATTTCAAGACTGCTCAAACTCCACATTCTTTTGTAGAAAGCTTTGTCCTGATCTTCCCAGAAATTAATCCTTCTCCATTAAGAGGACATTTCTTTTGCACTGAACGTGTGTTGAATGTACCCTTATGTATTTATCAAATGATTCCTCATTCATATTTAAACTCTTTGAAGGCAAAGGATGATTCTGTATGTTTTCCTCTCAAAATACACTAGGCTTAATTCAAGTCCAGTCAGTAGCTATTCATTAAGTATTAACTATGCATCAGATACTGGGACTATTGAAAAACAAACAAAAAAACCTTTGTCTTCAAGTGAATCATAACTGAACATATGGCTCTGGAATTAAATGCATTAATATTAGTAAAATCAAAATTAATAGTTTGTACTTGCATTTGTAGAGTTCCAAATTGGTCATTTGCAAATCTGTCAATAGTCTTAGGCTAGTGACACTTTGTGGGCAATTGTAACTGAAATAGCATTCAACCAACATACATTTATTGGCATCTATTTACAATTTCTCTTCCATAAAAAGGACCTAAGTTGTACTTTTAGCTCTCCATGCACTGGCAAAGAATAAGAAACTAAAGAGGTGTTCACCATTTGAGGATATAAAGAAACAAATGGTAGTTTATTAATATAACAGAATATTATTGAATTATAAGAAATGACAAAAGGGGATAATATTAAATGAACAGAACTAGAATATTATTTATACAATAAATGTGAAGAAACAAAGGGGAAAAAACTGTGAAAGACTTGCGAACTCTGAAAAATTTTCAGAGGAATGATCCTGAAGCATACCCATATTGTTACAGAAGGGTGAAGGACTAATAATGCATAATCAGAGGCCTCATAATATGATGTATCACTCACATATGCATTCATTTTTTTCTCTTTGTTCTCCTCTTTCTCACCTGATCCTTCCCTTTTTACCTACCTCTCTTCTTTTGTATTTTCCTTCTTTTATTTATTTTCCTTCCTTCATTTATTCTTTATTTTCTTCCATCTTTCTTATCTTAATCTATCCTTTCTATTTTTTTAACCAATGTAGTTCATTAGTTTTTGTTCAAATAAAATGCTTTTGATTAATTTTTACACTATCTTTCCAATAATTAAAACAAATCAGTTAGCACATAGCTACATTATCTGGAAAAACAAATTTTCACATTAGCCATGTCAGAATATGCATTTCTCTTTCTGCATTTTAGATTCATCTGTAAAGAGGTTAATGGCATATTTCATCTTTATTCTTTTGTAATTATGGTTTATTATTATACTAGATAAGAGTTGCAGTCATTATTTTTTTCAGTATTATTGTTGTAATTATACAAGTTGTTTTAGTTCATTGCAATCTGAATCATTTGTAGAGATTTCAACAGTTCATAAGTGTTTAAAACCATATATTTCAAAGATTTAACTGATCCAAAACAATCACCACAAAGTAGATGTCAAAAGAGCCCAGAAACTACCTCAGTAAGAAAACATTTGCTTTTTTTACTAAGTAGATACTTGTCAATGTTCATTTTATGATTCCTTATGACATAATACTATTATAGTACATTCATATAACACAATTTGATTAGCTATTCCCAAAGGGGAAGATCTTAGTCTCTTAGTTTTCAATTTTCGTCTACCTTGAAAAGAGCTGTTATAAATATTTTTGTATGTATTAATTATTTTCCCCTTTGTTTTATTTCTTTGGAGAATAAACTTAGTAGTTATAGAAATGGGTTAAGAAGTATACACAGATTGGTAACTTTCTAGGCATAGTTCCAAACTGCTTTCCAGAATATCTATACCAACAATTAATAGTTGATTTTACTCTAATAGTAGAGTATGTGCTTTCTCAGCACCCTCTCAAATATTGGTTATTTATAACTTTTGCTACTTTGATATGTATGAAGTGAAATGATAACTTGCTTTAACTTGCATTTTTCTAATTATTATTTATTTAAAGATATTTTTTTATTATTGCTGCCTTATAAAGTAATGCTTTTCAGATGTGACCTATGCTAGAATTTATGAATTTATTTTTATTGATAGTGAATTTTTTCAAAGGTTTTGACTTCTACTCCTTCCCCATTGAAAGATTATGAGGTTAATTTAAAAATAAGAAAAAGGTAAATTAAAAAAAGAAAAACAAAGAAGAATATAAGGAGAATTATAGACATATTTTTAAAAGAAATCACAGAAGACAACAGAAGCACAATCAAAAAGATCACCAAGATAGCTTTAAAAGCTATAGGTTTTTATGTAATTTAATTTGTAATTTAAATGAAAACAAATATAAGCGACCTGTTGTTACATGTAGCTTTGATTTTCCTTGCTTCTATGTATCAATCAGTCAACAAATATGAATTTAATGACTATTAAGTGCCAGACACTGCTAAGCTCTGAAATGTCCATTTACTTGATATTTATTAAGGTTAAAGCAAATGTAAATTAATATATAAATTATACTACAAAAAAGTTCTACTTTGAAATTCATCTTGGCATAGAAATTTCATTTTAGCAAAAACTTGTGTTCTAAAAGGTTATGTAAATTCAATGAAACTCTAGATTAAGATTGCCATTGTGTTACTAATAACATTTTATTTCTTGTTTGAAGAGAAAACTAGATAAGGTGGAGTTGGCCATCAAATGAAGAATTCTGTAGCAACAATAAATCATGAAAAAGAAAATACAAAATGATCAATAATTTAATCTGATCCCCTTTATTTCTTCAGTGGCATTATCCGATGAATTAAAAAAAAAACAGAAGATGCTAAGCATCACAGCTTCTAAACCATTTATACATACATTAGCTATTACTGTTCTAAATACAAGATTTTTATTCAAAAAACCAACAAGCTGACAAGTGACATATTACTTAAATTATAGAAATATTGATATCCCCATTATAAATAAAATCAGAAGTGCTAAATTAATAGATTGCTTACACATTCACCTTCTTGTATTGAACAATGAAGTTAGCAGATTTGATTTTGATGGTCGAAAAATACAATTATAAAGATAATTACAGCACCATTTTTTATTTTACAAAAAGTGAAATTACCTAAAAAACTGACAATATTCTTCATAGTAAATCATCATCAATGTTTACATTTGGTAGATTCAATATAAAAATAGACACAAGTGAAGATGGTGACAAAAAAAGATGACAAAAGTTTATAGACTACTCAGAAGTTTCATGTTTCTTCAAGAATAAAGTTGAGAAACACTACATACAATGATCATGAAACATCAACACACAAATATATATGAAACTGACTACCTGAGCAGAAAGGGAAACAACTTTATGGAAGTTATTTTTAAGTACTTGTTTGGTCAGTCAGACTATTAAATTCTTAAAGCAATTGTTAAATTTTGTAATAAATTAAAAGAAAGAATTATTAGAAGACTCTAAGCAATTTCATCAGTTTCAAACAAATCTTTCAAACATGACTTAAAACTTGGAAATTAATAAAAGAAAATATACCTATGTCATTTAAAGCATTTCTTAGTCTGTTGTAACTAATACAATCTATTAAATCTATTCTACTCTATCACTTAGCTGCCTATAAGTAATGGGAGGTAGTAAACAAAAATCTATTAAGATGAAGTGTGAGTGGATTGAATTGTGCACTTTTGAAGGATGCACTTTTATTGATGGGACTAAGCACCCATATTCTAGTTAACTGCAAATTAAATCATGCCATTTGGATTTCTATAATATGGAGCAATAAATTAGGTTGTTAAAATGAAGGCTTTTAAAGGATGTTTTACCTTTTTATCCTATGTTGTTGCTGAGACATTTTTAGGTATGTGACCCCATTTGGGGTTTATTTGGTAAATATATTATAATAATTTGCTATTTCTTTATCCAGCTCATCTAAGAGATAATCCCAAATGCAGCCAGGAGTCCAAATCCTTTACTGTCTCTTTCCAAATCTTATCTCCTTCACTTGGGGCTCGGCTAGTTTTCTGGACGCCTTCCAGATCTTGATTTCAGTGTTCTCCACAGGATAGCCTGCCATCACTTCTCTGTCTTCCTTCATTCGTTTTGACTTGTGAATCTCCTTGACTGAATCCTGACTCTGAATCTCCCGAATTTGTCCTTGGCCCTGAGAACTTCTTGCTTATATGCTGCCCACTGAGCACACACCAATCATTATATCACTAGGAAACCATTATTTGTTGTAGGATTAAATCAATGCTAAATTATATTGAACCATTGTCTCCTCCATTCCACTCAGTACCTTGTTTTAAGTTCTGACCCATAACATCTCCTTGTAGGGTCAGATCAATCATACTGAACCATGTTAAATTAGATAATTATTTTCTCTATCCATTCCAGTGACTTAGCACCTTGTAAGAATCCTAACACCACCTAGCTGCCTTTTTATCAAATATGAAAATTATAAAATTTTATATTAAAAATACATTATGCTAATGTAAAATGGGACAACTAAGCATTTTTATATCCATAGATCTAAAAGCAAATGATTCATATTTACAAAACTATTCTTGATAAGCACAGGATACATAGCTGAAAAACTATGAAAAAACTACTCAGAGAATATTTGTTAGGTTCTTACTAAGTGCTAATGAGATTTCTGGAGACAACAGAACTTTACAAATATTAAAACAATTTCATCATTTTCTACGTGATAAAATTGAAACCTATGTAGTTAAAATAACTTATCCAACATTTCCTGGATAGTAAGGAACAGAACTAGTCTTTGCAATCTAAAGTTTCTCAAATAGAGTCCTGTATAAGGGGCAGATACTATTGATCAATTTGGCTGATGAAGATTTTATGAAAAATAGTCACATGGATAATTTAAATTTATATAGAGCCTTTTCATGACTTACCTCTAAGTGTCTTATTATTTAACTAAAAAAAATCCTCTTTTGTTCTATGTCCTTTATTCTTATATTCTATTTGGGACATTGTATAATGTTCTATCTCTTCCTTCAATCTTGATTGATGAAGATTTACCCTGTATTTGTTCCTTGAGTTCCTGCCATGGGCTTTGCTTTCACTGCTATTTCTGTATTCAGAGCACTAGCAGATTTCAGGAGCTCTAACAGACCTATACATTAGGGTATTTTTACTTTCTCATGGATCCTTCTTTTTGCTGCTTCTGTTCTCTTTGGCCACCATAGGCCTCTGTCTTAGTTATCTAAACTTGTGTTCACTGCTCTGGTAAGATTTCTACTTCCAATGATTGTAGTTTCTGGTTAGGTTTTGTCCAGTTTTAGACTGAATAAATTGATGAAAAAGCTTGGAGAAGTTTAGCTTTGGGTTTCTAGTTATTAACAAAGTGATATTCATTATGTTTTTGCTTTTCAATTTTGTTTTTAATTAATAACTCTTTTTTCTTTCTTATTTTCACCACTAATTCTACATGAGGAGGAAAAAAAAAACTCTTATAATAAATAAACAATTATTTTTAAAATCATGTTTCATCAATAGTATGGGATATGGGAAGGGCAAGATTTTTGTCCATTAAAATAGGAAAATTAAATTAAAAAACAAACAGATATACATAGTAAACAAGAAAAATCCCTACATCCATCATGATTACAAATTTGTGTCAGTCCAAGTGATGTTGGGAGATTGGTAACATTATTCATCGACTGATCATCTGGAATCATAGAAATTCATTGGGTTGATAAGCATAACTTCTTTTGAAAATGGTATTATTATCTTTTAGCCAGTTACATATAGGGGAATTAGTCCATTTTCATTTCATAAAGAAGAGACAAAGAGATTAAGTGAGTTTCTGCAGTCCATACAGGTAGGAAAATGAAGACCTGATATTTGAACTAAGATCTTCCAACTACTTTTTCCCCCTGATCTCATACAAATGTCCTGAAATCCAAGATAGTATTTTTTCCAGTTGTACATTTCTCCATCTTTCTTCCTCCTTCCTTCCCTCTTCCTCTCTCTATACCCCTTTAAAATTTAATAATTTAAACATTTAAAAATTAAATAAATTTAATTTTTTCATGTGTGTATCAAATTAATTTTGTACTTTAGCTATTTATGTAGCCATTTTATCTGCTTTCTCACATATTAAACTCCTTGAAGTTAGAGTTGATCTATTACTTACTTTTGTATCTTTCAATGTATCTCACAGTGTTTTGTACTGAGGTAATTCTCAGTAAGTAATTGTGGGATTACTAAGAGTACTTATTCACTTTTTTCACCTAATTTTTAAAAGAAGTCAGATTCCATACATTTTGGAAACTTGGGAATTCAGATAGATTGTTCAAAGGGCAACATAGCAAATATGCCCCTTGATATGAATCTGGAGTTATTATGACATTGTTCAAGAATGAAGCATCTTGTATTAAGTTCAGCCATTATGGGGGACAGGAAGGAGAAAGAAAGAAAGAAAGCTGGGGAATTATGGAGCGAGAAAGAGAGAGAGAGAGAGAGAGAGAGAGAGAGAGAGAGAGAGAGAGAGAGAGAGAGAGAGAGAGACTAAGAGACAGAAAGACAAAGACAGAGAAACAGAGAACTCATATCTATCCTCAAACATTTGTCCAATAGTCATTGATACATCCTGAAACTAATGCAGCTACACTTTGCTAAAACATTGAACAACTCGCACAATTAGCTTCTTGTTTTATCTATAGGATGCCAAACTGGTTTGAATAAGTCTCCACCTCCCACTGAATCTAGGGTTTGCTTTGGTATCATGTAGACTGAATTATATTCCAAGGCAGCCCGAGACTGTCACTGGCAGACCTGGGAGTTGAGCCCAGAAATGTTGACTCTGAGGCTTGCTGTTCTAACTACTAGACCATGTATACTCAATCCATGTGTTTCTAAGCCAATTCCAGGGCAGCTGCTTATTAACGAACAGATGCTCATTCTGTGGCACTGACATCCATCAGAGAAAATGATTCTGCCTGAATCAGTCCCTGGGCGGTACAGAAGTCATCATGGTAGGCTTTGTCACAGGATTCCAGCTTCCTGCTTTATTAATAATGAATGTGCACGTTGACTTGGCATTTATTGAGCTTCATAAAGTGACTAAAATTCTACAACTTTAAGTAAAATGACTTTTAAATGATGACAGCCTTTGCATATTGCATGCTGGTGAATACAACATAATGTAAAAATTGGCACAGATGCAGATGGAAATAGTTCATTGCATCTTAACTAAAGTAATGCAAAAAGGGTTTAATGTTATTAATTTAGAAGATAGGGGGCTTTACATCTCAATAGTAATATACTACTGGGTTATCAGAACTTAAGAAAGTGACCATTTTGTTAATCAATCAATGAGCATTTATTGAGTGACTAGTGTATACATAAGGTAGCATGGCAGAGTGGAAGAAGAGCTAATCTTGGGTCTGAGTTCAAGTCCCATCTGTGACATGTACTGATTCAATGACTTAAGTGAGTTACTCAAAATCTCAGAGTTTTACTTAAATCTTTAATATGGAAAGATAAAGAGAAGTTGCTGATTAGTACTTCTAGAGGAAATTTCCTCATCTAGAAATTCCTTGTACCAATGAGATAATAAATCTGATTCCTAGCCTCATCCTTGGGTCTTCTCTATGCATGTTTGTATATGCACCTCTAATATACATACATTTATAAATTATATATATATATATATATATATATATACATATATATATGTGTACACATGTATTATATTTTCATTTCTAAATCTTTCCATTGTTAAAATGGTGATATCATGACAATAATAGGTCTTGTTCAGTGGTTCCCTATTTTCTCCAAAATAAAATATTTTCCCTTTATTTGACATTGGAACTCCTTCATAACTTTGCTTGGAACTACCTTCCCATCTTTATCATAAATTACATCACTTCACTTTTCTCATTGTCCAAAATGGACCTCTTGTAATTTTTTCCACACCTCCTATCTACATGCATTTTACAGATTGTCTCCATGCCTATAGCAGGCACCTCCCTCCTCCTCTTACTCTTGAAATCTTTAATTTTCCACAAAGCTCAATTAAGATTCTAATTCCTAGGATTCCCTTACTTGCTTGTGCCTCAAATTATATTTGGTATATATATTTTTCCATTTACATATTATGTTCACTACATAATTTAAGCTTCTTGAGGAATCACTTTTCACTGTTTTTTCACTGATTCACTTTGTTTTATGTATTCCAAGAGAGAATTCCTGCACAGTGCTTAAATGACTTTTTATTTATTTCTAGCATTGGTCCTTAAATGTTGGCCACAAGTTTTAGTGAATTTGTACTTGTGATCATGTCTCTTCTTATTTGCAGTTTAATTTCAGCCCAAGTCAGGTAGTGGAATGAGAACAGAGAATAGAAGGTGTTGGGAGTTGATGTTGGTGTTGGGAGGATGTTATTGTTCAGTCATTCAGTTATGGCCAATTCTTTATGACCCTGTGGATTATGCTGTCCATGGAGTTTTGCCATTTCCTTCTATAGAGGATTAAGGCAAATAAAGTTTAACTGATTTGCCCAGGATTACACAACTACTAATGGGCTGAGACTAAATTTGAATTTAGGCCTTCCTGAATTCAGTCCTAACTCTCTATCCACATTGAGACCTAGTTTTCTGTTTTTAAATATCTGAGTATATGGAAATGGGATTTCTGTTTGGCTCTAGGAGGCAGAATTGAAAGCATTGAGTAAAAAATTGTAAGGAGACAGCATTGCTTCTAGTGGAAGGGAAACAAAATGAAACAAAACTCTGGAATACTTAGAGGTTCAAAAATGGGAAAGCACATGTTGAAAGGTAATACATTTCCTCTTGTTTGACGTCTCTAAGCAAAGGCTGTATCACTGCTCATCACACATGCTATAGATTTGGGAATTATTCTTTAGGCATAGCACAGATTATTCAATTGCTACATCTGAGAGGAAAAAAAAAAGTCTTCACAAACCTCTTCATTCTTCAAACCCATGAAACAATCTTTAATTTTTCAAATTATTGGTTATGTTCCAGATAGGTCTGTGTTCTGGAAGGGTTTAAACAGAATTCTAAAGAAGGGAAAGGGACCTGTATGTGCCAAAATGTTTGTGGCAGCCCTTTTCATAGTGGCTAGAAACTGGAAAATGAATGGATCTCCAACAATTGGAGAATGGTTGGGTAAATTATGGTATATGAATGTTATAGAATATTTTGTTCTGTAAGAAATGACCAACTGGAGGAATACAGAGAGGCTTGGAGAGACTTACATCAACTGATGGTAAGTGAAACGAGAAGAACCAGAAGATCATTATACACTTCAACAACAATACTATATGAGGATGTCTTCTGATGGAAGTGGATTTCTTCAACATAGAGAAGAGCTAATCCAGTTCCAATTGATCAGTGATGGACAGAATCAGCTACATCCAGGAAAGGAACACTGGGAAACAAGTATAAACTGTGAGCACTGTTTTGTTTTGTTTTGTTTTGTTTTTCTTCCGAGATTATTTTTAGCTTCCGAATACAATTCTTCCTTTGCAACAACAACAACAAAATTAGGTTCTGCACATATATATTGTACCTAGGATATACTATAAAATATTTAATATGTATGGGAATGTCTGCCATCTAGGGGAGGGGGTGGAGGGAAGGAGGGGAAAAATTTGGAACAGAAGGGAGTACAGTAGATAATATTGTAAAAAAAAAAATTACCTATGAATATGTACTGTCAAAGAAAATGTTATAATTATAAAAATTAATTTAAAAAATTAGAAAAAAAAGAAAGGCACATATTAACTTTTTCTGTATTTTACTATAATTTTATTATTTTTTGTAAAATACTTCTCAGTTGCGTTTAAATCTGGTTTTTGACCAGAGGGGAGTATTACAGGCCAATGAGGCTCTTGGACTATTTGTTGTAGAGAATAGAGAACTAGGCCTCAAAGTCCCCTTAATTAGGCTTTAAGTTCTGTTAATGACCCATTAGAGTTGTGGGATCTCAGGGGGAAAAATGACTTAAAACTCTAAATGCTTTAGATAACTCTCTAAGAATATAAATTTCAAGGAAGTTTCTGACTTGCACTGACAGAGGAAGTTTCCTCACTGGACCTTCCCTAAATCAATAAAATCATTGATCTAACCTCTAGAAAACAGTGGGACTGTGTTCAAGTTGCCACAAGCAGTCCAATATGGCTTTAAGAAGTATGGCTATGGGAGAGTAGTAAGAGAAAAAGCTGAAGAAGTAGGTCATGTGAATGCCAAAATCAGTACTGTGACCTTTCTTTGGTAGGTGATGGTGAGCCACTGAAGATCTGGGGGTAAAAGTATCACAAAATCCCTTCTGTGCCTTATGACAATAGAAATGTCACCTCCTTTATAAATCATAACCAAGCAAGGGCCAACTGCCATTCTCCACATCAGCATCATATTTTGTTTGGGGAATGTGTGTAGTCAGGAATGCTTCACACTTTAAATCATTCTCTTTCCAGCTTTCCCCCAGGAAAATAATACATCAGCAATGAAGTGAAAACAACATACACAGCTCCCAGTACACTGATTCCCTTGTTGCCAAAGCAAGTTTAGAATACATTTGGATTTCAAGCATGTATGTGCCATCAATATACATGCAGGATCATTCCTCAGACTGACATTTGCAACACTGGACCTATTCCAATTCTACATATTCCCTTTTAGTAGATGTTTTCATTAATGACACAGATAGTATCACTGAAGGCCAGCTTATTAAAAACTGGAAGGGGCAGCTAAGGGAATCTATTGTGTTTCCTCCGGTTTGGGAAGTCATGTGTTGTTAAGCAATAGAAAACTCTTTCTCCCCACTCTAGTGATAGAGACAAAGACTTGAATGGGCTAATCAATCTTATCAATATACACTATCTCAAGCACTGTGCTAGGTACTAAGGATACAAGAACTAAGAACCAAACAATTTGCATTTTTTCAAACATATTACATTCTAATGGGGATGAGAACAAGTACAAAGAGAGAGAGAAAGAAACACAGAAAGAAAAAAAAAATGATAGAGATGAATAGATATAAAAGCAAAAATGATATAGATAGAAGGATGCATACAAAGCTAGATATGTACATTTTAGATATATACAAATAAATACATGCATTTCTCTGTCTCTGTGTGTATATATGCATTTATATATGTATGTTTATATACATTTATATATATATATACACATATATATTTATACACATAAATAATTCATGAACATTCATGTACTCCTTATTAAATACAAGGTAAATCACTAGGGAGAACATTAATACTTGAGGGTATCAAGGAAGACTATATTTGTGTGAGGGCACATGAGCTGTATCTTAAATTAAATGGGATATGACATGGAAGTAAGAAAACATTATATTCTGGGTACAGGACTCCAGTGCAAAGGCATAGAGACAGCAAATGGAGTATTGAATGAGAGGAACATAGAGAAGGTCATTTTAGAATGACGTAGAGTTCAGGAGAAAAAGCAAAGTCTTATAAGCCTAGAAAGATAGGTTAGAAACCAGGTTGAAAGAAGCTTTAAAAGCAAAATAGAGTTTCTATTTTAGCTTAAAGACAATAATGATTTATTGTAATTGATCAAGTAGTAATGCCCCATGGTTCAGAACTATTATCTTAAGACCAGGTAATCTTGAGTCAAACACACTCATTTTTATATTGCTTAATTCGATCACCCCCACCACCTATAGCCATCCAAGTTAAATATTTAGAAGTAGAAGTTATCAATATAATACTCATATCTTTACAATGGTCTTCAGGACAATAGGGAAAGTCAATAGCCTTATATAGCCTTTAGAATTTGTGGTTTCAAATATAACTTTCCAAGTTCACCCAAAAACACTGTCATTTGACATATTGTGAAAGATTGTCTATAAATTTCATTTCTTAGAGTTGAAGCATAGATGATGGAGAAAAGGCAATGAATTGGCTGAGCAATCCCAAATTCCCCTTTAAGCAACTTTAAAATAATGACTCAAAATGAATTTTGGAGTAGCAGAAACCACAAAAGAATAGAGTGAAATAATTTTCCAGGCCAAAATAACTTAGAAGATTGGCAGGAAACATTTATTATACTAGAATGAACAGGGAAAACTTTCTATAACAGGCTGCTTTTGGCAAACCAGGAGTGAGGTCCTGTGCCCTTGCACAAGCTAGCAGCAAGCTTCCTGACCAAATTCAAGACAGGGGGGACTCTGGAACCCCATGTGAGCCAGAAGCAGGGACCCAGTTCCAGTACAAGTCAACAGAATGATCCTACAGCTTGATGTAAGCCAGCACAAAGGCTTACACCTTACCAGGCAGCCAGTAGTAAGCCAACTGCAGCAGAAGTCAGCCACTGGACTTGATGGCAATTGAATCATCAGTAACAGCTTCTAGAGCTCTCAAAATATAGAGTAGGGAGTAAAAAGTGGTTAGAATGAAAGTATAAGCATCCTCCCCCAAACAGTGGGTTTATAACTATAGATCTGGATCATTCCCTAATTGAAAAATACCCAAACATATGAACTGGCAGTTTTTAGATGAATAATCAAAGATACTTCTAATCATAAGAAACTCTCTAAATCACCAATTTATTAGAGAAATACAGGGGATGGAGCTAACATGGTGGAAAGTAGATAAGTCTTTGAGCTCTTCCTGGCTTCCTTCAGATTAACACCAAATCAAGCCTCTGAATGGATTTTGGATTGACAGAAACCACAAATATTTGGAGTGCAATAAATTTCTAGCAGAAAATATTTTGAAAGAACTTCAGAAAAGGTCTGTCTCAATGAGAGGTTGGGGGGGAGGCAGAGTTTGTAGCCCATCAAAGGAGCAGTTCAGTGCAATACAGTGTAAATAGACCCAGAGTGGAGAGCTTCTGCATGCTGGAGGAATCTAGTGGGAGGTTCATAGCCAAAATGCAGCTGCATTTGCTATTCTGTCCTGGTTCAGAAACCAGTGGATCAGAACACTAGCTGTGAGACCTCCAAAACAGCAACAGAAGGCAAATACTGAGCCCTTGAATACCAGCATAAAGTGAAACTTGACCATGTCTACCCAATATGGGAAAGAAGCTTTAAGCAGGGCAGCCTGAAGCCACTGTCATCTATAGAGAAAGCTTGGGACAATCTTCCCTTTGCCCTAAGAGCAGACCTCAACTTTTAAAAATGAGCAAAAAAGCAAAAAAAGCTTGGACCATAGATAGCTTTTGTGGTGACAAGGAAAACAGACCTCAAAACCTGAAGACACTAAAGACAAAGTATCTCCAGATGAACCCTCAAAGGATGATATAAGTTGGTTTCCATCTCATTAGGCTCTCTTACAAGAACTTAAAAAGTATATTAAAAAAAATTATAAGAGAAATGGGCAAAGGAAATGAGAGCTCTGAAAAATGAAACACAGAAATTGTCTGAAGAAAATCACTCCTAAAAGAATAGTTTTAAGAAAATATAAAAAAAGAAACAACTCTTTGAAAAAAATTCTGAAGTAGAAAAAAAAAATCATTTAAAAGTTCAATTGGCCAAATACAAAAGAAGTTAAGAGTTAGCTTGTTAGGATTACAAGGTGAGAACTCAGGTTGTCTAAACAATTCTCTAGCTCAGAATTCATACCTTTGGTTCAGACCTTTGAAGGGAGTTTACACCTTTGGACTTATGGGGGAGAGTTTACATGTTTAAAAGAAGTTTGCACCTTTAAGAGGAGCAAGTTCATTGGTTGAAGTATTTCTCTCAGACCCCATTGAGTTTCTCACATGCACATTCTCTGAGAGGATAAAAGAGGCAGCATTGAGTCTGGAGTTAGTCAGACTAGGAGTTTGAGTTTAGACAGTGGTCTGGAAGGAGAGTCTGGCTGGAGGCTCCAGAAGCTTCCTAAGAAACCTGCTTCCAGAGGAAAAGATTTTACAGAAAAGAGATCTCCTCCCAGAGAAGGATTATAATTGAAGAGATAACAGGACCTTTACATTAGCTGAAAAAATTCAATAAAAATTAGAATTGAACAAAAGGAAGCAGATAACTAAATGAGACATCAAGAATAAGTTAAACAAAGCCCCCCCACAAAAAAATGGAAAGTGGAAGAAAATGTAAACTGCCTTTTCAGGAAAAAAAAAAACTGACCTGGAAAAAAAGATCTATGAGAGACAATCTAAGAATTATTGGACTACCTGGAAATGATGAAAAAAAGTGCTTAGACAATATCATTCAAGAAATCATCAAGAATGTTCTAGAACAATAATGTAAAATGCCCACTAAAATAATCTACAAATCCCCTCCTAAAATGACTCCAAAATGAAAAGGATTACCATAGCTAAATTGCAGAATTATCAGATCAAGGAGAAAATGCTGCAAGCAGCCAGAAAGAAACAATTCAAATAACAAGGAGCCACAATCACTATTACCATAACCTAGCAGCTTCCACTTTAAAGGATAGAAGAGCCTAGAATAAGAGATTCTGGAGAATAGAGGACCTTTGACTGTAGCTAAGAATCAACTATCTAACAAAAATAAGCATTATCTTTCAGGGGAAAAGATGGGCATTCAATAGGGAATTTTTAGTTACTTTTGATGTAAAAATCAGAGCTGAACAGAAAATTTGATCTTCACCTATAGAACTCAAAAGAAGCATAAAAAAATAAAATTAAAAGGGGAAAATACTATGTTTATAAAGGTTAAAATATTTACACCCCTATATGGGAAAATTATATGTTTAATGCTTAAGAATTATATCTTTGTTAGGGTACGATTTGACTTTACAGTGATGATATAAAAAGGAAATTTGGAGTGGAAAAGGGATTGTATTGTAAGAAGAGGAAAGAGGAGGTAAAAGGGCTAAATCATATCACTTGAAGAGGCAAAAAAAAAAAAGACATTACATTTGAGGGGCAAAAGGGAAGATGAGTATTGTGTGTACCTTAATCTCATCAGATTTGGATCAAAAAGAGAATATCAGATATATTTCATTTAATATAGAAACTTGTCATCCCATAGAAAAGTAGGAAGGGAAAGGGAAAATGAAAGGTGAAGGTAAAGAAGGAATAATAAAACTATAAGGGGAAAGGGATAAGAAAGGATGGAGAGGATGTAAAAGATCAGGGAAAATTGATGGAGATAGTAAAACATTAGTAAGGAGGGAAAGAGGGAAAAGAAAGAGAAAAAAAAATTAAACTTGGAGAAAATAAGATGACAAGAAATACAGAGTTTAGTCATTTTAACTGTGAATATGAATGGAATGAACTCTCCCATAAGACAGAAGCAGATTGCAGACTGAATAAAAATACGGAGTAAAGATAAAAGGTTGGAGCAGAATTTATACTGCCTCAGCTCAAGTAAAATAAATAAATAAATAAATAAATAAATAAATAAATCAGGGATAGTAATCCTGATCTCAGATGAAGCAAAGCAAAACTAGATCTAGATCAAAGAGATAAGGAAATTGCATCTTACTAAAAGGTATAATGGATAATGAAGTAATATCCATACTAAATATGTATCACTAAGTGGTATGCATTCAAGTTCCTAAAGTAGTTAAGAGAAATGTGAGAAAAAACAGAACTGTACTACTGGGAGATCTCAACCTTGCCCTATAAGAACTAGATTAAACAAACTACAAAATCAATAAGAAAGAAGTTGAGGAAGTAAATATAATTTTAGAAAATTAGGTATGATAGACTTTTGGGGAAAATTGAATGGAGACAGAAAGAAATATGTTTTTTTCTCTGTGGTATATGGAACCTACACAAAAATTGACCACTTATTAGGGCATACAAAATCTCAAAATCAAATGTAGAAAAGCAGAAATAATAAATGCAGCTTTTTCATATCATGATGGAATAAAATTACATGTAATAGAGGGTTCAAATACCAAAAATTAATTGGAAACTAAGTTATTCAATCTTAAAGAATAAGTGGGTGAAAGAACAAATCATAGATAACAATAGACAATTTCACCCAAGAGAATGACAATAATGAGACAACATACTAAAATTTATGGGGTACAGCCTAAGGCCGTTATCAGGGGAAGTTTTATGTTTCTAGAAGCTTATGAGCATAAAATAAAGAGAAAATCACAGAATTGGCCATGCAATTAAAAAAGCTAGAAAAAGAACAAATTGAAAAAACCCCAATTAAATTCTAAATTTTAAATTCTGAAAATAAAAAGAAATAAAATTAAAAATAAGAAATCTATTAAACTAATAAAACTAAGAGTTGTTTTTTATTTAAAAAATAAATAAACCTTTAATTTTATTAGAAAAAAAGAAAGAAAAAATCAAATTGTTAGTATCAAAAATGAAAAGGATGAACATTCCACCAAAGAGGAGGAAATCAGAGCAATAATTAGAGCTATTTTGTTCAATTGTATGCCAATGATCTAAATGAAATGGATGACTACTTTTTGCTGGAACTCTATCTTTCCAGAAATCAGCAAGAGTCAGGATCACTAAACGTCTTTATTCTAGATCTTTACCTTCGCCTCCAACGCCCGGTCACGAGTGCAAGTGAGCGTGAGTTCCACCACCCAAGTTTTTCTTGCTCCTCCCACACACGTCACTTCCCCCTCTTTGTCCCACCAATCAAGTCAGCACAGAACAGCTGGGGAGGGTCAACCTTAAACAAGTTAATAGGGAACCGTCCAATTGGCAATTAGTCTCACGTGCTTCACCATCCAAGTGCATTGCTCAGTTCTAGCCCTTTACATCTCCCGCTTTCTTTTGTTTTAGACCACAGGAGGTCGCGCCATCCCTGACCTTTCAGGGAGATGAGAACCCCAAAAAGGACGTGATCACGCCCCCCCTGACTTCTCAGGAGGGGAGATGAAAGCACTAAAAAGGAGATAATCACGCCCTCCCTGACATCTCAGGAAGGGAGATGAGAAGCACCAAAGAGAAGTGGGGATTTGCTAGCGGGTTTCTGGATTGAAGGGCCTTATTAGAGACAAGTATGCACAAACCCATCAGCATGGGAGTTATTACACAAGCACATAGCAATAACGCAGAGGCTATTAGTGGTGACTCTCCCCACAATCAGTGCAGACTCGATGTGGTGTAACAAACAGGAATTGTACATGCAAATAGTGACATAACAAACAATATAAATCAACATGGTATTGTAAGAGATTTCCAGAAGTCCTAGAAGGAGGGTATGTAGACACCAGACACACATACCCCTTCTTCAGCAACCAAGAAATAGTCCAAAACCAATCTATTGTCCATTGCTTCACTGTTAGGGAATCCAATGATCCCCACAAGTTTTTGAAATCCCACATCAGTCTTTTTATATGTTAGGGAATCCAATGATCCCCACAAGTTTTTGAAGTCCAGCAACAGTCTTATGATGCCTCAGAGAATCCAATGATTCCTGAGGACTTTTCAGTCCTACAATAGTCTTATGATGCCTCAGAGAATCCAATGATTCCTGAGGACTTTCAGTCCTACAATAGTCTTATGATGTCTCAGAGAATCCAATGATTCCTGAGGATTTCAGTCCTACAATAGTCTTATGATGCCTCAGAGAATCCAATGATTCCTGAGGACTTTCAGTCCTACAATAGTCTTATGATGTCTCAGAGAATCCAATGATTCCTGAGGATTTCAGTCCTACAATAGTCTTATGATGTCTCAGAGAATCCAATGATTCCTGAGACTTTCAAGTCCTACAATAGTCTTATGATGTCTCAGAGAATCCAATGATTTCTGAGGATTTTCAAGTCCAACAGTTTTTGATGTCCATGGGTCAAACGCCATAACTGCCAGGTTCTTTCAGTGGTGGGCACAGTCAGCAACGGAACCACCCGATGTTTCTTGGGCCTTCTCCTTCGTTTCAAGGGTCTGCTCTGTCTCTCTCCGATGGACAAGGCGAATACGGCTCGTTGGCACCCATCTGATTCCTTCTCCATCTGTAGAGATACAAGCAAACCCTCTCCCCCAAGCAGTTAACCTATCTGGTCCCTTCCATTCACCACTTTCTGGGTCTCTCCACATCACTTGGCGATTATCTAAAGACAGTGGAGCTGCTCGCACTGGACACTGCCCTTCCGGTGAGTTATAAAACCTGTCTGCTGGAGCCAGTGCATCTTTGTCAAAAATTAAAAAATTAATGGTATAGAGAACTAAATTTAGAAGTTCTCTAGGGTTACCCGTGGCTCCCCCTTTCTTTTGTTTTTGGAGGAGTGTCTTAATATCTCTGTTTCTTCTCTCTACTATTGCCTGCCCTTGAGGATTAAAGGGTATGCCCGTGGTGTGTAAAATCTTATACTGTGCACAAAAGTGTGTAAAATGTTTAGATGTATATGCAGGTCCATTGTCTGTTTTTATTGCTTGTGGCACGCCCATAATTGCAAATGCTTGTATAAGGAATTCAGTGACCACTCGGGCTGTCTCTTTTGCTGCTGGTATTGCAAATGTGAATCCTGAAAAGGTGTCTACCACGACATGGATAAAAGATAGACGACCAAAAGATTTATAATGGGTCACATCCATTTGCCAAATTTCATTAGGTCTCAAACCACGAGGGTTCTTCCCTGGAGGGAGTGTAGGAGCATGGAAAGGAAGGCAAGCTGTACAGGCTTTTACTATGCTCCTAGCTTCTTCTCTTGTTATTCCAAACTGCAAACGTAAAGCTCGGGCAGCCTGATGATATTTAGAATGAGACTCTTGTGCTTCTTGAAATAAAGGAGTACTGGCCAGCATGGTTAGAAGGCTATCTGCCTTTGAATTACCATCAAAAATAGGACCTGGAAGTCCACTATGGGAATGGACATGCAAAATATAAATCTTACCGGGATGCTTTCTCACTTGCTCTTGAAGCTCTTTAAAGAGCTGATATATATTGGAGGCTACAAATTTTATTTGGGCTGTGGCAATTCTTTGTACCACACCTACTGAATAGGCTGAATCAGATATTATATTTATGTCTCCCGGATAATAAGCAAGAGCTAGAATGATTGCATACAATTCATTCTGCTGAGTGGACTGAAAAGGAGTTCTGATTACTCTCTTTATAGTTAAGTCACGAGAATACACAGCGCAAATATTATGTTTGGATGCATCTGTAAAGATAGTTGGTCCTTTAAGAGGAACTTTAGAAACCTTTTCTTCAAGAATCCATTGCCAATTATGTAGCAGTCTGGTTATCTTTAATGGAGACCCGTGTGCAAAATTTGGAGCCATGGCTAATAAAATTTGCCACTCTGGGATGGTTTCGCAGCACACATTAACTTGTGCATTAGTATAAAAGGTATATATCTTATCAGGTCTTGTCCCAGATAATTGTACTGCTCGTTTAATGGCCTTTAATAAAATTCTAGCCACAAGCACTGGGTAAGGAATAAGGCTTTGTTCTGGTTGTGCTGGGAGGTTCACCCACTCTATCACACTGTCTCCTTGATGGAGGACTGCTGTGGGGGCCTCTTGTGTAGCAAAAACTGATATTTCCAAGGGTTTTTGAGTGACTCTTTCAACCACATTGGATAAAGCCAGTTCAACTTGTCTCAAAGCCTCTTGAGCTTCTTTTGTAAGCTGGCGTGGTGAATTTAAAGCACTGTCTCCCCTTAAAATGTCATATAATGGTTGCAATTGACAGGTAGTCAAGCCTAGCACGGGACGCATCCATTGGATATCTCCTATCAATTTCTGGAAGTCATTTAAGGTGTTTAGCTTCTCTGTTCTTAAGGAGAGTTTTTGTACTATAAGCACCTTAGGATATACTTCATATCCTAAATATTGAAAAGGAGCATGTCTTTGAATCTTTTCTGGAGCTATGTGCAATTTATAATTCCTTAGTGTTTCTATGGTTTTTTGTAGACATGCTTCTAACATTTGTTCCTCAGGTGCACATCCCAATATATCATCCATGTAATGTAATAACATTACTTTTGGAAATGCTTTTCTTACTGGAGTAAGAGCAGCAGCAACATACATTTGACACATAGTAGGGCTGTTTTTCATTCCCTGTGGCAAAACTGTCCATTCATATCTTTTATAAGGCTCAGCTAAGTTAACGCTGGGCACTGAAAAGGCAAATCTTTTCATATCCTCCTTATCTAGAGGGATAGAATAGAAACAATCCTTAATGTCTATAACCCACAGAGGCCATTCTCTAGGCAACTGAGTAGGAGATGGAAGTCCAGGTTGAAGAGTTCCCATAGTTTCCATCTGTTCATTTACCTTTCTTAAATCAGTCAACATCCTCCATTTTCCAGATTTCTTTTTTACAACAAATACTGGGGAATTCCAAGGACTTAGAGAAGGTTGTAAGTGTCCTTGATCAAGTTGTTCCTGTACTATATCTAGTAAGGCCTGAATTTTATTGTTATCTAAGGGCCACTGTTCTATCCACACTGGTGTATCAGTTTTCCACTGGATAGGAACAGGTGAAAGTGTTGGCAGGCCTTCAACAGCAGCCCTGCCTAAAAAACCGAAGTACTCATTTTTAACCCTAATTGTTGTAAAATGTCTCTTCCCCACAGATTGATGGGGATTTTTTCAACTATAAAAGGAGTAAAAACTCCTGTTTCACCTTCAAATACCCATCTTAAAGGGGTAGCACTAACTTCAGCTGCTATTGATCCTCCTACCCCAGACATGTAGGTGTCTGCCTTAGTCTTTGGCCAGTGACTGGGCCAGTTGGCACCTCTAATGACTGTGCGATCTGCACCTGTGTCCACCAGTCCTTCTAATGCTATGCCATTTATATAGATGGTGAGCATAGGTCGGTCAGCTGTCACAGCTGCTGTCCAGTATATTCCTGGGTTTTTCTGCTTGGAGTCCGAACATGGGTGACTGTCATCAGGTTGCTTATTAGGAGTCTGTATCAATAAACCCGATGCTACTACTTCCCCTGGTTGATAAGTCACACATTGTCTCCCTGTGTTAGTGACTGGGATATTATCTACACATTCCCCAGTTTCCCACATCAGTGTATGAATGAACACTGTCTTGTAAGTACTCTCAGGAGGTGAAATGGTCAAGCCTACTGTGCCTGGAGGCAAGGGATCCATAGGTTGGAGAGGAACAGATTTCACCTCTCCAGGGGGTATCTCAGTTGTCCCAGCTGCATACAACTCCATCCTCCCTAATTGTAGTCCCTTTCTCCCATCATGTTGCTTCCTGGCTGACTGATTGTGTAATCCCTTTCTCCCCTCAGATGGCTTCCTGGCTGATTGATCATGTCTGGGTATTGGACTTGGAGGCACTCTCTGGGTGTGGCATCGGCTGCCATCATGCCCCAAGTGTTTTTTGCTTGGGGCCCTGGAGCTGGGCCCCTCATCCCGTTTCCCTGAATCAGTCTACACTCTGAGGCCCAATGGAGTCCTCTGTTGCATTTTGGACATGGGGTTTTGGGTCTTGTTCTCCCAGCCTGTCTTCTCACTCTGTCTCTGTGCCAACATTGAGCTTTCAAATGGCCTACTTTACCGCATTGAAAGCATTGACGAGTCTCTCGGGAAACCCCTTGCCAAAAGGGATCCTGTCTCCCCATGTTGGGATCTTGGGAAGTCTGCACCATAGCCTGGCTATAAAAGGTATTTGTGCCCATTGCGGCACAGCGTCTTATGATCTCCTCTAAAGGAGCATCCTTACGTAGTCCTAGTATAATCCTTCTACAAACCTCATTGGCATTGTCTCTAGCAAGTTGCCTCACCAAAGTGTCTGTTACTTCATTTTCACCATTTGCCTGTATGACAGCTGTCTGCAAACGTGCCACAAAATCAGCAAAAGGTTCATTTGGTCCCTGTACAATTTTTGTGTAGGTCTCACCTTTGTAGTTTTTACTGGGGAGAGAAGCCCATGCTTTGATAGCAGCAGCAGAAATTTGCTCAAATGCTGTTATGGAGTAATTAATCTGTACCAAAGCGTCTGCATAAGAACCTATACCCATTAGTAGGTCATAGGTGATGGAAGTATTAGCTGCATTTTGACTATTTTGTTGGGCTTGAATTCTACAGAGCTCAGTAAATTCAGAAAGCCACAACAAATTTTGTCCAGGTTCTAAGCACACTTTTGCAATGACTTTCCAGTCACTAGGGGTTAAGGTTTCATAAGCCAAATTGTGTATTAACATTTTAACATAATCTGATGTAGCCCCAAAGACAGTGCAAGATTTTTTCAGGTTTTTAAGGACATCCATATTAAAAGGAGCATATCTTCTACTCTCTTGACCTGCAGAATTACGCTGTTGAATCACGGGAAAAATTTGAAGTTTGAAATCATTATCTACTTCTTTTCCATTTTCAATTGCTTCAATAAGCCCTCTTTCTAATCTAGTTACAGGAGTGGGCAGTTGTTGGGAGGGGGGGCTCTGTGTGGGAGGAGGGGGGGGCGCTGATGAGGTCACCGCCCCTCCCACTACTCCTCCTCCCTCCGTCCCTGAAGGTGGAGTGGATGTGGGCTGATCAATAATCTGCTCTCTAGGTGGGGTTGAAATTTCTTCAGGACAATCAGAGTCTACACCCTCAGATTCCTCATTCAAATCCCCTTGCCCTCTGGCAATGTCCTGAGTTTGCCTATCTTCTATCTTTTGTTCCTCACGCTTCCTTCTCTGAGCCTTTTTAGAACTCTTCCTTCTTCTAAACTCTTCTTGATAGCTTAAGTCTAATAGAATCAAGTTGTATAGGTAAAATACCTCTGGGAAAATTTGACAATTCCCATTTTTTGAGTAAAATTCTTTCATTTCAAGTCCCACTAGCTTCCATTTATCTATACGTAGTTTTTCTTCATTTAAGAACCAAGGGGACGTGCGAATCAATGAGTGTATGAGATTATTCATTTGTGGGATGGGAACAAGTAAACTTTTCTCATCAATTATCTTAATTATATCCTCTATAGCATTGCTAGATGAGGCAGGGGCTGGGGTTGGAGCAGGGTCAGCTGAGGCCCAGGATTTACCTAACATCTGCCCCATCTCAGTTACTAGAGATTGCTGATTTAGTCCTTAACAAGGTAAGTTCCTTATTTCTATTAGAATACTCACCTAATCTCCTGGTCACAGGAGGACTTCGGTGGAAGTAGGGTGCCAGCCACACGTTGGACGCCAAATGCTGGAACTCTATCTTTCCAGAAATCAGCAAGAGTCAGGATCACTAAACGTCTTTATTCTAGATCTTTACCTTCGCCTCCAACGCCCGGTCACGAGTGCAAGTGAGCGTGAGTTCCACCACCCAAGTTTTTCTTGCTCCTCCCACACACGTCACTTCCCCCTCTTTGTCCCACCAATCAAGTCAGCACAGAACAGCTGGGGAGGGTCAACCTTAAACAAGTTAATAGGGAACCGTCCAATTGGCAATTAGTCTCACGTGCTTCACCATCCAAGTGCATTGCTCAGTTCTAGCCCTTTACAACTTTTAAAAATATACATTGCCCAGATTAATAGGGGAGGAAATAAATTACTTAAGTAGTCCCATTTTAGAACAAAGAAACTGAACAAGCTATTAATCAACTCACTAAGGGCCAGATGGATTTACATGTTGATTATACCAAAAAGTTAAAGAACAATTACTTTCAATATTATGCAAACTATTTGAAAAAGTGTGGAAAGGAGTCCTATGAAATTTCTTTACACAGATATGGTGCTGATATCTAAGCCAGATAGGATCAAAACAGAGAAAGAAAATTATGAATTTCCCTAATGAATATTAGTGCAAAAATCAAATTAAATATTAGAAAAGAGGTGACAATAAGTTATCAATAGGAAAATACACCATGACCAAGTAGGATTTATACTAGGAATGCAGTGCTGGTACAATATTAGAAAAAACATTAGCATAATTGACTATATCCATATGCAATGTAACATAAATCATATGATTATTTCATCAAGATTCAGAAAAAGCATTTGATAAAATCCAATAGCTATTCCTATTAAATAATACTAGAGAGAATAAGAATAAATGAAATTTTTCTTATAATAATTAATAGCCATCTATTTAAAATCATCAGTAAGCATCATCTGTAATGAGGATAAACTAGAACCATTCCCAATAAGATCAGGGGTGAAACAAGGTTGTCCACTATCATCATTATTACTCAATATTGTATTAGAAATGTTAGCTTTGGCAATAAGAGAAGATAAAGAAATTAAAGGAATTGGAGCATCACTCTTTGCAGATGATATAAAGGTATATTTAGAGCATCCTAAAGAATCAACTAAAAAAATTCTAGAAACAATTCACAACTTTAGTAAAATTGCACCCCAAAAATTAAATCCACATAAATCTCCAACATATCTATATGTTACCAAAAATTCCAGGAGCACGAAATATAAAGAGAAATTCCATTTAAAATGGAATTAAAATTCCATTAAAAATAAGTAATATAAAATATTTAGAGCCTATCTGCCAAAACAAAATCAGGAACTATATAAACATAATTGCAAAATACTTTGCACACAAATGAAATAAGACATACTAATTGGAAGAATATCAAGTGCTCATGGGTAGGTCAAGCTAATATAATAAAAAATGACAATTCTATCTAAATTGATCTATTTATTTAATGCTATATCAATGAAACTTCCATGAAATTATTTATCAGAGTAGAAAAAATAATAACAAAGTTCACCTGGAAGAAAGATCAAGAATTCAAGGGAATTAATGAAAAACATGCCAATGAAGTTGGTCTAGCTGTATCAGATGTTAAACTATATTATAAAATAGTGGTAATTAAAACCATTTAGTATTCACTAAGAAAAGGAGTAGTCCACCAGTGGAATAGATTAGATTCACTTGATGCAATGGTCTATGACTATAATAATCTAGTATTTGACAAACCCAAAGACCCTAGCTTCTGGGATAAGAACTTCACTATTTGACAAAAATTTCTGGAAAAATTAGAAATTAGTATGGCAGAAAGTAACCTAAAACTCTACCAATCCAAGGTCAAAATGGCTTCATGATTTAGACATAAAGAATGATACTATAAGCAAATTAGAAGAAGAAAGTATAGTCTATTTCTCAGATCTGCAGACAAGGAAGGAATTTGTGGCTAAAGAAGAACTAAAACATACTATGAAATGCAAAATGGATAATTTTGATTATATTAAGTTAAAAAAAATTTGAACACACAAAACAAATGCAGAAAAGATTCGAAGGGAAGCAGTAAAGTAGGAAAATTGTTTTACATCTGAGGGATCTGATAAAGGCCTAATTTCTAAAATATATAGATAATTTTTTCCAATGTATAAGAATGGAAGCCATTCAAGTGAAAGGATTTCTGTTCATCATTTCCCATAGAACATTAATATGCCTTCACAAACATACACTACAGTTTATTGAACCATGCCCCAAATTATGGGTATTCCCTCAATATCCAGATTTTTGACCTGAGAAGATAACTTCTATGAATATTGTTTGTACATATAAGTCATTTTGAATCATTTTTTGTATTCATGCCTAATATTGGTGTTTAAGGATGTGCATGAATTTATAGCCCTTTGGACACATAATATTTTTGATAATATATAAATTGGGGCATGGCTCTTATTTTTTATACATTTGAATAAATTCTTCTATGTTTGAGTAATGAAACTTTATCAGAGATTTTTTTTTTTTACAATTACTATTACTAACTACATTTCCCAACATTTATTCTTTTTTCACCCTTTCTCTCCTCAAAAGTATTTTGGTACTGAACACTCCCTTCATCAACATGGCCTCTTTTATCAACTTCCCTGCTTTCCCATATCCTATTCTCCTCCTGTTTTTCTGCAAGATAAGATAGATTTATATACCCCTATTAAATATGTATATTATTTTCTTTTTGAGCCAGGAGATGCTTAAATGAGCATTTGATAAGAATGATGAGAATAAGGTTGACTCAGTACCATTCTCCTTCCCCTCTTCCTCTCCACTGTAAATTTTTATTGTATCCTGATTTCTCGTTAAGGTATTATCTTCCATTTGCTCAATTCTATTTTGTAAGGAATTATTTTCCTCAATGAGCTTTTCTACCTCGCTTTCCCAATCAGCCAATTTTACTTTTTATGGCACTTTTATGCTTATTAGCTTTTTGTATTTCCTTTTACATCACTCTCAATTCTTTCCCTAATTTTTCCTCTATCTCTTACTTGATTTTCAAAGTCCCTTTTGAACTCTTTCATGGCCTGAGCCTAATTCTTATTTTTCTTGGAGGTTTTGGATATAGAAGCTTTGATTTTGCTATCATTTTCTGAATGTGTTTTCATTTTTCTTGTTAACATAATAACTTTCAGTGGTCAGAAACTATATTTTTATTTTCTGCTCATTCATTAACTCTTGTTAAATAGGGCACTGTTTCCAAGATGGAGGATGCACTGCCCCAAGCTTCAGGGCTTTGATACAGCTGTTTTCAGAAATCCTTCTAGGAATTTGACCACAAACACTTTTTGCACATGAAGTTGTTAGAAGTGTCCCTGCCCCACAGTAGTTGTAAGATCTAGTGGACAAAATCAAGAGTCTTGCTTTACTAATGCTGGGGTCACTAGGGTTGGATACTGGGCTGTGTTTGCCTGCTTGCCACAGACCCTGTCTGCTGACCTTCCTAGTCCTTCCTGGTGTCTCAAGGACATGAGGTCCAGAAACCTCCAGCACTGCTGCTGATTAAGAAGTTCCATGTCACTGATGTTGGGGCTGGGAAGGGGCTTTGATGGTACAACATGCTGGCCTCCCACCCTAGTTCTTCAGACCTTTTCCTTGGAACTTCCAGGTCTTCTTTGGTGTCTCTGGCCTGAGAGCTTTGGAAGCCACCAGCACTGCCACTGATTCATAGATGGAACTGGAGCCAGGGATGGGTCTGGAGTTGCACTGACATGGCTGCACCAGGACTGCATGCTGGACTCCCACCCTAGTGTCAGACCTTTTCTGCTGATTTTCTAAGTTACCTTTGGCTGGAAAATGTTTTACTTTTTCTTTTTGGGTGTTCTGATGTTCTAAAATTTGTTTAGAATCATTTTTTTAAGGAATTTGGTGTGATTTGGTGTGAAGTTGGGTGAGTTACTCTGAAATTTTGACTCTGCCTTCTATTACACAGTATCTTTTGAGACAATTGAATTATTACTTTTTTTACAATATTATATTAGTGCTATTATGGTAAGACCTAAATGTAAAGTGATTTTTAAAATATTATAATTCTATTCATTGGATATTTAACATGAGTGATTGCTGAGTACAATGTTTCTCCTCCCTCTAATAAACTCTAATTGCTCCCTATTAGTGTTTCCTCCTCTTCCTCCTCCCCTCCTGTGAAATATCAATTCCTGTGGCATTTAAAGTCCTTAACAAATTGGCCCACACCTAATTGTCCGGCCTCATTGCACATTACTCCCCTTTGTGCACACTGTAGCCTAGCCAGATGACTTACACTATATTCTTTTCCTTATATTCAGCACTCCATTTCACAATTCATATTTTAACACTGGCTGTCACACCTTCTTAGAAGCCATTACCTCATCAAAATGGTTTCTTAACATCTCTAGTTTCCTTTAAAATTCTGGTCAAGTGCTTCCTTTCACAAGAGGCCTTCCTTAATCTCCCCTTCCCACCTTTTCCAATTTAATAGGGCCTTTTTCCCAAATAATCTTGAGTCTATGTGCATGTGGTCTTCCCATGGCTAAATTATACCCTCTTTGAATACAGGGACTATTTTTCCTTTTGTCTGTATATCACCAAATGTTTACCATAGCACTTGACAAATGGAAAGTACTTAATACACCTCTTTGTTGATTTTTTACTAGTTATTATGCTTAATCTTGCAAAATATGTCAAGTTGTATAATCTGAGAATTTTCTCTATGAGAACTTTATATATAAAGAGAAGATGATATGTGAGCATTATATTTGGAGTCAGAGGAGTTGGAATTGACCCCTAACTGCTACTCTGCAGCCTCAGCCAACTCTTTTCATGTCTCTGACCATCAGTTTCCCCATTTATGAAATGAGCATGTCATCTACTTGTTCATTAAGGGTTTTTTTTTTTTAGTTCCAAATCATGGTACTATATGTACAGCTATCTACAGTACCATATAGTAGATATTACATGACAATCAGTGGGATAAGCTATATTCTACAGGATTACAGAAGAGGGACAGATTACTTCTAATTGAAGTGAAGGGAAGTTATCATGGAGAACCCTCCTAAAATCATCTCATTTAGACGCTGAGGGATTTTGCTGAGTAAAAGTGGGCATATGAGGAAATTTCTTATAAGGAGAATAGCATTTGCAAATATGGAATATGAGAAAGGACAAAGTTCTGAACATAGAAATTCCTCTTAATCCTCAAAAGAAGAAATAGAAATAGTGGTAGAAATTATAGGAGAGAGATTTAAACTTAACAAAAAGAAAAACTTGGGCTAGCATGGTGTTGCAAGCTTATAATCACTGCTGCTGGGTGAAGTTGAGGTTAGCAGTTTGAGTTCCAGCGTTTTGAGCTTCAGTAAGCCTACAGATAGGATGGACCAACATTAACAGAAGAGCATCAGGCTGCCTAAGAATACCTGAATTAACAATAAGTTAAAATACATGTGCTTTTCTAGATAGATAGTGTGAGTAATCTGGACAAGATAGAGAGACCTAGTCTAGAAAAGAAAATAAAAAAACAAACAAACAAACAAACACACTTCCCACAGTCAGAATTATCTAAAAATATAATGAGATGAATCTAGAGACTGGATTCCTTTTCACTAAATATTTTAAAGAAAAGACGATGCATATTTGGGGAGTATTTTATAAGTGGTATTCTTGTTCAGTTATGGTTTGAATTACATGGCATTTAAAATCACTTGAATTTCTAAAATGCTATGATTTTGTGAGCTTCTGAATTTAGTTGAGGAAGAAGTGAACAGGAATGGTTATTTTTACCTGAGTAGTATCTAGTATGAGTTAAAACTAGAAAGAAGACATAGAAATAGACTTATAAAAAACCTTTAATTTTCTGCTTTATTCTCTTGACCAAGAGATCCTCACAACCCTAGAAATTAGTTTATATTCAATTGTATTTGGTATTATAAGATATTTATTATTCCCATATTACTGATGTGGAAACTCAGGGAGACAGAGGTTAAATAACTTTAAGTTCTCCAAGGTCATACAATTAATAAGTGTCTAAAGAAGGATTTGCATTCAAGTTTTTTTTTTTATTCCAAGTCTAACATTCTATCTACTGAGTTACCTTGTTCCTAAATAATAATAATTTAGCTATTAAAAACCTAAAATGGGAAAGTATTTTTAATTATAATCTTTAATTTTCCTTAGTACCCCTATGCCAGCATACTTAAATATTTGGAATTAAATATTTATCAAAGTAATACTCATACACACACACACATACACACACACACACACACACACACACACACGCGCGTGTCTGTGTGTGTATGTGTGTGTGTGTGTGTGTGTGTATAAACAGAAAGTTAGGCAAGGTCCTAAGTACTGGAGATAAAAAAAGAGACAAAAGAATCTTGCCAGCCTTCATAACATGATTCTAAACTTTTTTTCCAATTTGGATTCCCATTCCATTAATGTGTTTTTTATTCCACTTGAATCAGCCTACTTGTCGGTTCTTTTACATGCTGTACCATCGACCACTTCAACAGTTTCACTGTGCCCCCACTCCTATACCCCCACTCCTACCTCCAATGTTTGGAATATATTCCTTCTTCACTTTCATCTCTTAAAATTCTCAGTAGCTTCCTCTGAAATAGTGTTCAGGTTGCACCTCATACAGGAAACCTTTCCTGACTCCCCTCAATCGTTGATGTCCTTGCCTTTAGAATTAATTTATATAATTATTTATTTACTGCTTATCTGAATACATTTTGTCTCACTAGACACCTTCCCCACCAAAAATTTCCAGGTACTGTGAATCTGAATAAACCTTAGTCATTTGTGTCTAGAACTTAGCTCAATACTTGGCAGTCAATATCCACTTAATAAATATTTGTTGAATTAAATTTAATATCAGTCCAGGACATCTTGTTTACCAGCTTTCCCTTATTATATATTCAAATGGGAAAAGGAATGAAATCAGCAGATCTCCATATTTACCAAGTAGATATTCTTGTTTGTCCTGGATGAATTATCTAGGAGATTGTTTAATTTTTTTTTAAATGGGGAGGGTAAAGGAATCAACTTTATCTCCAGGTGTATGTATACCACACAAATACACAGACAAAGATGCATATATATGTATATGTATATATAAATGTGTGTGTGCTCATATGTATGTACACACACATGCAATTTTCAGATGTAAAATCCTGGAAAAGCCAAAAAAGGAAATACCTTATACATTTAAATGTATAAAACCAATGATTGATACATAATACATGATTCAATTTCACACAAACCTAATTCTTATTTAATGTAATAGCATATTAAATTGCTCAAAATTAAAGAAAAAAAGTCCCAACAGATTAAGCATCTTATCCTTATCAAGTAAGGATGTAAATTGTCAGGACTAGAGAGTGACAATTTCATAACATTATCTGTGATCCATTTTGTTACCTAATTAAGGTTGAAGATTCTCCTCATTACAATTTAAAATGCCTGAAATATATAATATCTCTTTCCAAATGTAACAATCATAGTCTGCTGCCATCCCAAAATAGTTCTGTGTGCTTATTTCTCAAAATACTCATTGTATATATAGGGTAAGGCATTGAAAGATCCTGCTTCCTAAATCAATTTTTATTCCTGTATTATATTTCTGATTAATTGCTTTCTTTATTTATAGTTGAATTTTTAATGAATTTAGAAATTTTGGTTAAGCATTTCTTCAAGCTAATGTGAAACCTGGGATTTTAGTGTGATTTTTTTTCTCTTTGTGTGTTTATAAGAAATTGAAGCCAAAGTCATATCATAGTATCAAAAAGTCTAGACAGAATGTCTAAGTACATTTGCTAGTTAATTGAAATAATACTGATGGTAACACCTATGATAGATTTGACAAGAACTGAGAGGAATAATAATTTAGAAATCCTTGTGTCTATTTCACAGTCTTCAACAATATCTTGCTTATAATTTTCCTTCCTTCTTAAACATTAATTGCTTCACGTTTCATTATTAATTACTCTTTAAGAGATTTCCAAAGTTATCTTTCTTTTCTATAAAATTTAAACAACAATAACTGTAAAAACAATACATCACCAGGCAGCTAGTTCCTTCTCCCTAAGCATCTAATTCCTCTATTTGTCATTCAACTTATGAGAAAAGAACCAGATCATGGGAGAGTTGAGGTTATTCTATGGAAGGATAGCACTCCATTAAAATAGTTGCACCAAAACTTCATAATTATTTATATTTGTGATTTCTGGTCACTCAAGAGGGCCTTTTAAGATCTCTGAATGTTTTATGTGTTCTTTGTGTCCATTGTGAAATCTTGACATATTTTAGATAGTGAGGAAGAGATGATATCAAAGTGAGAAATCTGAGATTGACTTGGTATAGGCATCTCATTGAACCAAGGAAATGTTGCCCAGGTTTTATATCAGTGCCTAGATCTCCAGCTGTGGAATAGATCCCATGGCATACATCCATGGGAATTCTCTTTTGTCTTTGATGTATGGCACATATTTCATTTCCTCTTTCATTTATAAACACTTCAATTTGACAAATAAAACTGATGAAGTTATGGGGAAGCCTGAAATCCTGCCTGCCCTCTGTAACATAAGAAGATTGAAGTAAAGTTCTCTTCTACCTTTAAATCTTAGGTTCTATGAATGGCCTGGGTCTTTGGAAGAAAAAAAAAAAAATCAGTACTACACCATCACTCCATCCAGCATATATCAAAATACTAAGCCTATGCACCTTGTAGAAATTATAGGGATGTTACCAAACTGAAATATCTAACTTGCTCTTCATATGAGCCATAATAGGTCTAAAAGATCATATTCTGTTTCTTATGATTTTGTACTTGGATCAAATCAAATGTTCCCCAGAGGTTCAATTTAATGGACAAGAGTACTCTGAGCACATAGGAAAACAGGTTAGATATCAAGGACAAAGGCACCAGTCCTCAGTGGTGTTGGAATTTGGAGGTTTGTAGCTATGATCTATTTATTATTTTCCTCACATTTTCAATCAAAACTTGTAGAGGAGGGCGAGAACTAGTTGAGGTAATTCTCTCAGTTCTTTTGAAAAAACCCTTATATAGCTGTGATCTCTGACCTAGCCTATTAATAGAACTGACTGACCTGACCTATTACTCCCAAGACTGAAGTAATATATACATAAGGTATGGGAGTGTGTATGTTGGGGGTAGGAGTTTGGAATTTCCCTGCACCAGGAGACTGAAAGGCCTGGTATGGGAATGGGATCATAAGCTTAAGGTCAGACAGAAGACCGTGCCTGGAATATGGTCCACTCCAGGCAATGCTTCTGATTATGATAGGCAAGAAACTTGATTTTACCAAGTTCCAATACAGACTTAATTGAGCAATGTCAGCCAGCCAGCCTGGTTGTCCAACAGCAGTGAGAATAGCAGGAAGTGAAGTCAAACTGAATGTTTCCCTAGTGCTTCTACATCTGATCTCTGCGAACTTAAATCTGGATTACTCATCTTTTAACTATTAATGAGAGTTGTGAAGTTGCAGAAATATTTTCTCTCCTTGAGTAAATACTAACTCCATAAAAATTTTGTATCTGTTCATCAAAATCTATTATACCTAGGAGCCATGTTACCTAATGATATAGATACAAGTTGGAATTTGATGGCGAATCATTGGCAGATCATGAATATTGTTAGACCTGGGGATGAGTTGAAGTATTTCTATTGTAAGCCTCAAGCTTGGGATAGTTTATTACAGTTTGCTGTCTGCTTGGATGATGCTTGGGACTGAGGTAGACTTAACTGCTTCATAATTCCCTTTCCCAACCTAGATTAATGTGTCACTGATAGGAATGCTAGGAAATTTTAAAAGAAACCTTCACAGTATCAGCCATGATGGAAGGCAAGCATTGAAGAAGACACATTTAAGATGAGTGGATATCATGTCTACAGCCTAATTCACTACTGCAAAAATCATTAGGTCAGAGCTTTTAAACAGGACAGAGAGAATCTACAAGAAAGCCTAGCTTATAAGAAATAAAGATTTTTAAAAGATATCATGACTGTGGTAGATTGAAGACTGAACTTGGAGAATGGAAGCCTTGGATTCATATACTGACTCAACTTGGATATGGGACATCTTTGAGCTTCATGTATATAATGGGAATAATAAATAGGATTTTATAGGGTTCAAACAAGATTGTGTTAAGGATTTTGAAAGCTTTAAAATGCTATATGCATATGAACGATAATTACTAATGGTAGTAGTTATTTCTATTAAATTCTACCTTGTTACCTGGAAGTAGGCAATTTTACTGTGAAGTAGGTTATCAGATGTCTTTAAAAGTCTCTCCTTAATGAGGGTTGTATTCAAGGAAGTGGCCCAGTGGGTAGTCAGGGAACTTGGCTTTCTCTAGTTTTTATGCAATGACTGAACTATTAGTCATTCTAGCCTGCTAGATGGCTAAGACCAAGACTTCCTTAGATAAGATGCTGAAGAATCTGGGTTCAGGGGCTAGAGAGCTAGGAAGAGTCTATACAAGCCAGAGCTCTGGGCAGATTTCCTTCTAGTGGGGTGAAAGAATTGGCAGTGGGGGACGGTGGAGACTCACTGTATTACCTAGAAACAGGGTAGCTGTTTCGACATAATTTTTTATAGCTAACAACCTGTAATTATGTAATGTTTGAGGTTTGCATTCACCCGTTATATAAGCTATCCCATTTAATCATCATAACAACCCTGAATATGTGTCATTACTATTATTATTATTCCTATTTTACAGATAAGGAAACTAAGGCAGAGAGATATTTTTTTACTCACTTTCTCAGTCACATACCTAGGAAAAAGACTAAACCAGGATTTGATCTCTTAAGTTCCAAATTTCCATAGTTTATCCACTATAACACCTAATTCCTCTTTAATTTGATCTGTCATATGTTCACTTCCTTCAAGATTGCAAATGCTCTCCAGCAAATAGCCAACTCTGAAGAAATTTCCACTTTTTCCTGAAGTAATGTGACTATGAGACTTGAATCGTTAATTTATGAGCTACATCAATAGAGAAAGAGTTTCTTTTATTTTGGCAAGGGTAAATATTCTGGGACTCCTTTTACTCAAAAGAAATTGAAGTCAATCATATCTTTAAGAGTATTATGGGGTCTGTGTTGATGACTAGAAGACTGTTCAGGTTAAGACAGAATTCATCAGAAAACAAAATCCTAAAGGCCAACTAAAAAGGAGGAATATAGGGCTTGTTCAATCATTTTCAGTCATGAAAAGTCAATCTTTATGAGCCTATTTGGAATATTCTGGGCAAAGATAAGAAAGTGGTTTACCATTTCCTTCTCCAGCTCATTTTACAGATGAAGAATTGAGGCAAACTAGGTAAAGTGACTCACCCAGCATCATACAGCTAGTTAAGTGTCAGATTTGAACTCCAGAGTCCCAGCACTCTATCTACTGTGTCATAAAAACTATCCACCTAAGTTTGGCAGTGATTATCAATCTAGAATTTAGTGATGAAGTAAGCAGAGCAAATGAATGATAAAGAACCATAGCTATCAATGACAGTCATAGTACACAGGGATATAGAACCAGAGATGACCTTGAAGGTCATTTCACCCCATCCTCTTATTTTACTACAACCATAGCTAAGGTTAGTTACTCTTCCTCCTACTCTAGTAATGATGATAATGATAGCTGGCATTTATATAATGTTATAAGATTTGCAAAGTAGTTTACATATATTCACTGCTTTGATCCTAATAACTCTTTTAAGATAAGTGTTATCTTTATCCCCATTTCACACACAGTGCAGAGGGAGGTAATTTCCAGTCCTCCAAGTATATATCTTGCCACTGGACTACATTATTTCTGAGAAAGAGGCTAGTGACTTTGAATAGCCTTCTCTCACTTAAATCCAATTCACATGTAAATTATGCCATCTCTTTAAAGACTTCATGATGATCTTGTAAAATAAAAGACAAAAAAACAACAACATTTCACTGATGAAAAAACTTAGGCAAAGGAAGATTAAGTGGCTTGCCCAGGACCACATACTAAATAAATGAGGCTGGATTCTAATTAGGACTTCCTTACTACTAGTCCTGAATATCATCCACTAAAAAAAAATGAGATCCACTGACTTGATCTGTCTTGCTTTATGACTATCCAAAGTAATACTGGATAGATATGCTCCCCTCTCCCCTTTTGTTTACTTTTTCATTATGTTAGAGAAGAAGTTTCACCTACTTCATTATTTCTATAAGCTCTTTATTTTACGGGGGAAATTATCTCTGTAGCACAGCTATTTGGTCTTTTATGGTTGCTTTTATATTTCCTACCCACATTGGGATATTCTGTCCTGGGTCCCAAAGACATACTAGGTGTTCCTAACGTCTGTTTCTATTATGTTTTCCTTGGTTCACAGTCTCTACATTTCCAGAATGGTAGATATAAGTACTTTCTATCTGAAATGAGATTCCCACTGGTCCTTGATGTTAGTCTAGATAAAAGACATAACTTAACATGTCTAGTCAAGATAACCATAAAAAATAGAATATAAACTCTTTAAGGGCAGAGTTTTTGCTTTTTTGTTTTGTTTTGCTTTGTTTTGTTGTTGTTCTTATTTATTTGTCAATTTGTTTTGTTGTGGTTTTGTTTGGGATTGGTTTTGTAATCTCACTTTCTTGCGGATCAGCATAATGTGTTAAACTGTATAGTTTTGGTGAAGTTGTGAGATAGCCTAATCATTCTTAAAAACAATTTGGTTTGTGGCAGCCCTCTTCGTAGTAGTTAGAAATTGGAAACTTGGTGGATGGCCATCAATTGGAGAATGGCTGAATAAATTGTGGTACATGAATGTTATGGAATATTATTGTCCTATAAGAAATGACCAACAGGATGATTTCAAAAAGGCCTGAAGAGACTTACATGAACTGATGCTGAGTGAAAAGATCAGGACCAGGAGATCATTATATACTTCAACAACAATACTGTATGAGTATGCATTCTGATGGACACGACTCTCTTCAACAATGAGATGAACCAAATCAGTTCCATTTATTCAATAATGAATAGAACCAACCACACCCAATGAAAGAACTCTGAGAAATGAGTGTGGACCATTACATAGCATTTCCAATCCCTCTGTTTTTGTCAGATTGCATTTTTTTTTTATTTCCTTCGCAGGTTAATTGTACATTATTTCAACGTCCGATTCTTCTTGTGCAGCAAAATAACTGCATGGATATGTATACAGATAGTGTATTTAACATATACTTTAACATATTTAACATCTATTGATCTAACTGGCATCTGTGGAGGGGTTGGGAGAAGGAGGGGAAAATTGGAACAAAAGGTTTTGCAATTGTCAAAAATTACCCATGTAAATAAAAAGCTATAATAAAAAAATTAAAATAAATAATTTGGAATTTTCCACTAAAGGGATTAAAAGATGCATTACTTTTAACTCAGCAATTCCACTGCTTGACATTCATACATCAAGAAGCTCAAATAGAGAAAAAAAGTACCATATATACCAACTGTTTTATAGCAGCATGTTTTGCAAAGAATTACAAATAAAATAGATGTCCATTGATTACAGAATGGCTAAACAAAATGTAAATGTATTACTACACAATAGGAAACAAGAATTCATAGAAGCAGGAAAATAAATAAGAATTGCTAAAAAGTGAGGTGAACAGAAGGAAAACAATATCCACATGGATGTTAACAAATGCAAATGAGCACAACCAAAACTTAATTATCAATTATAATAGTGGCTTGTCAGCAAATATTTATTGAGTTTTGATTTGTTCAACACACTATACTGACCCAAAAGGAAGTGGGATAACAAAGAAAAATGGACCCTAAATTGAAAAGGGCAATTATAACAACTGAACTTGAGTCTAGCTAGCCCCAAAGAATGAAGGAGAAAAAACCCCTTTCTTCTCTCTTTCTGTTCTCTGTCTTCCTCTTTCCCTCTGGCATTGTTCTCTGGGTGGGAAGAGGTAGGGATATATTTGGAAATGAAAGTTATATGCAAAGGTATCAATATAAAATTTTAAAGTAAAATAAATGGATTTAATTTAATTTTGAATTAAATTACTTTTAATTAAATTACATTTTTCCACATGTACCTCCAGCTCATTAAAATAAAATTAGATGTAACAGTTTTCTTAAAAAAACATGATTTTAAATTGTCAATTAATGATTTTAAAATAATCTGATGAAATAATGAAGTTTTCTTCCATTTTATAGGATCATTTCTAAGGCATTGCATGGTCTGGTATTACTGGTTAGTCTTTCCCAACTTCTTCTATTTTGATTCCTTTCCTGTAGGTACTGCAATGTCACTGATCTTACACACCTTCAAGTTTAGAGGACTATAGACAAAATCCTTGCCTAATTTACTGATGCAAAAATAACATTTAACAATAACCCAAGTAAGTTCCTCAGGACCTCTCTTTACCTATATGCAGTCCTGTAGCTTTTCATACTTAAATGTCTTATTATCCCTGTATAAAATGCACAACACGGTAATTAGGAATTTTGAATAGTTTGCAGGTTTTTACCTCTTCTGCTACCTCTTGAGTTTCCTTCTAAACATTATTATTTTTTCCCATAGAGATTTCTTTGATGTACTTTTTTTCTAAAAAAAATGAGAAGAACCAAAAAAGGAATTGGGAGGTAGGAGGGAGGAGAGAACAAGAACTTAAAGCACAGTAAATCCTGCAGTTTGTTTCTAAGCTTTGGTCTTGTTAAATGTCAAATCTAGAAAAGGCCCTAATTCCTTGAAAGTGACTTTGCCTCTGTGCTTTTTTATTTCTTCCTAAATCCTCCAAGTAAGAAAAAGTTCAATTAATTGCCGCAACTATTGTTTAACCAATGATCTCACTAATAGAGGCAAAATTCAAGGAGTTTCCTAGATAACCAGATTCTCCTTGTATTCAATAAACCTTTTTTTCTTCCTTACTTTTTTTTTCTTTAAAAATGAAAATTAACAAGCTAAATCCAAAATGTAGAAAACACTACTTTATGAGTTGCTCTGTTTAGCTGATCTTTTCCAGTGAAAGTGTTACTTATGTAAAGCACTCAATTTATAGGTATATGAAACGGTATCTTGTAACACATGATGAGCCTTGTTTTACTAAACTTGAAGACAGTAAAGCTACAAATAATTTCTTAGGGAAGACAACACCTAGAATAAAAAAGAGGAACAAAAAATAAAAATAAAAGATATTTTTATTTTACATTTTTCCATGAAACAGTCTCAGATTATATATTCTGTAATGAAAAATATGGAATGAGGTAGTTAATTGTGGATGGGGTGAGATGGTGTATTGCTGTGTCTTGCAATAGTGGATGATGACTACCTGTTCACACCTATGTTTTAGAAAAAATCACTGCTGGCTATTTGCTGCCTTTTGTTGTTAGCAAATAGTCCCCAGATCCAAGGGAAAAAAAAATATGGTAAACAAAACATCTGCTTTCCTGAAATCCTTTGGACAGAGATAGAGAGAACCAATGTGCTCTTCTCTTCTCTCTTCTAAGTTAGGAGTAACAGGAACATATCTTGCTACTAGCTGTCTCTGGAGCTGGATTAACCAATTTATCCTTTTTTCCCAATCCCTAACCATGTAGGACGTGCTTTTATTTTAGAATTAATTATTCCAGAATTATTACTACTTATTTTTAGTCACAAATTATCTTCAAGGTACTTTCCATCACTTACATTCTGTAATTCCATGGCTACTTTGTTTTGTCTTCATGTTGTCTTTGGAAGGATGATGCTGATGGTAAGATTAGTTTATATACTTTTCCTCTTTTTATATCAAAGTAGTAAATCTAGCGCTTTCTTTCCTTAATGTAATCTACCCATGCCAAAGACATATTATTTTGATGAAGGGAAGAACTTGGAAATGAATTCCAAATCAAATGTGTGTTTTCTTTGTAGATAGAAGGGATTGGGAGACTTTCTTTACAAATTTCATGAGACTATCTGGAACCAGTTATTTTTTCCCTTTTGGAGAAAAGATCAGGAAGCATCTCCTCCCTATTGACTGCATGACTACCCCTTACCTCCAACTCAGCTTTTCAAATAAGTCAGAGGAGATGATTAAGATTTTTGGGATCATTCTTTTGATATCTGAATGGAGAACATTCATTTTGAAGTTAATTCTTATTTATGGGTTGTTCCTTCTGCAGAGAGATGACTGCATATAATCCTGAATTTCAATCTTTAACAGGCAAAAGGAAATTATTCTTTTCTTCTCCCTCTATAAATGGTTTAAGGGATTCATGGTAAACTTGGAGAGTTCATAACTCCAGGGTCTGCCCTTTCTCTCCCAATTTGACCTCCCTTTATCTTTCCTAGGTACAATTATACTTGTGATTTCTTCAGTATGGGAAGAACTCAGGAAGGACCTTCCTTAACCAATGCACATTTATACTTTTTCTACAAATATTTTTATTTTTGTAATCCCTCTGCAGTTGCCATTTAACAATTGTTTAGTGATTGAAGAAATTCACCCACTTTTGAGTAATTGAAAGAATTGAAGGAGAGAAGGAAAGGCTTCATGTAGAAGGCAATACTTAATCTGAACTTTGAAGGAAAGTAAAAAAAAAATTAATTAATTTGACAAATAAATACATTCCAGATGTGAAAGAAGTTTTGGCAAGTGCAGTGGATTTAAATGGCCTTTAAATACCCTACATGGGGAGACTTTTTAAACTTAGAGAATAGGAAGCCATTTGGAATTTCTTGAGCCATAGAGTAGCTTGGTCAGATTTGCACTTCAGGAAAATCATTTTGGCATCAGTATGGAAGTTGAAGAAAGGAGAGAAATGAATCAACAAACCCAGTTAATACAGTATTGCAGTGGTCTAGGTGATAGAGGTAATGAGAGTTTGAAATACAATAGTAAACAGATGTGTAAAGAAGGAGGAATGTATATGAAATATTGTGGAGGTAAAATCAGTGAAACTTGGTAACTGATTAGATATATGGGGTAAGAATGAATGATTTTTTTTAATTTAGAATTTTTTTCACAGTATATATGCATGAGTATTTTTTATAATATTATCCCTTGTATTCATTTTTCCAAATTATCCCTCCCCTCCCTCCACTCCCTCCCCCCGATGACAGGCAATCCCATACATTTTACATGTGTTACAATAAAACCTAGATACAATATATGTGTGTAAATATAATTTTCTTGTTGCACATTAAGTATTAGATTCCTAAGTTGGTAAGTAACCTGGGTAGATTGACAGTAGTGCTAACAATTTACATTCACTTCCCAGTGTTCCTTCTCTGGGTGTAGTTATTTCTGTCCATCATTGATCAACTGGAAATGAGTTGGATCTTCTTTATGTTGAAGATATCCACTTCCATCAGAATACATCTTCATACAGCATTGAAGTGTACAGCGATCTTCTGGTTCTATTCATTTCACTCAGCATCTGTTGATGTAAGTCTCTCCAAGCCTCTCTGTATTCCTCCTGCTGGTCATTTCTTACAGAGCAATAGTATTCCATAACCTTCATATACCATAATTTACCCAACCATTCTCCAATTGATGGGTATCCAGAATGAATGATTTTTAAGAAAATTAGTGAAAAGAGATATTTTTGTGAGATATGGGGCATTTTACTAATTCCTGTGCAAGGTAATTTAATATTTGTGTTGTAGAAAATTGAGTTTCCCAGCAATATATTCCTACGTGTCCAAGAACAGAAATATTGGTGGTAATATCTAAACATGGATTGACTGACAGGTACTCTATTGGACTTAAAGAATTAGAATCTGCTTTCTAAGCAAGTCTTTATTAATCCAGAGAGGAGCAGTATCAGAGGCAGAGTGATAGGCAAGATAAATGGCAAAAAAGAATAATTCTAGGGAGAAGAAGATTATGAATGGCAATGAATCTTTTGAAGTCTAAAACCAAGAGAAATGAGATTCCTGCGAGTCCAAGGAAAAAAAAAATTGGGGGGGGGGGCTTCCTTATGGGGTAGGGAAGGTGATGCCCTATGGCAGAAAAATATTTGCTCCAGCAAAGAATTTTTGGCAATTCTTGCTAGTTGCCATGTGAAAAGCTAGTGGAAGATACAAGAAAACCAGAGAAACAATCTGTAATTCCTGGTAGCAGAAATGATAGGAGATCTGTCAATTACAGATGATAAATAACAAATATTAATCTTAAGATAGTTTGTTTATCCTCACTGAACTTATCCCTATTATATCTGTTCTTTACAACTAATTATGGTTCACATATGTTGTTACATGATAAAGTGCAACAAAGATATCATTTATGCCACAATCATCACCATCTTTACCCATAATGTCAAAAGTAGGCAAAGGGGAGGAAATATAATATTTCCTGTTTGAGAAAAAGTGTTTAACTAAAAATGATAACTCAGAAATATCAATGAACTTACTATGTAACAGAGGTTGTATGTATAAACAGAGCCACCCAAATGACTGCTTGGTCTATTTTTCCATCTCCCTAACCTCAGGGGTTGCTATTAATTATTCAGTAAGGAATAAAAAGTGGAACTGAGTTTGACTTTTTTTGCTTCCATTATTTTGGAATAATGACACTGATTTTGATATCCTCAAATTTAATGAGTGGGTATCCAGCTCATTTTCTATGCAAGGTACTATGCTAGAATCTTAAATTCCCCTATTGTACAATGGAAGAAATAAAATATATAAAAAAGATAACTAATTAGATAAGGTGTCAACAACAAAGTGGTGACTTTTTTTTAAAAAATAATTAATGGTTATTCAATAAAATAGAATGGAAATAAATGTATTAAATATTTTTCCAGGAAAAAAAGTAGCCAGGTTGTCATACTATAAATATTAATATCAGCCTGCAGACCACTTGAAGGTCTATGACAGACTCAAGGAGGTCCCTGGTGAATACTTTGAAAACTCTGAAAATACAGTTTGGAGAAATAGAGTTGCTTTTGATACATTTAATACCATTGGGAATATGAGCTGTAAAGTCCCCTGCCTTTATAGAGATGTTCCCTCTAAATTGAATTCCAGTGCAGAGAGATAATTTTTATCTATTTAGTATTTTATTTTTCCTAAATACAATTAATAATATTGAATTTTACAATGTTAAGTATTAGATTCTTTCCCTTCCTCCTTCACCACCACCACCCTCTTTGAAAAAGCAAGCAATTCAATATAAATTATGCATGGGTATTCTTGCAAAACATTTCCATATTTGTCATGTTGTGGGGGAAAATAGACCAATAAAACAAAATAAAACCCTCAAGAAAAATAAGGTTAAAAAAAAAAAGGATATTTTAATCTGTGTTCAGACGCCATTACCTCTTTCTCTGATTTTTGATAGCATTTTTCATCATAAGTCCTTTAGAATTGTCTTGGATCATTGTTATTGCTGACAATAGCCAAATTATTCACATCTTGTAAGATGCCATTCATGTTATAAGAATGCTATACTTTGCATACAGTACATATCACTGAATCAGTTCATGGAATTCTCCCAGATTTTTCTGATAGCATCCTGTTCATTATTTCTTCCCCCGCCCTTTTTCTCATTTTTCTTTTTTTTTATTAAAGCTTTTTATTTTCAGAACATATGAATGGGTAATTTTTCAACATTGACTCTTGCAAAACATTATTTTCCAAAATTTCCCCTTCTTCCCCCAACCCCCTTCCCTAGCTGGCAGGTAGTCCAATATATATTAAATATGTTAAACACAATATATGTATACATATGTATACAGTTATCTTGCTGCACAAGAAAACTCAGATCAAGAAGGAAAAAAAAACTTAGAAAGAAAACAAAATGCAAGCAAATAACAACAGAAAGAGTAAAAATGCTATGTTGTGGTCCACACTCAATTCCCACTGTCCTCTCACTGGGTAGAGATGGCTCTCTTCATCACTGAACAATTAAAACTGGTTTGAATATCTTATTGTTGAAGAGAGCCACGTCCAACAGAACAGATCATCATATAGTCCTGTTGTGGGCTTGTATAATGATCTCCTGTTTGTGCTCATTTCATTTAGCATTAGTTCATGCATGTCTCTCCAGGCCTCTCTAAAATCATCCTGTTGGTCATTTCTTTTTTTTTTTTTTTTAAATTAATTTTATAATTATAATTTTTGACAGTACATATGCATGGGTAATTTTTTTACAACATTATTCCTTGTACTCACTTCTTTTCCGAATTTTCCCCTCCCTCCCTCTACTCCCTCCCCTAGATGACAGGCAACATACATGTTAAATGTGTTACAGTATATCCTAGATACAATATATGTGTGTAAAACCAAATTTCTTGTTTCACAATAAGAATTGGATTCAGAAGGTAAAAGTAACCCAGAAAGAAAGACAATAGTGCAAACAGTTTACACTCAATTCCCAGTGTTCCTTCTCTGGGTGTAACTGATTCTGTCCATCATTGATCAACTGGAACTGAATTAGATCTTCTTTATATTGAAGATATCCACTTCAATCAGAATACATCTTCATACAGTATTGTTGTTGAAGTGTATAATGATCTGGTTCTGCTCATTTCACTCAGCATCAGTTGGTGTAAGTCTCTCCAAGCCTCTCTGCATTCATCATGCTGGTCATTTCTTAGAGAACAATAATATTCCATAACATTCATATATCATAATTTACCCAACCATTCTCCAATTAATGGGCATCCATTCATTTTCCAGTTTCTAGCCACTACAAAAAGGGCTGCCACAAACATTTTGGCACATACAGGTCCCTTTCCCTTCTTTAGTATTTCCTTGGGATATAAGCCCAGTAGTAGCACTGCTGGATCAAAGGGTATCCACAGTTTGATAACTTTCGGGGCATAATTTCAGATTGCTCTCCAGAATGGTTGGACTCTTTCACAACTCTACCAACAATGCATCATTGTCCCATTTTTCCCACATCCCCTCCAACATTAATCATTATTTTTTCCTGTCATCTTAGCTGTTGGTCATTTCTTACAGAACAATAATATTCCATAACATTAATTTGCCATAATTAATTCAGCCATTCTCCAACTGATGGATATTCACTCACATTCCAGTTCCTTGCCATTACAAAAAGAGCTGCCACAAACATTCTTGCACATACATATCTCTTTCCCTTCTTTAAGATCTTTTTGGGATATGAGTAGAAAAACTACTGGATCAAAGGGTATGCATTATTTGATAACTTTTTGAGCACGGTTCCAAATTGCTCTCCAGCATGGTTGGATCCTTTCGCAATTTCACCAACTATGTATTAAGTTCCAGTTTCTCCACATACCTTCTAATATTGGTCATTTTCATTTTCTGTTATCTTAGCCAATTGAGAGACTTGTAGTGGCATCTTAGAGTAGTCTTAATTTGCATTTATCTGGTCAATAGTGATTTGGAGCACTTTTTTATATAACTAAAAATAATTTCAATTTCTTTATCTGAAAATTATCTGTTCATATCCTTTGACCATTTATCAATTAGAGAACGGCTTGATTTTGTATAAATTTGGGTCAATTCTTTATATATTTTAGAAATGAGAAGCATTGGCCCTGAGGTCAGGAGGGCCTGAGTTCAAATTTGGTCTCAGACATGTAATATTTCCTAGCCTTGTGACCCTGGCAAATTACTTAACCCCAATTGCCTCAGGAAAAAAACAAAACAAAACAAAACAAAACAAAACAAAACAAACAAACAAACAAAAAAAAAAAAAAAGAAAAAAAGAAAAGAAAGGAAAAGAAATGAGATCTTTATCAGACACTATGAATATAAAAAATGTTTTACAACTTTATTGCTTCCCTTCTAATTTTGTCTTCATTAGTTTTGTTTGTACAAAAAACTTTGTAACTTAATATAATCAAAATCATCTATTTTGTGATCAATAATGATCTCTAATTCTTCTTTGGTCACAAATTTCTTCCAACTCCAAAGGTCTCAGAGGCAAACTATCCTATGTTTTAATTTTTTTATAATATCATTCTTTATATCTAGATTGTGAACTCATTTCAACCTTAATATTTGTTATATGTTATTATTTGTGGGTCAATGCCTAGTTTCTGCCATATTACTTTCCAATTTTCCTAGCAATTTTTGTAAATAGTGAATTCTTATCCCCCAAGTTGGGGTCTTTGGGTTTGTCAAACACATGAAGCCACCTTCATTTGCTTTTATCCACCATTAGTTCCCTTGAAACTTTTGATCTTTTGTTCTTCCAGATGATTTTGTTGTTAATTTTTCTAGGTCAGTAAAATAGTTTCTTGGGAGTTTGATTGATATAGCACTAAATAAATAGATTAGTTTAGCTAGAATTGTTATTTTTCCAATCATTTAGATCTGACTTTATTTGTGTGGAAAGTATTTTGTAGTTTTGTTCATATAGTTCCTGATTTTCCCTTGGCAGATAGATTCATAGATATTTTATATTATCAACAGTAATTTTGAATGGAATTTTTCTTTTTATCTCTTGCTGTTGGATTTTGTGACTGATGTATAAAAATGTTAATGATTTCTGTGGATTTATTTTGTATCCTGCCACTTAGCTAAAGTTATGGATTATTTCTAATAGTATTTTGGTTGTTTCTCTAGGATTCTCCAAGTATAGCATCATATCTGCAAAGAGTGATAATTTGGTTTCCTCTTTTTCTTCTCTTATTGCAAAAGCTAGCATTTCTTTTTTTTTTTTCTTTTTTTTTTTTATTATATATATATATATATATTTTATAATATTATCCCTTGTATTCATTTTTCCAGTTTACCCCCCCTCCCTCTATTCCCTCCCCCCGACGACAGGCAATACCATACATTTTACATGTGTTGCAATATAGTCTAGGTACAATACATGTGTGCGAATATCACTTTCTTTTTGCACAATAAACATTAGAATCCGAAGGTACATGTAACCTGGGCAGACAGATATTAGTGCTAACAATTTTCATTCCCCTCCCAGTGTTTCTTCTCTGGGTGCAGCTACCTCTGTCCATCATTGATCAACTGGAAGTGAGTTGGATCTTCTTTATGTTGAAGATTTCCACTTCCATCAGAATACATCCTCATACAGTATTGTTGTTGAAGTGTACAGTGATCTTCTGGTTCTGCTCATTTCACTCAGCATCAGTTGATTTAAGTCTCTCCAGGCCTCTCTGTATTCCTCCTGCTGGTCATTTCTTACCGAGCAATAATATTCCATAACCTTCATATACCACAATTTACCCAACCATTCTCCAACTGATGGACATCCATTCATCCTCCAGTTTCTAGCTACAACAAAAAGAGCTGCCACAAACATTTTGGCACATATATGTCTCTTTCCGCTCTTTAGTATTTCTTTGGGATATAATCCCAGTAGTAGCGCTGCTGGGTCAAAGGGTATGCACAGTTTGATAACTTTTTGGGCATAATTCCAGATTGCTCTCCAGAATGGCTGGATTCTTTCACAACTCCACCAGCAATGTATTAGTGTCCCAGTTTCCCCACATCCCCTCCAACATTTGTCATTATTTGTTCCTGTCATCTTAGCCAATCTGACAGGTGTGTAGTGGTATCTCAGAGTGGTCTTAATTTGCATTTCTCTGATCAGTAGTGATTTGGAACACTCTTTCATGTGAGTGGATATAGTTTCAATTTCTTCCTCTGAGAATTGTCTGTTCATATCCTTTGACCATTTATCAATTGGAGAATGGTTCAGTTTCTTATAAATTTGGGTCAGTTCTCTATATATTTTGGAAATGAGACCTTTGTCAGAACCTTTGTTTTTAAAAATATTTTCCCAATTTGTTATTTCCCTTCTAATCTTGTTTGCATTAGTATTATTTGTACAGAAACTTTTTAGTTTGATGTAATCAAAATCTTCTATTTTGTGATCAATAATGATCTCTAGTTCTCCTCTGGTCATAAATTCCTTCCTCCTCCACAAGTCTGAGAGGTAGATTATCCTCTGTTCCTCTAATCTATTTATTATCTCCCTCTTTATGCCTAAATCATGGACCCATTTTGATCTTATCTTGGTATATGGTGTTAAGTGTGGATCCATATCTAATTTCTGCCATACTAATTTCCAGTTTTCCCAACAGTTTTTTCCGAATAATGAATTTTTATCCCTAATGTTGGAATCTTTGGGTTTGTCAAAGATTAGATTGCTATAGATGTACCCTTTTTTGTCCTTTGTATCTAATCTGTTCCACTGATCTACCGGTCTATTTTGTAGCCAATACCAAATGGTTTTGGTGACTGCTGCTATATAATATAGCTTTAGATCAGGTACACTTAGACCACCTTCCTCTGAGGTTTTTTTTCATTAGTTCCCTTGCAATTCTTGACCTTTTATTCTTCCATATGAATTTTGTTGTTATTTTTTCTAGGTCATGAAAATAGTTTCTTGGGAGTCTGATTGGTATAGCACTAAATAAATAGATTAGTTTGGGGAGTATTGTCATCTTTATTATATTCGCTCGGCTTATCCAAGAGCACTGAATGTCTTTCCAATTATTTAAATCTGATTTTATTTTTGTGGCAAGTGTTTTGTAATTTTTCTCATATAATTCCTGACTTTTCTTTGGTAGATGGATTCCCAAATATTTTATACTCTCAACATTTGTTTGGAATGGAATTTCTCTTTGTATCTCTTGCTGTTGCATTTTGTTAGTGATATATAAAAATGCCGAGGATTTATGTGGATTTATTTTGTATCCTGCCACTTTGCTGAAATTTTGAATTATTTCTAGTAGCTTTTTAGTAGAGTCTTTGGGGTTCTCTAAGTATACCATCATGTCATCTGCAAAAAGTGATAGTTTAATTTCCTCATTTCCTACTCTAATTCCTTGAATCTCTTTCTCGGCTCTTATTGCCGAGGCTAGCGTTTCTAGTACTATATTGAATAGTAATGGTGATAGTGGGCAACCTTGTTTCACTCCTGATCTTACTGGGAAAGGTTGCAGTTTATTTCTATTGCATATTATGCTTACTGACGGTCTTAAATATATACTCCTGATTATTCTAAGGAATAATCCATTTATTCCTATACTCTCAAGAGTTTTTAGTAGGAATGGATGTTGGATTTTGTCAAATGCTTTTTCTGCATCTATTGAGATGATCATATGGTTCTTATTAATTTGATTATTAATATGGTCAATTATATTAATAGTTTTCCTAATATTAAACCAGCCCTGCATTCCTGGAATAAATCCTACTTGATCATAGTGTATTATCTTGGAGATGATTTTCTGAAGTCTTTTTGCTAATATCTTATTTAAGATTTTAGCATCAATATTCATTAAGGAGATTGGTCTATAATTTTCTTTCTCAGTTTTCGATCTACCAGGTTTAGGTATCAGTACCATGTCTGTATCATAAAAGGAGTTTGGTAGGACTCCTTCATCCCCTATTTTTTCAAATAATTTATATAACATTGGGGCTAATTGTTCTTTAAATGTTTGGTAGAATTCACATGTGAATCCATCTGGCTCTGGGGATTTTTTCCTGGGGAGTTGATTAATAGCTTGTTCTATTTCTTTTTCTGAAATGGGACTATTTAAGCAATTTATCTCCTCCTCTGTTAATCTAGGGAGCCTATATTTTTGGAGAAAGTCATCCATTTCACTTAAGTTATCAAATTTATTGGCATAAAGTTGGGCAAAGTAACTCATTATTTCTCTAATTTCCTCTTCATTGGTGGAAAGATCCCCCTTTTCATTTGTAAGACTATCAATTTGATTTTCCTCTTTCTTTTTTTTGATCAAATTTACCAAAGGTTTATCTATTTTATTGGCTTTTTCATAAAACCAACTCTTGGTTTTATTTATTAATTCAATAGTTTTTTTACTTTCAATTTTATTGATTTCTCCTTTTAATTTTTGTATTTCGAGTTTAATTTTTGGTTGGGGGTTTATAATTTGGTCTTTTTCTAGCCTTTTAAGTTGTAAGCCCAATTCGTTAATCTTCTCTTTCTCAATTTTCTTCAAATAAGCCTCTAAAGATATAAAATTTCCCCTTATTATTGCTTTAGCTGCATCCCAAAGATTTTGATATGATGTCTCATCATTATCATTATCTTGGGTGAAATTGTTAATTGTTTCTATAATTTGCTCTTTCACCCAGTCATTCTTTAAGATGAGATTATTCAGTTTCCAATTACTTTTTGGTCTATTTACCCCTAACTTTTTACTGAATGTAGCTTTTATTGCATTGTGATCTGAGAAGAAGGCATTTATTATTTCTGCCTTCCTACATTTAATTTTGAGATCTTTATGTCCTAATATATGGTCAATTTTTGTATAGGATCCATGAACTGCTGAGAAGAAAGTATATTCCTTCCTATTGCCATTCAGTTTTCTCCAAAGGTCTATCATACCTTTTTTTTTCTAATGTTCTATTTACTTTTTTAATTTCTTTCTTGTTTGTTTTGTGGTTTGATTTGTCTAAATCTGAGAGTGCAAGGTTGAGATCTCCCACTATTATAGTTTTACTGTCTATTTCTTCTTGCAGTTCTCTTAACTTTTCCTTTAGAAAGTTAGATGCTATACCACTTGGTGCATATATGTTTAGTATTGATATGGCTTCATTATTTATGCTACCTTTCAGCAGGATATAGTTTCCTTCCTTATCTTTTTTAACGAGATCTACTTCTGCTTTTGCTTGATCTGAGATAAGGATAGCTACCCCTGCTTTTTTGGCTTTACCTGAAGCATAATAAGCTCTATTCCAACCTTTTACCTTTACTCTGTATGTATCTCCCTGCTTTAAGTGTGTTTCCTGTAGACAACATATTGTAGGGTTCTGCTTTTTGATCCAATCTGCTATCCGTCTCCGTTTGATGGGATCGTTCATCCCATTTACATTTACAGTTAAAATTACTAATTCTGTATTTCCTGCCATCGTATTATCCCCAGATTATACTTTTTTCCCTTGACCCCCCTGATCCCCCTCCCCGATATTTAATTTGCAGACCCCCCTTGTGACGCGCAACCCTCCCTCTTTTTTTTTTTTTTTTTTTTTTTTAGGATCCCTCCCCCCTCCCTTCAAGTCCCTTCACTTATTCTCCTTTTCCTTTCCCCTTTTCCTCTCCCCCCTTTTAATGAGGTGAGAGAAAATTCTCTGAAAAACAAATATGTTAATTATTTACTCTTTGAGCCTCTTCTGATGAGAGTAAGATTCACACAATGATTCTCCCCCTCACTAAGTTCCCTCAAATATGGTGTATTTTCTATGTCTCTTCCTGGGATGTAGTTTCCCTCTTTTTATCACTCCTTCCCCTTTTTCTGAACCGACCTCCTTCCCTTTACCACACCCCCCTTTTTTTCTTTTATATCAGTAAAATCAAATTATCCTTGAGTATTTTTTATATACCCACAACAAAGTTACAGTTCTCAAGGGTTCTGTGTACCTTTTTCTGTTTCTCTTCAGTCTTGTGGATGTAGATCAAATTTTTTGTTTAAGTCTGGTTTTTTTCTTAGAAACATATAGAATTCCTCTGTTTCATTGAATGACCATCTTCTTCCATGGAAAAAGATGCTAAACTTAGCTGGGTAGTTCATTCTTGGTTGCAGTCCTTGATCTTTTGCCTTTCGGAATATCAGGTTCCAGGCCCTTCTATCTTTTAATGTGGAGGCAGCCAGATCTTGGGTGACCCTTATTGTGGCACCTTGGTATTTAAATTGTTTTTTTCTAGCTGCTTGCAGGATTTTCTCCTTTGTGTGGTAATTCTGCAGCTTAGCCACAATATTCCGTGGTGTTCTTTTTTTAGGGTCTATTTCAGAAGGAGTTCGATGAATTCTTTCCACATCTACTTTCCCTTCTGTTTCTATTATCTCTGGACAGTTCTCTTTGATAATTTCCTGTAAAATAGAATCTAGGCTCTTTTTTTGGTCATAGTTTTCTGGAAGTCCAATAATCCGCAGATTATCTCTCCTAGATCTATTTTCCAGGTCTATAGATTTTCCCAGTAAGTATTTGACGTTGTTCTCCAGCTTCTCATTTTTTTTGTTTTGTTTGACTGATTCTTGGGTTCTCTGTGAATCATTCATTTCTATTTGTTCCATCCTGACTTTTAAGGAGTTATTTTCTTCTTTCACAGTTTTTAGTTCTTTTTGTAAATGCCCAATTTCGTTTTTAAATGAATTATTTTGCTCTATTGAGTTTTTTTCCATTTCCCTAATTTTTTTTTTTTGAGAATTATTTTCTTTTTCCAATTCAGAAATTCTATTTTCTTGAGACTTTTTTATCTTTTCCAATTCAGAAATCCTACTTTCCTGTGTTTTTTTAACCTTTTCTAATTCACTAATTTTGTTTCCCTGCATCTCCTGTGAATTCTTTATTTTTTCCAACTCCAATTTCAGGACATTGTTATTTTCTATCATAACTTCCCTTTCTTTTCCCCATTTTTCTTCGATCTCCCTCAATTTCTTAAGAGCTTCTTCTAGGAGAGAGTTATGTGATGGGGGGCAGGAATCGTTCCCCTTTAGGTTGTTATCTGATTCTCTGCTGTCAACTTCCTCGGGGTTGGACACCCGCTCTTTCTCTGTATAGAAGGAATCTATGGTTTTTCTAGCTTTTTTGCTCATACTTAAAAAAAATCTTTTGGGGTCTGTCTCTGGGGTAGAAAATTATTTACTTCTTTACCAGCTTCCTCCCAGACCGTATGGATGCAGCGGCCCCTGCGCCTGAGCTAAGAGAGAGCTCTGGGAGAGAGTTCCCCACCCTCTCCCTGGGAGTGCCTCAGAGGTGATTAGCACTACTGTGCTTCGAGGGCGTAGAATAGTGAAGACAGCAAGAAGCCCAGCCTATGTGTCCGGGTGGGGAGTGGGTATCTGCAGCAGGTGATGTAAGAAGCCCCTGCGCTCAAACTGGAAGTGTCTGCCAGAAACCTCGGTCCCTAGTTCAAAGGTTCCGCTTCTCTGGGACTTCCAGGAGCTGAGTTCCACTCCCTCCAGCTAAGCTAGGCAGTGTGTGTTGCCTTGGGCCGTATCCACCCACTTGTCAGTCTCTTAACTATTCTCAGGAGGTAGCTGAGGCCACACCCCCTGGTGCCTGAGTCACCCCCAGGGTCCGGGGAAAATCTAATCTGAGTTTTAAAATATTTTGGCTTTCTCTTCTGAACTGCTAAATAATTAGCAGAGAAGAGCTAACAGCCTGTGCCAGATTCCTTTACCTCAGTGGCTTCTCTGATCCCAGAGCCCTTCCCAGCGCAATGGGCGCAGTGTGCCCCTACCCCACCGTCTGTGCTGGTCTTTCTTATTCCTCCCCTGAGAACTGACCTTTCCTGTTGAAACTCCAGATTCTCTTCAGCTGGTACGTCGTGCTTCCAGTCCTTGTGGTATCTATCAGTCCTGAGCTAATTTTGAGACTTAATTTATCTAATTGGTTGTGAGGGAGTGAGGACGTTCACTGAGTCGTGTGTTTCCTCTCCGCCATCTTGGCTCCGCCCCCTAGCATTTCTAATAAGATATTGAATAGTAATGGTGATAGTGGGCAACCTTGTTTTACCCTTGATCTTATTGTGAATGCTTCTAGCTTATGCTTACTGATAGTTTTAAATAGATGCTACTGACTATTTTAAGTAAAAATCCATTTATTCATATACTCTCTAGTATTGTAATAGGAATAGATGTTGGATTCTATTCTACATTTCTTATAGCAAAATAATATTCTTTTTTTTATTTAGAATTTTTTTCACAGTACATATGCATGAGTAATTTTTTAAAATAATATTATCCCTTATATTCATTTTTCCAAATTATCCCCCTTCCCTCCATTCCCTCCCCCCAATGACAGGCAATCCCATACATTTTACATGTGTTACAATAAAGCCTAGATACAATATATGTGTGTAAATATCATTTTCTTGTTGCACATTAAGTATTAAATTCCGAAGGTATAAGTAACCTGGATAGATAGACATTAGTGCTAACAATTTACATTCACTTCCCAGTGTTCCTTCTCTGGGTGTAGCTACCTCTGTCCATCATTGATCAACTGGAAGTGAGTTGGATCTTCTTTATGTTGAAGATTTCCACTTCCATCAGACTACCTCTTCATATAGCATTGAAGTGTACAGCGATCTTCTGGTTCTATTCATTTCACTCAGCATCAGTTGATGTAAGTCTCTCCAAGCCTCTCTGTATTCCTCCTGCTGGTCATTTCTTACAGAGCAATAATATTCCATAACATTCATATACCATAATTTACCCAACCATTCTCCAATTGATGGACATGCATTAATCTTCCAGTTTCTAGCCACTACAAAAAGAGCTGCCACAAACATTTTGGCACATACAGGTCCCTTTCTGCTCTTTAGTATTTCTTTGGGATATAAGCCCAATAGCAGCAATGCTGGGTCAAAGGGTATGCACAGTTTGATAACTTTTTGGGCATCGTTCCAAATTGCTCTCCAGAATGGCTGGATTCTTTCACAACTCCATCAACAATGTATCAGTGTCCCAGTTTTCCCACATCCCCTCCAACATTCATCATTATTTGTTCCTGTCAGATTAGCCAATCTGACAGGTGTATAGTGGTATCTCAGAGTTGTCTTAATTTGCATTTCTCTGATCAGTAGTGATTTGGAACACTCATATGAGTGGATATAGTTTCAATTTCATCATCTGATAATTGTCCGTTCATATCCTTTGACCATTTATCAATTGGAGAATAGTTTGATTTCTTATAAATTAGGGTCAGTTCTCTATATATTTTGGAAATGAGACCTTTGTCAGAACCTTTAACTTTAAAAATATTTTCCCAATTTTTTACTTCCCTTCTAATCTTGTTTGCATTAGTATTGTTTGTACAGAAACTTTTTAGCTTGATGTAATCAAAATCTTCTATTTTGTGATCAATAATGATCTCTAGTTCTCCTCTGGTCATAAATTCCTTCCTCCTCCACAGGTCTGAGAGGTAGACTATTTTCTGTTTCTCTAATCTATTTATGATCTCATTCTTTATGCCTAAATCATGGACCCATTTTGATCTTATCTTGGTATATGGTGTTAAGTGTGGATCCATATCTAATTTCTGCCATACTAATTTCCAGTTTTCTCAACAGTTTTTTTTTTCCAAATAATGAATTTTTATCCCTAATGTTGGTATATTTGGGTTTGTCAAAGACTAGATTGCTATAGATGTACCCTTTTTTGTTCTTTGTATCTAATCTGTTCCACTGATCTACCGGTCTATTTCTTAGCCAATACCAAATGGTTTTGGTGACTGCTGCTATATAATATAGCTTTAGATCAGGTACACTTAGACCACCTTCCTCTAACTTTTTTTTTCATTACTTCCCTTGAAATTCTCGACCTTTTGTTGTTCCATATGAATTCTGTTGTTATTTTTTCTAGGTCATTGAAATAGTTTCTTGGGAGTCTGATTGGTATAGCACTAAATAAATAGATTAGTTTGGGGAGTATTGTCATCTTTATTATATTCGCTCGGCCTATCCAAGAGCACTGAATGTCTTTCCAATTATTTAAATCTGACTTTATTTTTGTGGCAAATGTTTTGTAATTTTTCTCATATAATTCCTGACTATTCTTTGGTAGATGGATTCCCAAGTACTTTATACTCTCAACATTTGTTTGGAATGGAATTTCTCTTTGTATCTCTTGCTGTTGCATTTTGTTAGTGATATATAAAAATGCTGAGGATTTATGTATCCTGCCACTTTGCTAAAATTCTGAATTATTTCTAATAGCTTTTTAGCAGAGTCTTTGGAGTTCTCTAAGTATACCATCATGTCATCTGCAAAGAGTGATAGTTTGATTTCCTCATTTCCTACTCTAATTCCTTGAATCTCTTTCTCAGCTCTTATTGCCGAGGCTAGAGTTTCTGCCTCAAACTGCGCTCAAACTGGAAGTGTCTGCCCTGAAACTGCGGTCCCTATTTCAAAGGTTCCGCTTCTCTGGGACTTCCGGGGCTGAGTTCCACAGCCTCCAGCCAAGCAAGGCACTATGTGTTACCTTGGGCTCTGTCTGCCTGCTTTTCAGCCTCTTAACTACCCCCAGGTGAAAGTCTGGACAGCCTAAGTCAGCAACACCCACAGTGCAGAGATCTGTTGAGTCACCTTCAGGATTGGGGTGGATCTAGTATCTGGCTTTAAATTTTAAAGTGGCTTGATTTCTCTTCTGAACTGCTATTTTATAAGCAGAGAAGAGCTAATAGCCTGTGCCAGATTCTTCTATCTCAGTGGTTTCTCTGATCCCAGAGCCCTCCCCAGAGTGATTGGCGCAGTGTGCCAGCACTCAACCGTCTATGCTGGCCTCTTTTTTTTTTCCTCCCCTGGGAACTAACCTTTTCTGTTGATAACTCCAGATTCTCTTCAGCTGGTAAGTCGTGCTTCCAGTCCTTGTGGTTTCTATCAGTCCAGTGCTATTTTTGAAGCTGATTTAACTAATTGGTAGTGAGGGAAGCAGGGCGCTCACAGAGTCGCGTGTATCTTCTCCGCCATCTTGGCTCTGCCCCCAGCAAAATAATATTCTATCATAATCTCATAACACAATTTGTTCAGCTATTCCTTGATTTGTGAGAATCCCCTCAAATTTCCAATTATGTGTCCCCAGAAAAGAACTTCTATAAATATTTTTGTATACATAGATTCTTTCCTTTTTTTTTTTTTTTTTTCAGTATAGACACTTAATAGTGGCATTGCTAGATCAAAGGGTATGCACAGTTTTATAATCCTTTGTACATAGTTCCAAATTTTACTACAGAATGATTGGTTTACAATTACATCAACCGGGCATTAATGTCTCATTTCTCCCATATCTCCACCATTTCTTATTTACCTTTTCTGAATTATTAGCCAATATATAATAGGTATGAGATAGTGCCTCAGAAATGTTTTAATTTACATTTCTCCAATCAATAGAGAAGTAAAACTTTTTTTTTCTCCATATGGCTATAGATGGACTTGATTACTTTATCTGAAAGCTGTTAACCTTATATCAATTGGGGAATGGCTCTAATTTTTATAAATTTGACTCAGTACTTGAGAAATAAGACTTTTTATTAGAGAAAAACGCTCCATTTGTATTTTCCTCAAACCTATTTTCCCCTTTTTTTATCCTATTCTCCCTCTATCTACTTGTCCCTTCTCAAAAATGTTTGGCTTTTGACTACCTCCTCCCCCAATATGCATTCCCTTTTATCACCTTTGTCTCTTATCCCCTTCCCCTCCTATTTTTTCTATAGGACAAGATAGAATTGGATGTGTCTCTTTGAGCACTTCTGAGGAGAGTATAGTCAACCCACTCCTGCTATCCTTCTCTTCCCACTCACTATAAAAACTTTTTCATGCTTTTTATATGAGATAATTTATCCCTTTCTATATTTCCCTCTTCCTTTGTCCTAGTACATTCCTTTCTCATCCTTTAATTTTAAATTTTAAACCATCAACCCTTCACATTCTTCCCCCCCAAGGCTGGGGTTAAGTGACTTGCCCAGGGTAACACAGCTAGGAAGTGTTAAGTGTCTGAGACAAGATTTGAACTCCAGTCCTCTGGAATTCAAGGCTGGTGCTCTATCCACTGCACCACCTAGCTGCCCCCATCCCTTCACATTCAATTAACATGTGTTCTATCCTATATATTCCTTTTAACCTCCCTAATAATGAGCAAATTCTTATGAGTTAAAAATACAATCTTCCCATGAAGGAATATGAAGAGTTTTACATTATTAAGTTCCTTATGATTTCCCTTTCCTATTTATCATTTTATGCTGCTCTTAAGTCTGGAATTTAAAGCCATATTTTCTGTTGAGTTCTAGTCTTTCATCAAGAATGCTTGAAAGTCTTTTATTTCTTGAATGTCCATCCCCCCCTTTCCTTTCCTCTGCAAAATATTATATTCTATTTTGATGGATAGATGATTCTTATTTGTAATCCTAGCTACTTTACATTCTGGAATATGATATTCCAAGGCCCCTATTCTTTAATGTAGAAGGTGCTAAATCTTGTCTTAGCCTAACTATGACTCCATGATACTTGAAATGTTTCTAGATTCTTGCAATATTTTCTCTTTGACCTGAGAACTCTGGAGTTTGGCTTTAATATTCATGGAAAATTTTGAGACACCTTTCAGGAAGTGATGAGTAGGGTTTTCCAATTTCTATTTTGTCCTCTGGCTCCAGAATATAAGAACAGTTTTCCTCAACAATTTCTTTAAAGGTGATATATAGAATCTTTTTCTGAGTATGGCTTTCAGGTAGTCCAATAATTTTCAAATTATCTCCTAGGTTTATCTCCCAGGTCAGTTTGTTTGTTTGTTTTTTTTTTTTTTTCCAATGAGATATTTCACATTGTCTTATCTTTTCCTCAATTCTTTTGCTTTTGTTTAATTGTATCTTAATTTCTCTTAAAGTCATTAGCTTTCATTTGCTCAATTCTCATTTTTACAGAACTCTTTTCTTCAGTGAGCTTTTGAAGCTCCTTTACCATTTGGTCAATTTTATTTTAAGGATTATTTTTCCTTCCAATAAATTTTGCACCTCTCCATTTGGATAATTCTGCTTTTCAAGGAATCTTTCCCCTCATTATCTTTTTTATATTTCTCTTATAATTGCCCTAATTTGTTTTTTAAAACAAGTTTCTTCAAAAGATCAAGAATTTCAAAGGAATTAATGAAGAGAAAAGCAAATGAAAGTGATCTAGCTTTACCAGATCTAAAAACTATATTATAAACCAGTGGCCATCAAAACCATTTGGTACTGCCTAGGAAATAAAGAAGTGAAATAGGTTAGGTTCAGAAAACAAAATAGTCAATTGCTACAGCAATCTAATATTCGACAATACCAAAAACCCCAGCTTTGGGGATAAGAATTCACTATCTGACAAAAACTGCTGGGAAAATTGGAAACTAGTATGGCTGAAACTAGGCATTGATCCAAACCTAACACCATATAGCAACATCAGATTGAAATTGGTTCATGATCTAGACATAAAGACTGATATTATAAATGAATTAGAAGAACATAAGATAGTTTACCTCTCAGATCTTTGGAGGAGGAAGGAACTTGTGACCAAAGAATAATTAGAGATCATTACTGATCACAAAATAGATAATGTTGATTATATTAAGTTAAAAAGTTTTTGTACAAACAAAACTAATACAGACAAGATTAGAAGCGAAGCAATAGACTGGGAAAACATTCTTACATCCAAAAGATCTGATAATGGCTTCATTTCAAAAATATATAAAGAATTGACTCAAATAATTCAAACCATTCTCCAGTTGTTAAATGGTCAAATAATATGAATGGACAATTTTCAGATGAAGAAATTGAAACTATTTGTAGTCACAGAAAAAGTGCTCCAATTCACTATTGATCAGAGAAATCCAAATTAAGACAACTCTGAGATACCACTACACACCTGTCAGATTGGCTAAGATGATAGAAAAAGATAATGAAGAATATTGGAAGAGATGTGGGAAAACTGAGAAATTGATACATTGTTGGTGGACCCGTGAATGGATCCAGCCATTCTGGAGAGTAATTTTGAACTATGCTCAAAAAGTTATCAAACTGTGCATACCCTGTGACCCAGCAGTGTTTCTATTGGGCTTATATCCCAAAGAGATCTTAAAGAAGGGAAAGGGATCTACATGTGCGAAAATGTTTGTGGCAGCCCTTTTTGTAGTGACAAGAAACTGGAAACTGAGTGGATTCCCAGCAATTGGGGAATGGCTGAATAAATTATGGTATATGAATGCTATGGAATATTACTATTCTGGAAGAAATGATCAGCAGGATGATTTCAGAGAGGCTTGGAGAGACCAGCATAAACTGATGTTAAGTGAAATGAGCAGAGCCAAGAGATCATTATCCACAGCAACAAGAAGACTTCACAATGATCAATTGTGGTGGACTTGGCTCTCTTCAACAATGTGGTGATTGAAACCAATTTTAATTGTTCAGTGATGAAGAGAACCATCTATACCCAGAGAGAGAACTGTGGGATCAGAGTGGAACACAACATAACATTCTCACTCTCTCTGTTGTTATTTGCTTACATTTTGTTTTCTTTCTCAGTTTTTCCTTTTCTTCCTTCTTGATCTGATTTTTATTGTGAAGCAATATAACTGCATAAATATGTACATATATTGGATTTAACATATATTTTAATATATTTAACATGTATTGGACTCCCTACCAGCTAGGAGAGGGGTGGGAAGAAGGAGGGGAAAATTTGGAACAAAAGATTTTATAAGGGTTAATATTGGAAAAATTACCCATGGATATGTTTTGTAAATAAAAAGCTTTAAATAATAAAAAATAAAAATAAAAACAAGTTTTTTTTTTTTTTTTTTTTTTTTTTTTTTTTAGCATAGTATGTGTGTATGTGACTTTTACCAAGCTTTTGACTTGTTTTTTTTAATTATTATTATTATTATAGCTTTTTATTGACAGAACATATGCATGGGTAATTTTTCAACAAGGATCCTTGCAATGACTTCTCTTCCAACTTTTCCCTTCCATCCCTCCACTCTCTCCCCTAGATGGCAGGTAGTCTCATACATGTTAAACATATTAAAGTATATCTTAAATACGATATATGTGTATACATTTAGACAGTTCTCTTATTGCTCGAGAAAAATCAGATTTAGAAAGGTAAAAATAACCTAAAAAGGAAAACAAAATGCTAGCATTGACTTGTTTTTTTAATGATTTTATTGCATCACTCACATTTTTCCTTCTAATTTTTCTTCTATTTCTATGATTTGAGTTTTAGACTTTTTTGAGTTTTTCTACACCCTAAGGGAAATTGATATTATTTTTTTTCTTGGAGGTTTTGGTGTAGGAGCTTTGACTTTTTTTTTCTTTTGAGTGTATGTTTTGATCTTCCTTGTCACCATAATAACTTTCTCTGATCAGATTTTTTTCTATGATTTGCTTATTTTTCCACTCTCTGTTAATGGATGGCTGTGCTTATAGGGTGAAGGGTACCCCATTCCTTTAAATAATACCTTGAAACAAATATGAAGAGATTTGGGAGACAGATCAGTATAATCCCTGTTTTTACTCTGCCACCTTAGCTCTGTCTCAGAAAGACAAATTCTGAGAGCAATATTGACTATATATTCTCTTTACTGTGTTTATTCTCTTCTCTGGTCAGTTTAGCTATAAGTTTATCTACCAAATATGCTACAGGATTGCAGTTATGAACCCCAGACATGTGCACTCTATTTATTTTGGCCTTCTATGTTTGCTCTCTGCTCTGAGTTATTGAAACATACATTGTTTTGCTACTTATTTATTTATGATTTAATCATTTATTGCCAGGAGAGCTAGGTGGCTAAGGGCATAGAGTGCTGGTCTTTCCTGATTTCAAATCTGGCCTCAGACACTTACTAGATATGTGGCTCTGGGCAAGTTACTTAACCCTGTTTACCTCAGTTTCATCATATGTAAAATGAGCTAAAAAAGGAATTGGTAAAGAACTTTAGTATCTTTGCTAAGAAAATCCCAAATTGGATCATGAAGAATTAAATAAACTTGAAATGACTGAATATTATCATCTATTGCCTTAGGTTGGGTTTTTTCATTCATCCCCTATTGTGATCTCATGAGGCCTTTAGTCTTTCTCAGGTATTTAAATAAACTAAATGAAATATATTGGGTTACAAAGAAAACAAATTACATTGAAATGCAGATATCAAAATATTACTTTTAAAAGTTCTCAGAGCCCAGATTAAATAATCCCTGTTTACCTTACTTTTTTTTTTTTTTTTTAGTAAGATTGGAGACAAGTCATTGAAGAGCAGTATTCATAACTGATGCACAGTAGGTCATTCAGTAATTTGATGACTTAGAAGAACTTTTGGAATGGATTTTCTGTTGCTATTCTTATTAGGTTTGTTTTTGTTTTTGTTTTTGTTTCTTTTTTTAACAACAATGACAAAAATTCAACATGTTTTGTGGCCAAGAAGCATTAGAAATCATGGTGGTGCTCTATTTTTTGTGACTTCTCCAAGAAGTCTGACTTTTTTTTTTCTGCTCCATTGAGCCAAACAGGCTGCTTTTCTCTTGGTTGATTTAGTTTAGTGGCTTGCCTTGGATGTGAGCAATGAAAATAAATTGTGTGAAAAACCTTCATTCTTCCCCTAATTCAAAGGGAGTTCACAGGCTCATTTGCTAGAAAGTGAAAGGAAGGAAAAAATTGATGTTCAGTATAACTTGGAAACATGAACTGAATTTTTATCATCACTCAACTAGGTTCTCGGGGGGTGGGGGGGAACCTACTCCCTGAGAAAAAATTAGGCATTTTGAAAGTATATACATTGGTCGCTTAGTGGCCTGAAAGAGTTAAATTGGCTTCCAAAAATGTGCCTAGCTTTGCTGTTTTCCACAAACGCCTTGCAGCAAGAATTCTGCAGTGCTTTTGAGCACAGGCTGGGTAAAAGGGGGAGAAAATGAAATTAAAACGATACTCCATGAGAATGTTAAGGAGATGGCATGGGGGAAGGGTGTCAAAGAAAGCCTTGCAATCAGATCAGAAACAACTCAGCCCCTGTAGCAAATGTCTTTAATTTACCAATTGGAATGCTTGTTGAGAAACTTTGGAGAAGGATCTATTTCCTTAAGACCTGAAGACAATGCAATGTTTTAGCTCTGGAAAGCCTTCAAATAACCTAACAAATAAATCAGTAAAAAATTTAACAACTTTCCAAAAACTTCCTTTTCATTTAGGAGAAAGCAATTAATGTGGTAATTTAAATTACTAATAATAAATTAGTTACCTCTCACATCTAGTCTCTCCTTTTGACACTGATTGCCAGTAGATGCCATTATAGAGTTAGAGGTGAAAGAAATTTCATCCCAAAATTATTTCTATACTTCCTTCTCCTTGGCAATAATGGAATTGATTACTGGTACCATCAAATTGTTATAATGAGGAAAAGAAAATAGAAGAATCTACTTGTCTTCCCACTGTCTTGTCTCTGCAGAAATGTACCTTAGTTGTATAGAAGAGCAGAAATATAAGCAGGAGCTTTCTAGTAAAGTGGATGGAGTTTAAGTATTGCCTTCATCCTAGCTAAAAAGTATGTGCCTGGAGGTAATAGATTGCAAAAATTAGTTGTATACCTTGCTATTGGTTTCTTCCATCTGGCTGGTGATAAGAGAGGTAGTCTTATTGAGGGCGGTAGCCCCTTGATATTCCTTGTTTGATCTCCAACTCCATTTGGGACTTGGACTTTGATGTGGTCAAACTAGTTTGGGCTATCTGAGCTGTCCAGGGTTTTACAGCCCCCCATTCTAATCTGCTCAGATAGACCAAATGGCATCAGAAAATTCCTTTTGGGAAGAGACTTCTGTCTGTCCCCAAAAGATAACAAGAGAGTCCTTATCTTATTTATATCACTGTATAAAAGAGAGAACTCGGGGATCTACTCTTGCAAATGGCCTTGTACCATGCAGCCATTTTGCCCACCGGCTCTCCGGTGTTTCCATTCTAATCAATAAAGACTGTATGTTTCCATACAGCATTAAGCAGCAAATTCCTTTGCTGCCGAACCCACCATTGGTTACTTTGGGGAAGGAAGGAGAGAGAGAAAAGGAACTGACCCATCTTTGTTTAGACCACGATTTACTACTCATCATTTACTCCTCATCATTCTCTAAGTGGTACATTTGCCTTTCCTTCCTCTCTCTCTCTCTCTCTCTCTCTCTCTCTCTCTCTCTCTCTCTCTCTCTCTCTCTCTCTCTCTCTTTCCTCTCTCTCTCTCTCTCTCTCTCTCTCTCTCTCTCTCTCTCTCTCTCTCTCTCTCTCTCTCTCTCTCTCTCTCTCTCCCCCCCCCCCTCTCCCCTTTTCATCTCTCTATATGCTAAATTATAAAGCTAGGGCTGAGGAGATATACTCCACTATTATCCTTCTTTATAAAAAAAAATTATTATGTGTGTTGTATCTTTTAGATATTTGTTAAGGAGTCTATTTTCTTAATGAGATATTTTTGATAGAATTTCATGCTTTAACTCTCGTAGTTTTGTTTTTACTAGTGTGTACATAGCTGGTACTAGATTAGCTACTGATTTAAGAAACACTCAAGAGTATATGTATGTGGTGGTTCCCATTAAATATTTTTATTTCTAGGTAGAGAAACTGTGTTATTATTTGGGTAGGCATACTAAGACCTAAAATATTCCAGGAATCCTGGATACCAACAGATTTGAATGATAGTAGAGAACATTTTTTACAGAAGTAGGGTATTCTACCTTTTCTGACAGATTGTCAGAACAATTTATCATTTTGTACATGAGGAAATTAATTTGTGAGCTTAGTCAAGTCATCTCTCTATCTTTAATCATCAACATAATAAAAATAGTTTCCCAAAGTTCTTTACTACCAGGCCAGGGATATCTATATTGCATTAACTCATTAACTCTTAGATTCAACCTGTCTTCCAACCTAAGCCTCTTGTCCTCTTAGACTAGTATATATTATCCAACACCATCAAATTCATCTTTCTAATGGACAATTCTGTTTATATGAGTTCCCTACTAGGAAACTTTCAATGTCTTCCTTCTGCTTACTAAATATAATCTACATCCTTTTGATTTGTACTTAAGCCTCATACTTATTTTTTTTTAATTTACATTGTTTTTGCTCATCTTCATAAAAGTTATGCTATTATCCTCTCACATTTTATATTTTGCTGACTCTATGCCATAGGTCTTGATTTCCCCTAAGTTCCTTATTCCATTGTTCATGTCTTTCTTACACACCTCATCTATCCATTCACAATCTTAGTGAATCTTTAACCTTAGCTGAAATGCCATTTTTTCTATGAAGTTTGCACTTTTCATGCATATTTATATAACATTTTGTATTACAAATACCCATGTGTATACTTTATTCTTTTAGATTGTAAGTACTTTGAGGACGGGGACATGTCTAATTGATCTTTGTGTATCTTTTTCATGCTTAGTTCAGTGCCTTGCATGTAATTGTTGAATTGAATTGATTTATCATGAGCAACACACACACACACACACACACACACACACACACACACACACACACACACACCCCTCCCCAAAGGTTGCACTAAAACAAGTTGCAAAGAACCTGTGCCAGAGGGTTATTATTTTTTTTTCTTCCAGGGATTTAATAACTCCAATTGTGGGAATTACTAATAGTGGACAATTGTAGCTTACTTCCAATAGAAAGACATTACAGGTTTGACTAATTGATAAAAAGCAAAAAATATATATCTACATTAAAATGTGTATATGCTATAAAAATAGAACTCCTAATTAAACCAACAGTGTTTAGAAAAGGGATCTTTCCAAAAGAAACAAAAGAACTACAATTAGGAACAAGATTTAAAGAAATGGAATACCAAAATTCAAAATAACATTTCCCTGACACTAAACTTTTATTGGCTAACAATTACTACTTAACTAAATTTCTGTCTTCCATTTTAAAAATACAAGCTTCTCTCAGGATGTGAAGGCTCCAGGGTGTATACCAGCAATTCAGAGTTGAAATAGCTCTGTTTGAAAAATGTCAGCTACCTTATGGTGCCTTATCTGAGCTGGGAAATAGTTTTACCCTCTAGCTCTGCTTTAATTGAGGGTCCTTGATGGCATCAAGATCCTTCCTTTGACAGCTGCTGTTTATCTCTTGGTAAATAGTTAAATTCAGGGAGGATTTAAAGTTGTATTTCACCTGTACTTTTCTCATTCACTCTTTCTACTCTGAAGTCAGACTAGAAAAGATAAAAAAGAAATCCCTTTACTTCTTTCATCCCCTCTGTCCATACACTGTGCAAAATTATCTTTCTTAATCTTCCAGTCAAATTATGGTTATTTGGGTGATCTGTTTTTTTTTTGTTTGTTTGTTTAATCTCCAGGTCATTCAGAACATTATTTTTCTCTCCTCTTTCTAGACCTGAAAAAAAATTCTTTAGTTCTTCTCTCTGATCTAAAGTAATAATTATTATCATAAATGTTTCTTAATTAAACAATACTGACAGAATTATCATGACTGATTTTGTGAGGAATTATTTTTTAATTCCTTCCTTTTCTATTCTGAAAATTACTGTACCTGTTCTATATATTCAAAATATTTAATCAGATCCCATATTGCTATGTCATGAAATTGTAATGGGATCATAGGTTTAGTGATGGAAGAGATCTTCAAGGTCATATAATCTAATCCCTCACTTTCCATTGAAGAAACAGACACAGATCAGACACAGTCAGTAAGTGATGAAGTCACTTTGAACCACAGGTCCTTTGACCCTTAGATCTTTCTGTTAAACCCTGCTGATTGCTATCCAGTTCTGTGTCAATCTCTCTGTGGTAAGGATGATGGATCACATGATTGGGCATTCTCTTCCCAAAATCAAAGTAAGAGAAACTAAAAAAAAATGGACTTCTGATAATATGAATAAGTCCAAAGATGAATGACATTCTCCTATTAACAGCTGTGTCCCTGCTAGTTTTCATACTACAAATGTTGACACTGGGGGAGGCACTAGGCACCAAGTACCACCATGGATTCTTTTCCCCTCCTTTTGACCTAATCAGATCAGAAGTTGACAGCTCCCTTTTCTTGATAAACACCTGCCCTGATGTGCTTCATTCAATCAAAATCTCCCACATGTATTCACTATCACCTCTCACACATCCTTACTGAAATCCCACACTCTTAAAATTTAGCCTTTTTGCTCTTTCCAAGCTCCTATAATTAAGCCTCTTTCCAATATATACTTCTGTCAAACCAAATGCTAGCCCAACTGCTTTTCTTTACTGGCTCCAGGCTAGTCTCTCTCTGTCTATGACCAACGACAGCCTGAGGTTATATCTCCATCCTCCTAAATAGATTTGGCCTCAGGCACACAACTGTTTCTTCTTTCCCCAAAGACCCCATAACATCCTCAACATCTAATATCATCCCCTGGGTTTCATCTTTCCCCACTTTCCTCCCTTTTCTCCCTCTCATCTTCCTACCTTACCTCCAGGGGCAAATCTTTCCACATTTTCCCAAATCTATCTGAGCAAACACAATAAGCAGAAATGAACCAATTAGACTAAAATCAGGATTTATTTTACTGTCTCATTAGATTTTGGCCTGGAAAAATATCTGAAAGATTTCCTACATTGGTAGATTTCTAGAAGAAGAAGTAAAGAAGAAGTAAAAAGGAAGGAAGGAAAAACCTTGACTGTAATGCAATAATTAGCTATTAAATATGAGAGACAAACAATTAACTTCTTACAATAGGGAGAGGCATTACAAGGATAATTAATTAAATTAATTAATTTATCCCAAGGATAATTTTCTTGGGATCTGCAACTCTTTGATAAGAAAATTCCCTTTTCCCACATAATTCATATCCTTCTTTGAAATTTGTAATCAGAGAGTTACTTGTCTTAAAGCATTAAGTAGCATTTGTGTACAAGGTCAAACAACCAAGTTGTATCAGAGATGGAATCCAATCAAGACTTCTTAGTTTCTAGAAAGCCTAATATAGTGAATAGAGAGAAAATTTATATGGAACATATTATGTTGATATTTTGCAATTTTCATTTATCAATTCCACAAATTCTTCATGAAATATCTACCCAATGTTCTTTCTCCAATGATTTTAAGATCTTGACAGCACTTGATCTGTCTATGGTTTCTCATCCTTGATATATGTGACTTATTAATATGACTAAAAAATTCCAGTACCATTTGAAATCATCAATAATCACAATAATTACCTTGATGTCACTTTTCATAAGCAAATCATATAGCAGCTAAATGGTTCCTCGAATAAAGCACTGGAGTTAGTTTCAGGAAGTCCTGAATTCTAATCATGTTTCATAAAACTTAGTAGTTGCATGATATTGGCTAAGTCATTTAATCAGTTTCTTCATTTATTAAATATAGATAATAATAGAACCTAACATATAGGGTTTTTGGCAATGTCAAATGAAACAAGACAATTTTTTTGCAACTTTAAATTGCTATAAAGTGCTATTAGTTGTAATAGTAATAGTCAGAATATACTGTAGCCTCTACTTGTGTTCATCATCTTTGAGCTCAACATGGTCCTTTGCTTTTTTTGTAGTTTGAATTCTTATGAGATTTTCTAGTTCCATAATTCACAGCCAAATAGTACAATTGGGAAAATATAAATAGTAGGGAGGTAAAGAGATGAACTTTTGTAATGATGAGCAGTTTGTATATTATACAAAACATAAAGAATTTCTCTAAAACCATCCACTCTAGTCTTTTATTGTAGTTCAAATGTGGACTCAGCTTGTTGTTCATGTATGTAGCCTTTCCAAAATATCAATATTTATGGACTAACTCACCAGAGTCCCTATATAGTTATCTGTCTGATCAATATGTTTTCCTAATTGACATTTTTTTTTTATTTTGGCCACTGTGAAAAGCCCTGTCTCATTAACATCTCTATGAATTTCACCGAAGAAGCTTTAAAGAGGCAATCACAATAATGTCATACATGAAAATGAGAACTTGAAAAAAATCCCCATCAATTAGGGAATCTTCTTTAGGATCAGCTTTTGAAAACAAACAAACAAATGAACACAAATGTTTCTTAATTTCATAATTTGTTTGGTGGAATTAATTCATTTCTAGACTTAAATCTATCACAAAGAGTCTTGCTTGAATTTATGATGCATATGGTATGTGTGTGTTTATAGTCGAAGAAGAAACTTCAAAGCTGAATTTTGTTATCCTATATCTTCTTTATTGCTCCCTCCCACCCTCCCTCACTCTCCCCCTTTCCCTCCTCTTTCCCCTCTCCCTCCCCCTTTCCTTCTCCTTCCCCTCCTACTCTCCTTTTCCTTCTCCCTATCCTTCTCCCCCTCTCTGTCCCCCTTCTCTTTTTTTGTCCCCCATCTCTGTCTATCTCTGTCTATCGGTGCCTCTGTCTCTGTCTCTCTCCCCCATTCTTTCTGGCTCTTCTGTCTCTTTCTAGCTGTCTGTCTCTCACTCCTTCTCTCTGCATATGGACATATACACAAACATACACACATATTTATATTTATGTATTTGTAATAGGTTGTTCTAAAAGATATGACATTCAATTCTCTATTAAAAAAATGTTACCCAATACTTAAAATCATTTGTCTTACTGGAATTAAAAATGGTCTGTAATGAAAAACATTGGTGTAACTCTCTTTTCCCCTCAACTGTTTTATGTACTTTACAATGTATCTTTAAAATAAAATAAAAACATTTTTCACAGTAGTTTATCTTCTTAGTTTTGTACAATGCTGGGCTGCTATTCTTATGCTCTCAGAAACTATCTCAATGGCCATCCAATCTAATTGTTGAGAACTCTTTCTTTTGGCTTAGTCTAAATTTCTTTCTTTCCCACTTCTTTCTCTTATTTCTAATTCTTTCTACTGTGACCAACTAGAGCACTTATAATTCTTCCCTTGAAAATGCTTCTAAAATGTGAACACAGTTATTATGTCCCTATCCATCCCCCTCTCAAGTCTTTTACATGTTAAACATTCCTAGTCCTTTAATCACTTTTTAGATATTGTGGTGTTGAGGCCCTTTATCATCCTATTTTTCCTACTTAATATTCAATACAGGCTGTGGATATCTTTCCTAGGGACTAAACTCACTACTCTAGATTTAGCCAAAACAAATCAGAATAGGTCACTAGCATGTGCTTCTGTTCATTAAGACCAAGGTCATAATAACTTTCCCTCCATTGTTACAACATTCCAATTGTAAATATTGGACTTGCTTCAGTTTACTTAAACCTTCAGGCCTTTTGTTTGTTTGCTTTCAGACAAACTATATAGATAAACCTTCCTAATCTTGGACCCATGAAAAAAATGATTTCTTTCACCTCAGTTTAAATTTAAACTGTTAAATTCCCAGGTTTATTAGATTTGGCCCATTGTCCAGTCTCTCAAGTTATTTTTGGATCCAGATTCTGTCATTAAGGATGTTAACTATTCATTCCGGTTTTGTGTCATTTGGAAATTATATTATCATGTCATCAATTACTTTATCTAATTCATGGATAAAAATATTCAATAGCAACATGTTAAGCAGATCATTCTGAGCACTCTCTTGAAGATCTCCACCTCAGTCAAACCACTTAATCTTTTCTGAAATAGCCTAGAAATAATATTGTTAACTCACTTCTTGACTAGGCTAATATGATATAACTTCTGAGATATTTATATCTAAAAAAATAAAGAGAGAAAGCATTATCCTGATCTAAGGACTATAAATCGAGAGGCTAGAAAATGTCTTAATAGTCATCAAATTCAACTTCATTTGACAGGTGATGAAACACATGCACATAGAGGTTAAGGTTGTCAAGGTTCACACAGCTAATAAGTGTCTGAGGAACAATTTGAATTAATTCTTCCAAATACAAATAATAGGTGTACTCTAGAGGTCCTCTATCATTCTGTAATACCCTAGTTTAAAATGAGTTAATAAAGGTAGTTTCTTTTACATATGAAACCATTCTTCTCATTTGTGAATAATGCTTTTCCTTCTGGTTCTCTGTTAGGTTCTTACTAAGTGCTAATGAGATAATGAGATAATGAGATATTAGGTTCTTACTAAGTGCTAAGTCGGTACTTGACAATTCTCTAGTTCTGGCCTTTACTGGGAGTTTTTACTTGTGAATTCCTGGGGAAAAGCTTGCATGCTTAGGAGGAGCAAGTTCATTGGTTGAAGTAATTTTTCCCAGAAGCCCTTGCATTATCCCACGCCCATTCTCTGGGAGGATAAAAGAGGGCAGTTCTGGAGGAAAGAGGGAGTTTTTTCTAGAGGAGACTTGGGGCGGCTCTCTGCAGGAAGGGAAGTCGGCTCTCCACAGAAAGAAGAATCTGTCTGAGAGATATGAGTTGACATAGCAGATCTCCTCCCAGAGAGTGATCGGCAGCTTCTGGAGATAACAGCTCATTACAAATTGGTGTCCACAACTTGGGGCAAGGACTTTTCCTTATCTTGACAAGGACTTATTCTGAGCCCTTTGGAGGAGCTAGACCTGACCATTGCAGTTCTCCTTAGATACTCCAATATTATGTTGAATTTTTTCCCCCAGTAAACAAAATCAAATCCATTGATCTTCATTTTTTTCAAAATCCATTCTTTTACTTCTTTTAAAAGTTGAGCCATGTTTGGGTACTTTCCCTATTGAGTACTTTTTTTCATTTTCTATCATTTTTCAAAGATCACTGAAATTGGCTCAGGAATCATAATGGCCCATTATCTCAGTACATTGAGATGTAGGTCAATAGGTTCCAGGGCTTTATCAAGCGAAACAAGATGCTCTCTTATGTTTTTGTTATTTAACTTGTCTATGAAATCTTCAATTACCATCTTTCATCTGTACCTTTTAATCTATAGATTATTCTAATGTTCAAAAAGTATTTTATATGTGTGTATCTTTGTATGAATGTCTGTGCATGTGTATAAAATTGATGTCTCAGATAAAGACATTAATGGCTTGCAAGTAAATAAAAATCAAAAAGTTTGCTCCAATTGGTCATTATCTTGTTTTTTGTTTTTTGCTTCTTATTCTAATCATTTTTCCTGGGTTTTTTTTCCAACTTTTCCAAATAGTTTAGATGATTATTACTTTGTAATATACTTTGAAATCTCATTATATTGTATCTTTAATTCCTAGCACACATACAAACACACACATATTTATAATACATAAACATATGCATATAAATATATATATATATTTGTGAATATATATATATATATATATATACATATATATATATATATTTCCCTTAAAGAATAGGCACTTTGCAAAGCACTGAATCTGTGAATTACTATAAGCAGAATCATTTTTTAATTTTTTCAATTTCAATGGAATCTTAAATAGAACATACTTAACATATGTATATATAAGCATATATGCACATATGTGTATAAATGTTTATATGTGTACACACATTAATGTATGCTTATTGAAGCCAGAACATATTGGATTGTTAGTACAAAATGTAAGACTAGGATGGTCCTAGAACATTCATGGATACTAATAGGGGAAAATACACACACCCGTGTATATATATATATATACATTTATGTAGGAGAGAAAGATAAGAAAATAGAAATGGAGAGAGAAAGAAAATTGTTTAATTTTCAATTCATGTCTGACTGTGACTCCATTTAGGGTGTGGTTGTCAAATATCCTGGTGTGGTTTACCTTTCTTCTTCAGCTCATTTTTACAGATGAAGAAATTAAGGCAAACAGGATCACATAAATAGTAAATACCAGATTTGAAGTCAGATCTTCTTGACTTCAGCCCTGGAACTCTATCATACCTGCCTTAATAGAAAGTGTGTGTATGTCTGTGTATGTGTGTATATATGTGTGGTTTTATATATTAAATGTGTGTCTGTAAAAAAAAAAAAAAAAGTATCTGTGCTTATATATACATATGAATGTACTTATATGAAAAATATGGATGTTTTAGTTGGGTTCTGGAGGATAAACAGCAAAGAAAATAAGAAAAGAATTGTTTAAAAGTTAAAATGTTAGATTGAGAGGAAGCAGGGAAACGGATATGGAAGAGAGTATCTAAATGGTATAAAATGTTTTTCTATTTTAAATTTCTTATCAGAAATGTTAGGTATATTCCATATCTTTTTACAGCAATGGAAAAATACATTTATACATAACACACTCATTAGATAGGGGCAATTTTTCCCTATTTAGAAACTGCTGCATCTTACCGATTACTTATATTTAAAATAGAACTGAGATATTAAGGGATGTGAAATTTATGTTCTAGGTCAGTGTGTTGGGTATTTCTGGACTTGCTCATCTACAAATGAGTGATTCATTGTTATCTACCAGGCAGAATAGAAAATTAAAATGGTTAGGCAAAAAATCTGAGAAATGTAATAATGACCTTATTATTTTGGTAATGATGTCTGTAAGTGTAATCTTTAAAAATGAGTATAGTTTGAGAATAAAGCTGGAAGCTACCAGAGAGAATAGTTTAGTCCATGTAGTGTCATGGAAAGACTCATTCATTTACAAAATCCTTTAGAAATCCAATTCAGATTCTCAACAATGCCACTTTTCTCAGTCCCATTCCCATAGAAGTAATTAACCTTAAATCATTAATATATTATTTGACAAGCTATTTTTCCCACAGAATTGCCTTGATTCTCAGTGTCTTCATTCCAAGAATGACCAAAGGCCAAACTCTCCTGAACTGAAGTTGAGGTCACAGTCACCTGGAATATTGATGACTCATTGCCTTTAGGCCTTAATCCAGTTGTATATGGAGAGTCCATGGATTCCAGTTTACTGGTATCCTCTCATTGCCCTTCTCTTAATATTGAAAAATTATTTGGGTAAGATTTTCAAATAACAATTTAAAAACACATGCATGTGACCTTCCCTGACAATATTTCACGAATAAGCATAGGAATGGTCATATAGTTTTCATGTGGTATAATAGTTTACCTTTAATAGTTGTAGAATGGTGGGGTAGATAGATAAAGAACCAGCACTGAAGTCAGGAGGACTTGGGTTCAAAATCTGACCTCAGACACTTAACACTTCCTAGATTATTGGCCCTGGGAAAGTCACTTAATCCCAATTGCCTTAGCAAAATAATAATAATAATAATAATAATAATAATATTTTCCTAAAAGTTGCAAAATGGAAGAGCTACTGGGAGGCAAGAATTAAGTTCTCCTGCCTTAATCCAATTATTATCTTGAACTTTTTTGATTCATCCATTTCTGGCCTATAACAATCTTTAAGAAAAAAACATGGTTAAAAGGAAGGCTTGTTATTTTCCCACTTAATTAATATTTGTACTAAAATGTTGCTTTCAAGCTTTGAGGGTTACTGGATAATATGCTTTATTCCCTGATAATAGGAATAATATGGTAGCCCAAAAAAGAGAAACACAATCTTAACCTTCATCAGAAGATGCATAGTTTCTGTGAATAGGAAAGTCATGATCCCACTGTACTTAACAGAAAAGAAAAAAAATGTGTTCTTAATTCTCCTTACCACATTTTGGGAAGTATACTGGTAAACTGGAGAGTATATGGGAATGTATAGTATGTAAGAATAATTTGGGTGTATTGTAGAATACAGAAGGATAATATTGTATAAAAGTTAAGTGTGAGAATGGATATTGGGACTGGGTTATTAAGGGTTTTAAATTAAAAGAGGATGATTTCTATTTGACTTTAGAGGCAGAAGAGAGTCATTGATATTTATATAGCATCAGAATGACATGGCCAGACACATGATTTAGGAAAATCACTTTGGCAACTATAGGAAGCATATATTGAAGAGAGGAGAGACTTGAAGCAGGGGAACCAATTAGAAGAGAAAATTTGGTGTTGATGGGATTTGAATATAAAAACAATTTTCTAATATTTAAAAGATCGTCACTTGGGAGTGGAAATACTTTTTTTTAATTATTAAGGAACCCAAAAGGTAAATCATAAAGCAATGACAAAAATTTCAAAGAACCATTTAAGCTTTGAAGGATGATAAAGTATTTAAGGTACTGCTCTGACATATACAGGAATTTCATGCTCAAAGTTGAAAAAAAATTACTTACATAAAGAAAAAAAAATAAATCAATTAGCAGAAGATTTAAAACATTGGCCTTTCCAAGGTGAATAGTTTGGTCCCTTCAGCAATAGAAAAAAAAAATGGTTTATTAAAACTAGAAAAACAAATCTGTAAAAGAAAATACAGTTTTCAGTAGACTGGGAACAGTTTGGGTTCAAAAGGGACAGAAAACAAGCTGTGGCATAAATATAAAAGCTTAAATCACATTATAAAGGATATAGGGTGATCCCTTATTTGTATCTGAATAGTTTGAGGTTTTAAAAGAGTAGAGGAAAGGAGAAAAAGTATTTATGGAAAATTGCTAACATTCAAGAATAAAGAAATAATTGTTAAAGTTTTACACTGTAAGAATGAAAGTCTTTGAAGGGAAAGGAGTTCATTGAACAAAGAAGTGACCTAGTTAGACCTATGCTTTTGAAAATTCACTTTGGCAGTTGAGTAGAAGATGGAATAGAGTGGGAAGAGACTTCAGGTAGGGAAACTACTTAGAAAGCTATTATAGCCAAATCTCTGTCCTACTCAACCCATGTCCTGGAAAAAAAAAAGAAAAAAGAAAAAGAAAAAGAAAAAAATATATATATATACACATATTGCCTATCAGATGATATTTATGATAGATCTTATGAAAACAGAAATGATAAGATTTAGGAATAGATAAGATGCATAATTATTAGGAAATTGAGAACAGGTTTAAGTATCTATGATGATAGTGGTTTCCTCAATGGTAATTAGGAAAATTGGAAAGAATTACAAGTTATTTTAGATATGTTGAATTTGAGATGCCTACCACACATTTAATTTGAAAAGCTTAAGAGTCAGTTGGAAATGCACAATTATAATTCAACATGTATATATAGCATTGGACATATGGATTCAGGAATCATCTGTTAAGTTATAATAATAGAGCCAATGGGAATTGATAAAGTTACCAAATTAGATAGTATAGAGCAAGAAAAAAAACTCAAGCCTTGTAGAATAAAAGCACTGATCTTCTAAACCAGATAGCATTGTGAAGAGAATCCTGTTAAAGAAATGGATATTGTTGTAATAGACAAGTTTGGGGGCATGTGAAGTTTCTAAAATGCAGTCCAGCCTATTTTCTATTTCTAATTTTAAGCCCAAATCAATTTGTTTGCAAAATGTGTTAACAATAAATATTTTTGTTGTTATTGCTATTTGTTTATTTGTTGTTGTTGTTGTTGCAGAAAATAGATGAACTGACCAGATAATTGCTGTCATTAAATTTTTACAATGTTCTTGACCTCATTGTGAGTAGTATATCTTTTTTTTTTTTGAATAGGGGCCTTTAGATTATATACCAATAGTAGCACAAAATACTTTGAATTGGAAGGGATCTTCAATAGTTTCCTAGTTCAACTCTTTCATTTTATATTTGATGAGACAAAGGTACAGAAAAAATGGTGTGATTTTTTTTTTCCTATCATGCTGATAGTGACACAACAGAAATTTAACCATTTCTTAGGACTTTAGATCTATCATTTTCCTCCTCTATCCCATTCTACTTTGAAAATTATACATTATTCCTTTGAGCTTTATATATACTACCTTCCACAGATTTTGTGAACATCTTTGGAATGTGTGTGTGTGTGTTTATATGTATGTATGTATTAAAGTGTTGAATAGAATAAAATTATTTTTGTGATTGCCTCCTTCATGAAGTATCCCAAAATATGGAACCAGGCATGATAGATACCTTATTTTCAAAGATACAACTTTTTAGAATGGTCTTATACAACTATATAAAATACTTTGTTGGAATGCATTAATAGAAATCCATCAAGGGCCTATGTTCTCTATACTTCCTGTTTTGTGTAAGCTTAAAGATATGGACTTCTTTTAAACAGTTTCATACACAGACCTTAATGTTGTCTCTCTCTTGAGTTTTTAAAAAAAATTAATGAAGTTTCATTTTGTCTCATCTCTCTCCATTTTTTAAGAAAAAAAAAATCCTTGTTATGTATATTTAGGTCAGTCTCATAAAGATTTTATAGAAATTTTATATGGATAAGAGGTGGGCATATGGATTGGCAATTATCTATGGACTTTTTTTTTTTAGTAAAAATGCCATCTGTGCTCTCTTTCATTCATTTAGAATCTTCCTCTTTTGGAGAGATATCTAAGTTCTTTTCTAGCTATAAAATATATTAACCTAGGATCTTGAGAACTGATTTCAGAAAGCTGTGAAATTATATTGCCTCCGTCACTTTTTTCTTTTCTCAGGAATATAAGATGGCAGATCTATTCTGACCTGATTATGCTGACTATAGGATGACTGCACTTCTGAGAGAATACTGAAATACTGAACAAAGTGGGGCAGTCATAGCCAGCATAGAAGTAAATTTTTTCACTGGTGAGATTTTACACTCAAATCCCATAATGGAGCACAAAGATAATTGTTCTCTGTACCACCTTTAGGTCAGGTTAATTTTATAGGGAAATAGAATAAAAAGGTGCCAGGGGTTGAATAATGTTTTCCAATGGAACGGAGCTGTTTTTGCTTTTTGTATTTACCTTGGTATCTTTACCTCATATTCTTACTTCCACTGTGAATTCTACCCCTTTATGACCTACTCATACATTCTTCCTGGAAGTACTTTCCAATGATTCTCTAAGTGGTACATATGTAATTCTATTATTAAAGGAACAGATGACATCAATAATGAATTTCATCGGAGGCACAATTAACAATAGCAAATTTGCAAAAGCAAAAATAGCGAAATAACATGACCAATACGAAAATTTGCACAATTGTCATAATTTTCTTTCACTCTATCCAAAAAGGGTAAAGAAAGAATCAATGATATTTGGTGATGTGTGAAAACTTGTTTTCTGAATTTAAGTTATAATTGAATAGCTAAATTTCTGTACTATGTTCAGAGAGAAAGGAATATGACTTGGGCAATTCTACAACATACTGGGTGTGATACAGAATAGAATGTATTATAGAATGGAGTAAAAATAATTTGATTTTCTTAATTTTCTCCCTTTGTGTCAATGGGAAACGTCACAATTTTCCTGGTACATCAGTGTTGGAATTACAAGAATGATAAATCATGGTATGAGACATAGTAAGGTTATCTAAAATCAATGAACTTAATTTTATAGGGGAAATTTATGACACTAAGATAACAGAGAAAACAGCATAGAGAAAAAGTGAAACAATAATAATTAATTAATTAGCAACAAAACCTTTTTATATTTTAGCAACCAATTCCCAATGTCTACTTAATTAACAAAATTCATCCTGCATCCCAGATGTCCCATGCAGTTGTCTAGTCTCTTGAAATGTCTTCTCTTGTGTTCTGGAATATTCCTTGTTCTTAGGGCAGGTCTGCAGGGGACTCTTCTTCAGTAGATTTGCTTTTCTGGTTGCAAGTTACTTGCAATGACTCTTTAGATATTTCTGCTAAAATCTTTTACAAAGGAAATCTCAATACAAATTAGTAAAATCTCTTAATTTTTGTTTCTCTAATACATAGTTCTTGTGCTGAAAACTACCTCAAACCTCATGGTTCTGATCTCTTAAAATGAAGCTATAAGAAGAATTTCAAATTAGAAAACTATTTATTCAGTTAAAATTCAGTTAGGGTTTTGCATGACCTATTAGAATAATTTTAAATTGATATATGGAATTGTCTGGTCTTTTTGCATTCTTGAAGTTTTCCACTTAATCCAATTTTCCCTTTAGAAGACTGAGATATTGACTAATAAAGAGCCAATCCAAAACATGAAAACATTTTAACAGAAACAATCCTTTGCAGGTCTAGACTTCCCACTCCTAGGTTCAATGATTATAGTAATTAATTTACATACAAGAAAATGATATTGCTCCAATTGCAATTGGATGAGATTTGTAGATACATTAAGTAATTAATTCCCAGTTGTATACTAGAACAGTGCATAGTAAATTATTTGCCTTTACTAAAACACGTTCCATTGTTAACTATACTTAAATGGAATAGCTATTATGCAAACATTATTCTCCAGTAAAATGACTGATTGAAAATGAAATTTTGTTCCTTAAAACAAAACAGAAGAGGTTTCTGATTTTAACCTCACAAACTGATAGATTCACAAACTTTTTTATAATTTTTGTCCAATTACTTCCATAGCCTTTTGAAAGAATGAGTTATTTCAGGGACTTAATTTTATCCATAATTATATAACTTTTAATCTGATAACAAACCCAAGCACTAATTTACTTCAGTTGTTTGGCTTGTGGAAAGATTATGCATTCAGACTGATCTTACTTAATTGCATTGTGCTCATATCTTTTACTGAGTACTTACTCTGATTATAGAAATTTGCTTAAGGAAAGAACAGGGATGTGATTATAACAACTTCAGAACTAGTCCCCCCAGGCTTAAACTTATGGGTAGAGGACTCAACACACCTATTCCAGTATAAAGCATCCTTAGCTCTGTTCCATTTCAGATAATACACAATTGACAACCAACCATGCAATAAAAGTTCTACCTCACAATCAGACTCAAATAATCAGGTGAGAATCAACAAAACAAATGAGAAAACCAAGACAAGATAATCCTACCTTTGGCCATACCAAGGATGGTCCCCTCACTCTTTTTCCAGTTATAGATATCCATCTTTCACAGTTTAGGGTCACATTCTCTCTGTTACATGCACATTTTCCCTCAAATGGTAGAGTTCACAAATTATAACTCAGGATCACATTCTCTCTGTTAAACCTGAACATTTCCCTCAAATGGTAGATTTCGTGGGTTATTATAGCTCAATTATCTGGGAATCTCAGGACAGCTTGGGCTTGCTCAGCCCACTTACTTCAATCAATTTCTCTTTTTATAGGAAGAAAACAAGACAGTTCTTAAAATTAAATTGATCATAATCTATTACAAAATGAGGAGCAGGGTCATAATTTATAGCAAAATTTCTTACTTCTACACACATAAATTTAAAATTATTTTTAAATTGGTCAGTATTTAATTTTAATTTGTAAGATTCTCTTAAATGCCTACTCAATGGATCTGAAGTCTGCAACTGGAATTCACCATTTGATGGGAGTGAAATTATTTACTATGTGCGTTGAAGGACATAGATGCCTTGGTGTCTTGTCAATTCAATCAGTAATTAAGATTCAAATTATGGAATTTACCTAGCAATTAAGTTATGCCTTATGAAAGTTGGATCAACAATAAATATTTATTACATATAAAGTATTACTTAGATGTAATCATCACTACCATTTAAGGGCAAAACATAATTCAGTCATGTCCTTATTTTTCACCTGGATGGTCTATTTTGGGACTTCTTTGATTGCCTTCTCCACTGGACCTCAGTTCTTCTCCCTAACTTTCCTGTTTTTCATCTTCTTTTTGTGTTTTATCTTCCAATATTAGATTGTATCTTCCTAGAGGGCAGGTATATCTTTCCCTTTTCATATTTTTGTCCCCAGCACTTAGCACAATATTTACTAGACAGTTAAATACTGATTGATTAAGTGCCTGAGGAAAAGCTTAGTATGTTGAATCTGAAATACAGGACAGAAAGGTCTATTTTTATATCTATCAAAACTTAGAGGAAAGAAGTTTTAAGGGTGCAGGAGAGAAGAAATTTTATTAAAAAATCATATATCACTCATATATTTATCTCACGATGTTGGGAACATAATGGACAAAAAGAACAAGATGGTGGAAATAATGTATTTAAATTTTTAAACCTGTAAGATTTTTTTTATCTCTCTTCTTATCTTTTTATCTCCAGAACAACTCTCTTTGTGATGCATACAAGGGGAAAGAGTTAAATTTTGTTGTTATATATAAAGAAAATAGATATATAAAAAGTATTTTTTTTTGTATTTGTTGTTGGTTTTGTTTTTCATTTTTGAGAAAGTGATAGTGAGTAGGTAATTATTTTTTAAAGCCAAAAAAAAAAAAAAAAAAAAGATGGGGACTATGAAAACAAATGTCACAAATAAAATGCAGTCTATAAGAGGCATAAAAGGAAAAAAATAATCTAAATGTTAAATGTTAGAATAAGAGAAAGATCAAGGAACTTGTCACCCCATCAGATGAGAGGCTACTTAATAAATGACTGCAAAATAAAAAGTTTTCATCTTCTTTCTTTTAAAAATGTATTACCCATGGATCCACACTTAACACCATATACCAAGATAAGATCAAAATGGGTCCATGATTTAGGCATAAAGAATGAGATCATAAATAGATTAGAGGAACAGAGAATAGTCTACCTCTCAGACCTGTGGAGGAGGAACGAATTTATGACCAGAGGAGAACTAGAGATCATTATTGATCACAAAATAGAAGATTTTGATTTCAAACTAAAAAGTTCCTGTACAAACAATACTAATGCAAACAAGATTAGAAGGGAAGTAACAAATTGGGAAAATATTTTTATAGTTAAAGGTTCTGATAAAGTCCTCATTTCCAAAATATATAGAGAACTGACCCTAATTTATAAGAAATCAAACCATTCTCCAATTGATAAATGGTCAAAGGATATGAACAGACAATTCTCAGATGATGAAATTGAAATTATATCCACTCATATGAAAGAGTGTTCCAAATCACTACTGATCAGAGAAATGCAAATTAAGACAACTCTGAGATACCACTACACACCTGTCAGATTGGCTAAGATGACAGGAACAAATAATGATGAATGTTGGAGGGGATGTGGGAAAACTGGGACACTGATACATTGTTGGTGGAGTTGTGAAAGAATCCAGCCATTCTGGAGAGCAATTTGGAACTATGCCCAAAAAGTTATCAAAATGTGCATACCCTTTGATCCAGCATTGCTGCTATTGGTCTTATATCCCAAAGAAATACTGAGGAGGGGAAAGGGACCTATATGTGCCAAAATGTTTGTGGCAGCTCTTTTCATAGTGGCTAGAAACTGGAAGATGAATGGATGTCCATCAGTTGGAGAATGGTTGGGTAAATTGTGGTATATGAAGGTTATGGAATATTATTGCTCTGTAAGAAATGACCAGCAGGAGAAATACAGAGAGGCTTGGAGAGACTTAAATCAACTGATGCTGAGTGAAATGAATAGAACCAGAAGATCGCTATGCACTTCAATGTTGTATGAAGATGTATTCTGATGGAAATGGATATCTTCAACATAAAGAAGATCCAACTCACTTCCAGTTGATCAATGATGGACAGAAGTAGCTACACCCAGAGAAGAAACAATGGGAAGTGAATGTAAATTGTTAGCACTACTGTCAATCTACCCAGGTTACTTACCACCTTAGGAATCTAATACTTAATGTGCAACAAAAAAATGGGATTTACACACATATATTTTATCTTGGTTATATTGTAACACATGTAAAATGTATGGGATTGCCTGTCATCTAGGGGAGGGAGTAGAGAGAGGGAAGGGGATAATTTGGAAAAATGAATACAAGGGATAATAATTATTAAAAAAATTACTCATGCATATATACTGTCTAAAAATTATAAATAAAATAAAAAAAAATATTACCCATCAAACTATCAGTTGTGACCTTACCTAGGGAGTAGCTATCATTATTGCAGATAAAATAATAGCACCTTTGATTTGGAAGGCCTCCTCAAGGAAAATAATGGTTATGACGAAATTGACAAAACTCTGGGCAAGAACTTGTCCTGTATGCTGTAGACTAGCTGTTTTTGTGTGATTCACTTAAGCACTTTGGCTTTATATTTTGCATGTATAAAATTAATGGACTCACACAAGTCAACAAGCTTTTATTCAGTGTCTACTATGTGCCAGACACTGTGCTAAGCAGTAGGGATACAAAGAAGCACTTTGAATACACATTGTATATTTTTAAGTGTTCAATTAATTTTGTTGAATTGTATAAATAAATTGAGCTAAAGATCTTGTAGTTTCATTAGGAAGAAGACAGAAAACACATGTGATATGGTTTAGTTAGTTTGAACTCTTCCTCCTACTTCTGCCAATGAGAGAATAGAGGGGAAATAGCTATAGTTATTAATGATTATCCAAAATTAGCTTTTGATTCCACAGGAATTTTACCAATATTTTTCTTAATCATTATTTGATCAGTTTATAATTTGAGTATTAAAATGGCCCTGAAGTCTTCTTAGTCTAGACTAAGCACATTTGGAAAGAGGTACACTCACTTTCATTTGTAGTCTTATAAAATCACATAACCTTTAACAACTTCAGACTATTCACCTTTGTCTAGTTGGTGTCAATTTTCTGAGGGAAGTTTTGTGCCTTATTTCTCCAAGGAAGGGGAATAAAACAGGTGGCAGATTGCAGAACATGCTTGTAGCATTCACATTAGTTTCTTTACTATCAATAAAATCTGCTGTTAATTCATCTGAATATAATAAATTGACTAGTACAATATTATAAATAATAATTTTTAAAAGTCTGAAGCCTGGAAATCAAGAACTTGGGTTTTATTCTCAAAACTCAGTTTTCAGACTTTTTAATTAATTTTTAGTTATGGGTGACTAGGAAAATGTAACTTTGTTGGTCTTTAGTTTATTAACTTATAAATATAAATTCCCTTATTGTCTATGTCTATAATTGTAATAAAGGGCAGGATATAAGGAAGAAAAAGAAAAGAAGTATGAAGAATATTGGATTTGGAGTCAGAGGTACTAGGTTCCAGAATATGACGTTCCAGTTACTATTCCTTTGATCTTAGTTAAGTTAGTGTCTAGGCATCTTAGTTTGTTGTTGTTGTTTGTTTTTAATTTGCAAAACCAAGTAATAAAGCTACATGATCTCTAAGTTATCTTTTAATCTTATAAACTTATGATTGTCAAATGGCCAAGAAGATAATAAATGACATTGTAGACACAGAAAAGTAACCATTGATTGTTATGTAGTGTTATGGCAAGAAAACATTGCATGAATGAGTTCGATATGAAACTTGATTTGAAAGATTGGTTGGATATATGTAACTGGAGCATAATATATTGGCAAATCACTCAATGTGGAATCAGAGGATTTAAGTTTAAATCAAGTCTCTGCTATAGTATAGAACTATGCTTCATTGATTAAGTCACTTCATTTCTCTGGGCTTCAGTTTCCCCTTCAGTTAGTTGAAGGGCTTAAACTGGTTGATTTCTAAGGCCTCACTTGTTCCAAAATGCTAGGATCCTTAGTCCACATAACTAAAAATGAAATAGCATGATCAGAAATGTTGAGAATAGAAAAAAGATAATGTGGCAGCAAAGGACAGTACAAAGATTGCCATGTCTAATAGGGAATTATTTTGTTAGTTTCATACTATGCAAGAAAAATCTAAGTTAGCTAAAATCATTTTTTTTTTTTTTTTTTTTTTTTTTTTTTAGGTTTCCTTCCTTTTTTTTTTTTTTTTTTTTTTTTATTTTTTATTTTATTTTATAATTATAACATTTTTTGACAGTACATATGCATGGGTAATTTTTTACAACATTATCCCTTGCATTTACTTCTATTCAGATTTTTTCCCTTCCTCCCCCAACCCCCTGCCCCAGATGGCAAGCAGTCCTATATATGTTAAATATATTACAGTATAATTTAGATACAATATATGTGTGTAGAACCGAATTTTTTTGTTGCACAGGAAGAATTGGATTCAGAAGGTAAAAATAACAGTTTACATTCATTTCCCAGTGTTCCTTTTCTGGATGTAGCTGTTTCTGTCCATCATTAATCAATTGGAATTGGATAAGCTCTTCTCTATGTTGAAGAAATCCACTTCCATCAGCATACATCCTCGTACAGTATCATTGTTGAAGTGTATAATGATCTTCTGGTTCTGCTCGTTTCACTCAGCATCAGTTGATGTAAGTCTCTCCAAGCCTCTCTGTATTTCTCCTGTTGGTCATTTCTTATAGAACAATAATATTCCATAACATTCATATACCATAGTTTACCCAACCATTCTCCAATTGATGGACATCCATTCATCTTCCAGCTTCTAGCCACTATGAAAAGGGCTGCCACAAACATTTTGGCACATACAGGACCCTTTCCCTTCTCTAGTAGTTCCTTGGGGTATAAGCCCAGTAGTAGTATGGCTGGGTCAAAGGGTATGCACATTTTGATAACTTTTTGGGCATAATTCCAGATTGCTCTCCAGAATGGTTGGATTCTTTCACAACTCCACCAACAATGCATCAGTGTCCCAGTTTTCCCACAGCCCCTCCAACATTCATTGTTATTTGTTCCTGTCATCTTAGCCAATCTGACAGGTGTGTAATGATACCTCAGAGTTGTCTTAATTTGCATTTCTCTGATCAATAGTGATTTGTAAAATCATTTCAAAAAATCTTATACACAGAACTGAAGGAATCAATGATCTCTAGAGAGAAAACCATTTCATCCAAATGCATGAGAGGTATATGAACTGATCATTCCATTCTTTTTATTATTATTATTATTATTATTATTATTATTATTATTATAGCTTTTTATTGACAGAACATATGCATGGGTAATTTTTCAACATTGACCCTTGCACTCACTTCTGTTCCAACTTTTCCCTTCCCTCCCTCCACCCCTTCTCTAGACGGCAGGCAGTTTCATACATGTTAAACATGTTAAAATATATCGTAAATACAATGTATGTGTACATATTTATACAGTTCTCTTGTTGCACAAGAAAAAATTGGATTCAGAAGGCAAAAATAACCTGGGAAAAAATAACAAAACTGCAAGTAGTCTACATTCATTTCCCAGTGTTCTTTCTCTGGGTATAGCTGATTCTGTCCATCATTGATCAATTGGAACTGAATTGAATCCTCTCATTGTTGAAGAGAGCCACATCCATAAGAATTGATCATCAGGCAGTATTGTGTTGAAGTGTATAATGATTTCCTGGTTTTGCTCATTTCACTCAGCATCAGTTCATATAAATCTCTCCAAGACTCTCTATATTCATCCTGCTGGTCATTTCTTACAGAACAATAATATTGCAATTTACCCAACCATTCTCCAATTGATGGGCATCCATTCAATGTTCAGTTTCTAGCCACTACAGAAAGGGCTGCCACAAACATTTTGACACATACAGGTCCCTTTCCCTTCTTTAATATCTTTTTTTGGATATAAGCCCAGTAGTAGTATTGCTGGATCCAACGGTATGCACAGTTTGATAACTTTTTGAGCATAGTTCTAAAATTGTTCTCCAAAATGATTAGATCCATTCACAACTCCACCAACAATGGTCCTAACAGTGTCTCAGTTTTCCCACACCTCCTCCAACAGTCATCATTATCTTTTCCTGTCATCTTAGCGAATCTGACAGGTCTGTACTGGTATCTCAAGATTTGTCTTAATTTGCATTTCTTTGATCAAAAATGATTTGAAACAACTTTTCATATGAGTAGAAATTATTTCAATTTCATCATGTGATAATTGTCTGTTCATATCCTCTGACCATTTATCAATTGGAGAATGCATGCCATTCTTTTCTAAAGAAATTTTAGCTTTTTAAAAGACAATTATCAGCCACTATCTAAACTAAACCAGTATGACAGTGAGTTATTTGAGGAATGTTTTGGAATAGGGAATTGATGGGAATTCTCAATTATCTCTTTAAGTCTTTAACTTAATTATTATTTTGGGGAAACATTCATCTAAATGACCACATATTTGAGGAATTAATAGAAAAAATTAGCATTTAATACATGTATTTTTAAGGCATCATCACAATCATTTATAATCAATACTTTGAAAAGTTGTATTGAAAATTATACCCAAATCCTCTGATGTCATTAAATGGCTAAGTGATTTGAAGATGAATGAAGCCAGCATGTACAGTGACTTAAGGATAGGTAATTTTCCCCTAAGTCAATCATTCTCTGGGCTCAATGAGAAGAGACAAATGGTACATTTCTCTAAATCCTTTTTCAGAAATGTAAGGTACTGATCACTCCACTCGTGTTTGGATAGTTGAATTATTCTTTTGGCTATATCAAGAAGCCTTGCGACCTTAGGCAATTCATTGAGTATATTATAGTTTCCTTATCTATGAAAAAGAGAGTATGTCTTACATCACAACTATCATATGCAGCTGCTAAGGGAACACAATCAGAACCCTAAATTTCTAATATAAATTCCTAACTAATGACCATCTCTCATGTAAAATCAGCAACAAGGACTATGAAATAAGATAGCAAACAGAACAGAACAAAAAATAAGCTCTAGATATGAATAAGAATGTGAATATAATTTAATTAAAAGTAAGATGCTTTTTAATAAATTGAGATAAAAATCAAATGGAACAATTAACAACCAAATATAAGAGGGAAAATTGAAATTTCATGAAGATATGCTATGCAATTTTGAGTGCCATCTTCAAGTAGTTGACATTTGAATTGAGAGTTGCGTTAGCAGTAGAGTACATGACAGTGAAACCGAGAGGGAAGCACAGCTGTGTGACATGCCTGCAAGGAGTATCAGATTATCATACTTTACCCTAAGTGAAAGAAGAAGTATTTATCTAGGTTCCTTCTTGGTTTTGTGAGGTACACAATACAAGATATGAAATACTATGTGAATGAATAGCATGTGTATCTTTTGAGTGCTTACAGTTTCTTTCTTATGGTAGTTTGAGATTTCTTCTCATGTTCCTCTGTATTTTGTTTTATGTGTCTTTGGCTGCTGACCCTTCATGAAAGATGGTCAAGAACTGAGTGATGTGATTATGTTTCCCTTTCGGCTTCAAGTGGTCCATGAAGGCATACTTGCATGACTCAGGACTCGGGGCAAAGAGAATGTCAGAGAGGGCATATGAATAATGGTGATGTGACTGGAGATTTGTCAGAGTTCAGGAGATGTATTTGATTCTCTGCAACAGACTTCAGAATACCTACTATCTGGAAAGAGAGCACACAGGTAGATATTGAGTATGACAAATCAAGACTTAGGGGAAATGTAGTGGTTAATGAGGGAAGAAGTGATGGCTAGAAAGGAAATGAAATGAAAGCAATCATAAAAAGAGGAAACCTGACAAGCAAAGAGTCTTGAAATTTGGGAAATTGGTAATGGAGGGCAGCATGAATCGTAGTGTCAAACATAGCTGAAAAATTTAAAAATAACTTGCATCTTTTTTTAATAATCTGCATATTAAAGTCAAGATGAAGTCTGAACTTCAAAACGAATTCCTGCTTATACTTGCCTTTCAATTACTCTCTTTTGGCATGTACAATAAGCATTTTTGGGAAAGGATAGGGAAAATGTATTTTCAGCTATCAGTCCTTGATACTCCTATCACAAAGGATTATAGATTTTAACCTAGAAAGAACCTTATAGGTTATCTAGTCTAATTCTCTTATTTTCACTTAAAGTAGCTGTTACTTAGAGATAGTGGTAAGGAATGGAACACATTTACACCCAGGACCACCAATTCCTAGTTAAGCACTTTTTCCCATATAATATAAATGCTTTAATCTATCATTTTTGATATATATATCAAACTTACCATGTGGTTAATTAATCTTGATCTACAAGTAAGTAAGCAAGTATAAATTATTTTTATATTTAAGGAAATTGAGATATAGAGGTGTTAAAATGCCTAGCATAATGTCACACAAGAAGTTACATAACCAGAATGAAAGAGTTATGATATATATTTTACTATGCATATTTTCCAAAATTTTTAAGAATTTGAGAAATTGTAGAAATATAAAGAATTGTTTTATAGTGAGAACTAGGTAGACCATAATGTGTCTCCTAAAATAACTTAATAGAATGCAAACTCCATGACAGAAATTGTTTCCTATTTTATATCTTTGTCTATATATCTCCAGTATGTAGCACAGCATCTTATAGATAGCAGGAACTTTATAAACTTTTTCTTTTCCTTTGTTGTAATTCAATCAATGAACAGTATTCATGCAATATCTGCTATATACAAAGAGAAGGAAAAAAAAGAAGAGTCATTGATCACAAATGGTCAATATTCTATTAGGAAAGAAAGTATGTAGATATATCAATATATATAAAATAAATACATAGGCACAAGGTAAATTGTGGGGGAAGGAAAAACCTAGCAGTTAGAAGAGGGGCAAGAAAATCCTCTTATAGAGGGAAGTCAGTGAAGTGAATTTGGAAAGAAAGTAGATTTTAAGAGGAAGAAGGAGGGGGAGTACATTCGAGACAAAGAAAGTGATCAGAAACAAAGGTCCAAGAGATGGAATATTGTGTATTGATAAGAGTAGAAAAGCTGAGCATAAAGAGTTAAGTGTCTACAGTCTGGCTGGAAAGGTATATTGGATCTAAGATTGAAGGACTTTGAATGTCAAATAAGGCTGTTTTATTTCCCAAGAGGACCACTGTAGTTTACCAATTAATGGAATGGAATTATTATATGCTGGCACTTGTTAATAGGGTTTTGCTGTCTCAGGTCTGGAATTTGAATGCTAGGTAAATACTAAAGATATAGGATGACCTAGGATCACCTGATGCATGCACAGACATGCTTTCAAATAGATTTGTTTTCTGTCTGGATGTTTCTTAACCAATAATAATAATAATAATAATAATATGTTCTTCCTCTTTTGCATAACTTTGTCTTAAATGACTTGCTGCCTAAGTACCTAAATAATTTGAACTCAAAGTGCTACAATAATGTCTTTGATTTTGTGGTGGAGAGTTGCTTTATCCTTTGGTGTAGAACTGGGTACATTGTATTTACTCCCACTGACTCTAGACTGCCAGTGTTACTGACTCAATCATTTAATAACTGTTTTCCATTTCTAATATCTTATATCCTCTCCTCTATGAATTATTCATGGTAGTCCTTCCTCTAAAGGAGGATCACTTTAAAATTTACAAGGCAGAAAACAGAACATTGCAATTTCTCAAAAAGCCAATACACAACACGTACATAATTGTCTTTATTGTTGTATCTTGTTGTCTTGTCACATCATAAGACTAATGTATTTGGGACTAGAGCAGACTTATAATAAAAGTCTTTTGTGGTTAGCATTGTCCTCAGTTTAACTTTGATGGGTACCCATTCAAATGTCTTATATCCCCTTTTATGCAACTTTTTGGAATATTTCCTTTACTTTTTTTTTTTTTTTAATTTTTTTGGAGAGAAAAAAAGATCTTACATTAGAAGGACACTTCTATTAAAATCTTATCTGTGGAGTTTCCAGCATTTTTCCTTTTGACTCATCCTAAAAAAGAATATTCCTTCACCAGAACTCCCCATTCAACTGAACCCTTGGAATTATCAATTTCTTTGGAAAATATATTAACATAAGACTTTAAGGATGCCATCTAATTCAAAGAAATGATCACCTTTATTCATATGCTATATGGCATGTCACTGTTTCATAATAAAATGAAGTAGAGAGGAGAAGGGAGGTATCTTTGGGAAATTTTAAATAGTTCTAAAGTTACAGAAATTAATAGAAAGGCAATTGCCAAAGTCTCCATTTGTTTTGGCCACTAATACTGTTGGCTATGTGGTGAAGCAAAGCTTTTCCATAAAGCTATCATTCCTGACTCAGCATTTTAGGGACATTTGACATTATCTTAAAGTGTAGTGAGTGGTAGCTGGATGCAAAGGAAGGTACCCTTTATAATCTCACAACACAGCTAAAAGAGATGAATATACATCTGAATTCTAATGATGGCTTGAACATTTTGATTAATATGCCTTGAATAGGCATTGATGAGAAAGCAAATACTATACACATACACACACACACACACACACACATACACACACACACACATTTTCAAGGAAGATCAATAATACTATTCTTTTATATACTTTATAAGTAATCTTAAACACATTTGGGAAAGGAATTGAACTCCACTGATCACACCTCTGAATATTCAATTGCTGTGCAAATGTTCACTATCAATGTAGTAAAAGAAGCAATCTTCTGTCAGATCTTCAAAATATGAAGAAAAAGGAGAGGAAAGAATGGAAAATCACCTGAAATAGCTGCCATGGCTTTGGCATTCTCTATTTCTTGGCACATCAGTACTGGTTTTTATAGACTTTTCCAAAAGATGTTGCAAAATTTGTAACATGGCAATGTCATTTTTTTTTTTTACACTCCAGAGCTTTTTCTGTGACCAGTGTCCAAAACATCTTAATATCTCCACTCCTCCTCTTACTGAAAACACAATTTTTGGAAAAATACCAATTACCCCATAGAACACTACCCAGATGTTCAGTTGTCTTCTCAAATAATCCTGCACTATCTCATTCATTGAAGTAAAAACAGCCTCAAAAAGTGAATGTTGAGTGCCAAAAGAAAGTTGAAATTCCTTTTTATGAAGATTTTTAATAAAAAAAAAAAACAAAAAACTGTCCAAATTCTAGTTTCATAGGGTCACAGATTTAGAAATGGAAGGAATCTTAGAGATTAATTCTGATCCTTTATTTTACAAAGAAGTAAACTGAATCCAAAAGAAGGTCATATAAGAGTCCACACAGTAGGTGAAGATAGCAACCAAGCTCCTCTTTAATAAACTCCTTAGCTTATGCTTTTCCCACCATATTGACTTAAGTGCTTCAGTAATATTTCACTATATCTCGGATCTCAATGATTTATAAATTCCTTCTAGTGATACAAATTGCAGCCTATTCACTCTTGCCCATTCTATGCAATAGTTAATAAGCTAATAATTTCCCATATGTTTGCCTCTGGAAAAATTTCTGCCCTCCCGACCCACATCAAACTTCTCTTTGTGGCCTTTTATTACTCTCAAAAATACTTTAACAATCTAAAACCAAATTTAACTGGTACAGATCTGAAGTATGGCTAGGTGGTACAGTAGATAGTTTTGAACTTGGAGTTAGAGACATCCAAGGTCACACTCCACTTCTTTTATGTATAAGCATTACTAAATATAAAGGTTCACTGTCCTATGCTCAGAGGAAGGCTACATTACATTTTTTTAACATTTCTTCCAGTGTTAGAAGTCCATATCAATAAATGATGACTAATCTATCATATATCTTTTTTAGAGTTCAAAAATATTTTTCACTTCATGAGTAGATATTTGTTGATCATTACATGTGCCGAGTGTTCTGTAAGAAAATGTGGCCAGGTCTACACACTAGTATAGACTGAAAGTATATTTATGGGGACTTATTTGGCATGGTGGATACAGCATTGAATCTGGAGTAAGACAGCTCTGAGTTCAAATCCTGTTTCAGACACCTACTAGCTATATAACTCAAGATAAGTCACTTCCTCTGGATATGTCTCAATTTCAGTAGTGTAAAGTGACTCCTTTGTAAAGTGATTATGATCAAAGCAACTACTTTAAAGGATCATTGTGAGCTTCAACTGAAATAATATTCATAAAGTACTTTAAAAATCCTTAAGGTACAATATTCATGCAAATTATATTATTATTGTTATGGTGGTGGTTATTGTTTTTTTTTTTTTTTTTTTTATAAAAGCAATCATAAAAACTTACTTTGACTTAATGATTATAGAAGACAATTACATAATACTTTATTCACAAAGCACTATATACACATTATTTCATTCGATCAGTGATTTGAGGTTTCAAAAGATATTTTGTTTCACAATTAACTCTGAAATTGTTAGTGAAATTATCAACATTCTTATTTTTCAAATTAAGAAATTAAGGCTGTAATTTATCTAAGTTCCCAAAGCTTATATGCCAGTGAGAGAGCTCATCATAACCAGATATTCTGACTCCTGATTCCGAAGTTCTTTTAATCATACCACATATTCTGACTATTAGTGATCAGCTAGCCTTACCTAGTCCTAGAAAATGCATTTACAAAGTGCTCATTACAGGATGGCCAACAGTATCAGAGTTTAGGATGGTATCTAAGATATAGTTAATGAACTTAGTCCCTCTATTGTATATAATCATCATGAATGATGTATATAAATATGTGTATATATATATATATATATATATATATATATATATATATATATATATATATATATATATATATATATATATATATATATATATATTCATACACATAACATGCACACACACACATGCAGGTTATATTGTATATAGATATATTTGTAGTAATATAATATAATATACATACATTTATGCATACATACATGATTGATGTGATGTGAACTACAAGTCTGATTTGCTGAATCTGGTTACATGGTTGTCATAGGTTATAGAGAGTCCTGGAAGGAGAGAGCTTTGCTTGTATGGTGATTTTCATAAGATAAAACCAATTAAATTTGATAAAATAAATTAGGGAGTATAATGCATATATACTTATAGTAGCAATCACAGTAACAAACACAGTAAGTACCAATGAAATATCATTCACTATACTAAAAAAAAAAAAAAAAAATGGTTCTTGCCCTTAAGGAGTTTATATTTTATTGGGGAACAGAACCCATAAATATGTAAGTATATATTAAATAAGTACAATGTTAATTAAATCTAATAACTAGTCATAAATTGTTCTCCTATCCAAAAGGCTAATGTGTTCCAAGGTCTTCTTTCTTATGATATATTTCTTTATACTTTATATCTATGTCATGTACCATTTTGAGACCTTATCTTGGTAATCTATCCTGTTTTTGTTTTGTTTTATTTTGTTTTGAAAATGTCATTTCCATTTTATTTAACTTTATTGTTACCAATTTTGTTAAAATTATTATCCTTCAGCCTGATACCAGCCTGTAAAAATATTTCTATAATAAAGTTCTATTTTTAGGTTTTCATTTTTTTTTTTTTTTTTTTTACCATTGATGTAAACATATTCTTTAATCTCTCTGGTACACAGTTTCCTCAATTGTAAAAGAAAAATGGGGTTAGACTAGATGATGTCCAAAGACTCTGTCACCTCTGAAATTTTGTGGCTCTATGATTTTTCTCCATTTAAAACTATCCAGAACTTAGAAATGGCGTTTTTCCAATTTTCTCCCAAAATAAATCTCACTTACCACTGAGAATATTCAAAGGAACCTCTCAAGGGCATTCTTCTAGAAAGTGCTAGGATTTGCTGAAGGCTAATTTAGTACCCTTACATGAAAAAAATAGGAGACTAACATAGCATCCCCTTTCACTACCAGATATATTCACAATTAGATCATCTATTTTAAATAATTGTTTCTAATGATCAAATGAAAATTGAGTATAAAGAAAACCCTCTCCTAAACAAAACAAACAACCACCCCCCCAAAAAAAAATGTTTAAGCCTAGACTATTTATTTTGGATTATTTGTTTATAATATCAGAATCTGCATAGTTCTTTTTGGAACTACTTTTGAAATATATGTGTGCCAATTTAAAATTGTCATGAGCCTTCCTTTTTTTTTTTTTTTTTTTTTTTTTTTTTTTTTTGGTGAGGGAGGAGGCTATGGTAGTGGAATATTACATATATATATATATATATATATATATATATATATGTCAGTTTCAATTGATTTTTTAAAATCCTTTGGTCACTCGCTAACAAAGGTTAGCTAGTTGGTTGGAGAGAGAAGACACATTTGGAGATTAAGATAATATAAAAATGGATAATGAAAAAATGTGTAAGGAAATTATGAGGGATTTTTACTCATTAAATTAAACATTTTATAAATAATTTGAAAAATAAGCCTGTATTTCAATACTTGATGGAAACCAGTAGTTCATTTTCCGACTCATCAAGATGAAGCATAATCTGTTGATTGCTTCCAGATTATAAATGATGCTAGAGTACAAGGTATAGTATATCTTCTTATCTTGTCATGTAAAGACTTTACTAAGTGTTTGGAATATTTCCATTTAAAAAAATAAAATCCCTTCTTAATGTGAGTCAACCACCAAGGCCAGAATGTGAAGTAAACTCACATTTTACATCCAGCTTGGAAATGGACCTTCTTCTATTCCTTCTTTTGTCATTTCCTTCCATAGATTATCTCATAGTCATCCTCAATTTCTCCCTGCCAGCTACTTCTTGAATTCTTTAAATCAATTAGAATTCATCTTTCTTCTTATCCTAAGGTTGATTCTGTTTTTATAATATCTTTCATATCTGTGTCCTCCTTTCCTTTTATACAGTCACCTTCAAGCCTATGGCCCTCATTACCTCTACCTTGGACTATTTTGATAACCTCTTGATTGGTCTTTACTGTAGGTATAATATTACTCTATCCTAAATACATTCCAATGTTCTCATTCTATGTTTATGAACATTCATTAACTCCCTATTGTCTATAAGATAAATTTAGACTTTTTCAAAGCTTCTACACAATAATCCTTATTATCTCAAGCCAAAATTCCTTGTGCCTAATATTCTACTGTAAATAAAGTGAACTATTTCACCTTGTTTTTATATATTTGATATTTTTCCATGTTCATTTTTTCATCATCTTGTTACCCACTCTTAGGATGGGTATTTTTTTTTTTCTCTCTCTGTTGAAAGTCAGTCAAACTTGTATGATCTAGTTGAGATAACTCTTCTATCCTGTAACTGTCTTTGATTCCTAATCTCCTTAAACTAACAGGAAGTAGTCTCTCCTTTCTCCCATTTCTAAATGTTCAGAACTTCTAACTTCATTTAGGTATTTGAAATATTTTAGCTAGTATTATATTGACCTGTTACATATTTTATCTGGCCTACTAGATTATATACCCCTTGAGCATACTGATCATATCTCATTCATGTTTGTATTCTACTCTATATTTGTCACTGAGACTTGCACATAACAGATACTTAAATTCTTGAACAAATGAATAATGGAATTTTAGCAAGGACGTTGTACTCACAGCCCAAATGGCTGAATAAAAATAAGATGCAAGTAATGAGTGATCCCACTTTTTGATTATGACTGATGCTCCTTCACACTCTGTTTATACACCCACTCTTTGGATAGAATAATAGCTCTAATAATTCAATTGAATGTAGTAATTTAGTAAGTATTGAGAATACAAAGAAAAGACAGTTCTATGAAATGCTAGGGGCTCACACTAAAGACCAATGGTATAGTTTACTTTATAGTTACATGCTTCTCTTATTAGTTTGTTTTGTATTTTATTTATTTTTGTCTTTAGAGAAATATTTAGATAGATCCTGGGTCAATTTATATCTGTTTGTAATGTCCTTTCAACAGCTTTATTTATTCAATAGCTATTACAAATTATGAAAATCAATGTGGTGTGATGAAATGCTATCCTTAAAGTTAGGAAGATTTGGCTTCAAACCCTATCTCTGACACTTATTTTATATTCATGTGGTATGCATATATCTTATATTTAGTAATCTGTGAACAAATTATATCTCTTCTAATACAATGCCAATCTCCTTAACAACAAAGTTTGTCTGGCCTTTTTTGTGTGTGGCCCAAATACCTAGCACTGATCCTGGCACATAAGAGGTGATATATAATTCCTTGCTAGTTGCTTAATTAATTACTACCTTTGTAACTGAAGGAAAAGTTATTTAAGCTTTCTAAACCTCAGTAAATAATCTAGGATTTTAAGTTATAGTGACAAGAAAACCCCCAAACTCTGAAAAATCCTTAAAGGAAAAAAATCTCCTTTGACTCTGCCTCAGGGAGGGGACTCCACCCCAAAAGCACAAACAGTTTTATCTTTGTTATCTGGATGGGAATGGCTCATTCCTGAAACCCATTGCATTCAATTCAAATCCTAATCCTGCCAGGAACCAATATGGGACTCCACCCACAAGCCCCCTTCAGCTTGTAGCCAAAGCCCCCATTATAAAAGAGCCAGAGTGGAGCCCTCTCTTTGCAGAGGTCCCAAACATGGCAGCTTTACGCCTGGCACCAAGGATCTCTGCCCACTGGAACGCTGGTTCCCGTGCCCCCTTATCTCTACCTTCAACTTTACTAACTAGACTTTAACTTTACTTCCAAACCCCATAATAAACCTCTTTTATCAATCTAGATGTTCAGGTCTGTAAATTCCTTAACAGGGAACTCTTGTGCCACTACTAGACCTCATTTAACTCTGTATCCTTGTGCTGAATCCAAAGGGGCTGCAGAGGAGCTCTATTTAACTCCCTGTACCCTAAACCTGCCACTAGACCTCAATTAAACCCTAATTTCATTTAGATACCCCAATTCTAGATCTCATCAATAGGAGGATTCTGGGAGTTTCCTCCCTAGTTAAAACACAAATTTTTTGACATATTGCACACTGATCATTCTGGAAGAAATAGAACTAAAAGGTAGTGATGAATCAAATGCTATGTGAAGGGATGGGAAAATAAAGATATTAAATTGCAAATGTTTCCTAGAATCCAATGTCAGATATTCATATTTCAATCAATTCTGAATTCTGAATCCGAAAAAGGATTATTTCAGAATGTATAGATCAAGTTGTTTGTTTTACTATCTTTATATTAAAATTGGTAATCATTATAAAATAGGTCAAAGGATATGAACAGACAATTCTCAGATGAAGAAATTGAAACTATATCCACTCATATGAAAGAGTGTTCCAAATCACTACTGATCAGAGAAATGCAAATTAAGACAACTCTGAGATACCACTACACACCTGTCAGATTGGCTAAGATGACAGGAACAAATAATGATGAATGTTGGAGGGGATGTGGGAAAACTGGGACACTAATACATTGCTAGTGGAGTTGTGAAAGAATCCAGCCATTCTAGAGAGCAATTTGGAACTATGCCCAAAAAGTTATCAAACTGTGCATACCCTTTGACCCAGCAGTACTACTGATGAGTACATGATGATGAGTACAACTGATGCTGAGTGAAATGAGCAGAACCAGAAGATCACTATACACTTTAACAACAATGCTGTATGAAGATGTATTCTGATGGAAGTGGAAATCTTCAACATAAAGAAGAGCCAACTCACTTCCAGTTGATCAATGATGGACAGAGGTAGCTACACCCAGAGAAGAAACAATGGGAAGTGAATGTAAATTGTTAGCACTAATATCTGTCTGCCCAGGTTACATATACCTTTGGAATCTAATGCTTATTGTGAAACAAGAAAATGGTATTTACACACATGTATTGTATCTAGGTTATATTGTAACACATGTAAAATGTATGGGATTGCCTGTCATATGGGGGAGGGAGTAGAGGGAGGGGGGGATAATTTGAAAAAATGAATACAAGGGATAATATTATAAAAAAATATATAATAAAAAAAAAATCATTATAAGATAATAATAACAAAGTTAAAACAATACTTAGGTCATGTTCTCCAGCTCCTCATTTATAACTATGAAGCTGGGACTCATAAAGTTGGGGTGATTTGCTCCAGTTCATGCAGATAGTAAGTGGCTTGGGCTTATCTTTGAACCCAAATTGAATACTTTTTTTTACCACTTTTTCATACTTTCTGACCTCTCCTTCTAATTAGCTCTTCCCAGAATCTCCATTTAAAGAGGACATCCAGGCCAGCCTTGTCTCATTCCTCTGACTACACTCTACACTTTGTCTACCATTTCCCTCTCTCCCTAATTTTTCAGCTTCCTTTTACTGGTTTTCTCCAATTAGAATATAAGCTCTTTGGGGACAGGGATTGTGTTTCTTTCTATTGGTATTTATATTCTCAGTGCTTAGGCCAATGTCTGGCTTTTAAGAAATGCTTAATAAATGCTAAGTGACTGACCTTCAGAGTTTTATTTTGTTACCCCAGTTTCATTAACACAGTGGCTCCCTATTGTCTCTAGGATAAAATAAACCCCACCCTTCCAACTCTGACTCCAACTTTTCTTTGCAGCCTGAGCCCATATTTCTCATCCTTAAGTCATTTACACGCAAACCAAATGGACCTTGTGCATATGACATTCCTTTAGCAGCAAAAGTTTTCTTCTATACATGGAACACTTTCCCACCTCACCTCTGTCTCCTGTAAGCTTTAGTTCTAATCAAGGCTAAGCTCAAGTGCCACATCCCATAATATTTTGTTTTAATTACTGCAATGAAAGAAAATTACTCCTAGATGGAAGTTGTTATTGTCCTAAGCCACATTATAGACCAATCTGAACTGAATAGTGAAAACACAGACAACTTTTTCAAAAGATTTTATAGGAGACATAAATTTACTATGGTCATAAAAACTAAAGAAGAAAAAACCAAACAAAACTATCAAAATACAAATATTTGTAATTTTGGTTGAAGTATCAACTCTTAGTCTGAAGACATCAGGGATTATTGAATTTAAGGATATATTTAAGGATATTATACTTAACATTGCTGGGGAAGTTCCTTCTCCATTTTGTAGAACTTCATTTAAAAACCTCAATATGTACTTCTAAATGAGTAGCTATTTGTTCTTTAAAAAACAGAGTTTAACACCGGGGACAATTTCAAATTTAGAAATGAAGAAATTCTCATGAATTCTTGCTTTATTCAGTATCCCTTGCAGATTCTATGCACTCTTCTGAAGCTGACTATGGATATATGAGTAAAGCTGGTACCTGGGCATGGGAAAGGAATTGAAATTATGGCTGTGTTTTTTAAAAGGATGGACAAAACGTGTATTTCAGTGGCTTTTTCCTGAATGACATCTGTCAATTGACAATACCTACAAAAGCTTTCATATCTTAGAAAAGAAGGTGTTTTTTGTTTTTGTTTGTTTGTTTGTTTGTTTGTTTGTTTGTTTGTTTGTTTGTTTGTTTTAATAGCATTAAGTAGACCATAGGGAGAAAATAATGAAGCCAAGTTGACATATAAATGATATTATATTTATGGGAGAAAGTCAGTGTCTGAGATCCTATTGGGTAAGCTTTATAAATGTAGTGAGGAATGTTTAGGGAGAGGAAGTAGGAGAAGATAGTCAATTACCACATCACACAAGAGCAACAAAGTAGGCACACTCAATCACCTATTCATTCATTGTCACTTGCTGAAAAATCAATCATTTAATTAAAAAATAATAAATTCAAGTGAAATATTTTCATTCATCCTGAGAGAGGTATGCAGGGAGATTACAGAGAAGGGGCTAGGGTTCATTGACTAGGGTCAATTTAGGGTTCTCTTGGCCAGATCATTGATCTAGGAATAGAAAGAATCTCACAGGCCTCCTAGTTCAATATCCTGATTTACTATTTGAAAACTAAGGGCAATTGAGAGTGATTGACATGCCTCTAGTTGTACAGATGTGCTTTGAATTGAGGTCCTCTGATTCCCTGTTCTTTATTCACTATAAGATTCCTTATTGTGAGAATGGTAAAATTTTACTTTTCCCAAGCATGACTAAACCAAACTGAATTCCATTATTTCTCTGCCAGTATCAAGTGAGGAACCATAATATATCAAGGAAGACATCTCTAATGGTTGAAAGAGGTAATTGAACAATTAATATGTCCCAATCAATTATTTATTTTCTACTATGGAACATATACTCTAATAAAGATTCTATATACAATGGCAAAAGCAAAACCTCTCAAAGAACCACAATTTTAAAGTTCTTACACAATCAGAGTCTACTTCTTTCAGTCCTTTTATTTAATAGGATCTTGGGATTGCAAATTTTGAGCCAGATAGGACCTTCAAGGATATTGAGTCTCCTTCATTTATGGATAGAGAAACTAAGATGTCAAAAGGTTAATAAATTATTTCCCCAGGATCAAACAGCCAGTGTGTGAACTAGTATTTGTACTATTGTTGTACTGATTTTAATTCCAGAAGTCTACCCACTATGTCTCCTATCTGCATGATCTATTCATGAAAAATAGCCTACATATTTAATTCTATGAATATAACTTTAATCTTACTCAAGACAAACTTTGTAAATTTAGTTTTGGAATTGCTTTTTCAATTGGGGAAACCCAATTTATTTAAGCTGCTTATTTTAGCTTTTTAAGATAAGCTTTGTGGAAAACTAAAAAAGCCCCTTGATCATTGAAAATTTCTTATGAAACCACCTTTGGATTAATTATGATCCAGTTACTGATTAAGGATTGGTGGCTAATCCTTTGAAACAATGGAAAACAAATAAATGGTCAAAATTGTTGCAAGATTTTCAAAAAAAGATATAAAGGACATTTAGAATAATCTAAAATTGTGATCATAACATCATAAGATGGTGTTAGCTATTTTAACATGAATGAACTTCAATTACTTAAGCGGAGATTTTTTTTATTTAAAGGAAAATGAAACTTTTTAAAGTTGCCATATAGCACATGAGTGTGTTGCAACGAATTTGGAATGTAAATTTCTTGAGAAGTTATTTAACTAGCATTTGTTAAGCATTCACTATGTGTCAGGGAAAAAAGAAAGTACCATCTCTCAAGGAGTTAATAGTTTCATGGGGGTGACAAAATGAAAAAAAACAAAACAAAACAAAACAAAATAGCCTATATACTAATAAGATATGTTGGATAAATATAATAAATTAAGGATTATTTCTAAGCATATACACTAAAATTAAGAAGGACTAGGAAGTCTTGCTATAAATAACACCAGCTAATTCTTGAGAAAACCTAGAGGAGGAGATAAGGAGATTAATCATTCCAGATATATGGGATAAAGTTGGGAGCCAGAGGAACAGCAACAAGGGCAGTATCGCTGGGTCATAAAGTAGATATAATGTGGAAAAATACTGGAAAGGTATTTTGTTATTCAGAGGCCAGTTATCTTGGCCTCTGAAAAAAAAAAACAAATGGAGGATTTCATATTTAAACCTAAAGGTAATTCAAAGGAGCCATTGGAATTTATTGAATGGAGGAAGGAGGTGATATGTCAAACCTTCACTTTATAAAACCATCAGTTTGACAACTGAATGGAGGAAAGATTGGAGTTGAAAGTGACTTGAGAGAAAAAGATACCACTATCAAACAATTCCAGTAGTTCAGAGGTGAGAACCTGTACCATGATGGTAGTGTCAGAACAGGGAATGTGGAAAATACAAAAGATGTTACAGAATTAAAATCAATGGACCCTGGTCCCTGATTAGATATGGGATATGAGAATGAATTGGGGATGATACCTAGGTTGTGAGATTTGGTGATTGGTTTGATAGTGATAATCTGGATAGCCACTGAAAAGTTAGGAAGAAAGGAAAATTTGGGGGATAAAAATTAATGTTTTAATTTGGGACATGTTGAATTTAAGATATGGTTGAGATGTCCAATTGAAGATAAGACTATTGTGTAGCTTGTCTTTGTATCCCTACCATGTAGTAGAGCATGTTGCCTGTATTCATTAATTTCAATTATGTCCAATTTTTCATTACCCTATTTCTCCAACTTATTTTACAGATGAGGAAAATGAGGTAAATGACTTTCTCAGAATCACATGATAGTATCCAAGGCTAGATATGAACTCAGGAAGGTATCTTTCTAATTCCAGACCAAACCCTCTATTTACTGTGCCCATTAACTACCCCTTGCCTATAATAGTTGATAAATAATTTTGGAATTGCATAGGATGGAATTTGAGTGGTCTCCATTAGATGGATTAAGGGAAGGAAGAAATCTGATTATTATAATTTTCCATTGTCTTTAATCAGATTAAATTTATTAGATCTCATACTTCCATGTTAATCTATTAAATCAACACAAATATATTAAGAACACAGTATATTTAATGCTATCCTAACCCCTGAAGATATGAAATCAAAGTTCCTTCCCTCAAGGAAAATGCATTTCCAGGGGTAAAACAACACATTTATATGCAAGTAAATCAGATAGTATATATGTGATAAATGTTTGATACACATATATGTCATATATAATATATATTATTTGTAATACATATTAATTTTCACATATACAAAGTAAATGTAAGGGTATGGGGAGGTAAGGGGATGAATTAATAGGAGAATCAATAAAGAACATTTATAAGAGATATTGTTTGATCTGAGTTTGGATGGAACTAGGTATTATATGAGACAATGATAAGACTTCAAAACACTAAGATATAAAATAAGGGTATAATGATTCAAGTATATCAACCAGGACATTTTGCTTCAATTTGTAGAGTGACTAAGGGAAAGCCTGGGAAGGTAAACTGAGCCAGATAATCCAGAGCATTAAAAACTAAACAGCAAAGTACTCGTTTGGTCTTAGGGGAGAAAAAAAAAAAAAAGAAAAAAAAAAAAAAACATGAAGCCATGAGAGATTTCTGAGAAATCATGACCTCATCAGACCTCTGCTTTTGGAATATCACTTTGACAGTTATATGAAGGATGGATTGGAGAAAAAAGAAAATGGGCATTCTTCTGAAAAGGACATCTGACTTTTTAGATAATTTATGATATCTGATTTCTCTTTTAATCACTCATAGGGTCATAACACAATAGATCTAGACATGGAAGGAATCTTAAAAATATTTTGTCAAACTTATTCAGTTTAGAGATGAAGTCATTGAGGATCTGAGAAATAAAGAAACTTACCTATTTGTAAATGTTCATACTCAGAGGTGGGATTTGAATCTAGAATCTGTTTTCATAGGTGATATTTTTATATTGCTCCATGTTGCTTTCATATCTTGCTGACCATGTCTAAATTTTAGGATGTCCTTGCAAACATTTGGAATGTGAACATTATCTTTAGCAGAAGTAAATAAATTTTAATAAAATTTGTGGGCAAATTATTCTAGAAAGTAAAGTATAAAAATAGAGCTGTGTCCTATTCAAGAACATGTTGTGTGTTTTTTCCTCAATAGTATTTATTGTTCAAATACATGTAAAGATACTTTTCAACATTCATTTTATAAGATCTTAAATTCCAATTTTCCCCTCCTGCCTCCCCAGGGTAGCAACTAGTCTGATATAGGTTATGCATGTAAAATCATTTACACATATTTCCATATTTGTCATGTGAAAAAAAATCAAAGGGGTAAAAAAAAAAAAAAAAAAAAAAAAAAAAAAACTTGAAAAAAAAAAAAAAAGCAAGGAAACAAACAAGAAAAAAAATTATACTTCAATCCACCTTCAGTCTCCCTAGTTCTCTCTCTTGATAAGGATGACATATTTTAAGTCTACTGGAATTATCTTGAATCACTGTATTGCTGAAAAGAGTTAAGTCTATCATAGCTGATTATCATGCAATTTTGGTACTGTATGTACTTCTACTTCTGCTCACATCAATTTATGTGAGTCTTTCCAGGCTTTTCTGAAATGGACATGCTTATCATTTTTGGAGAACAATAATATTCCATATAATGATATATCATAGTTTATTCAGCCATTCTCCAATTGATAGATATCAACTCAATTTTCAATTCCTTGCCACTGTAAAAAGAGCAAAAAAGCTGCTATTAATATTTTTGCTCTTATAGGATCTTTTCCCTCTTTTATGATTTCTTTGGGATACAGACCCAGGAGTGATACTGCTGTATGAGGAGTTTTATAGCCCTTTGGTCATAGTTCAGGAATATTTTAATAACAAGCTAAAAGATGATAGATGGTTCTGCAAAATGAAAACTGAAGGTATCCTTACAAGTTTGCTTTCAAAACTTATTAGGCAATTATAGAATTTCTTTTTGATACTTTGGTGTTAGCTTAGATTCCTCTATCAAATGATTTCCCAGTAAAACACAGGATAATTAAAATTTTTCAGGGAAAAAAAACCACTATTTAAAGGCTTTATGTTTTGCATGAATATTCAAGTGGTGTCACATAAAGCAAAGTTATCTTCTTGGCTCAGGCCACCATGCATCAATTCCTTCTTGAGAATAACTGGAGGAAGGAGTCTATTTAGTCAGCAGTCAATGAAAGGATAAAGTTTATGACATTTCTCAGAACCTTTATGCATCAGAAACTGTTTTGCTTCATCAGACAGGCTTTTGAGAAGGCAGACTCTGCCTTGAAAAGGAAAATATAATGACTTAATAACTGTAGAAAAAGCAGCAGAGATATGTGAGTGTAGCAGAAGGAATCTAGAGGCCTGTGTTTTACTCCTGCTTAAAAAGATTTGTATCGTGAGAAAATCTCTTAGGGGTCCATCTATAAAAATAGGGGTTGCTTTGCCTATATCATATTAGTTGTGCAGGAAACACCTTGTAACATGGTCAAATGCTATATACTTATCACTTGTATTCTTATTATCATCAGTGATCCCCATATTTTGTGTAGTCTTGTCACAAACAATTGTGTGAGTCCCAAAGATGCCTCAGGTTACAAAAATCTTCCATTAACATCTATACAGTATCGTAGATTCTGAAGAGATCACAGCAGCCATTGTGATTAACCCATACTTGAAAAAAGAATTTCTATTCCAAATAAATGGCAAACCATAAAAGAAAGTAGCAAAGATTCTAGAACTCATTGTTAGGATTCATACTCAGGGTACAGGTTATTAAGATCTTTTATTGAAATCTTGAAGGATTATTGTTGTAAAAGCAATATCCCAACATTTCCTTCCATATAACTTAATGTAGTTTTTTTCCTGAAAAGGTATTGAGAATATTCTTGAAACTTAGTCAAATTAGGGGACTAAAGACTTAGATTTTTGATACCAAGTTCTCATGGTCAGATTATAAACAACCATGAGGAGTTCCCTGAAGGCTCTCTAATGCTTGGAAAGTAGATCAAAATAGTCAACTCAGAGCCAAATTAACTGGAGGTCTTACTGTAGCTGAGCTCTTTTACTGCTACAGCAGAGTAGTTAGAAAAATGGCCCTGGAGTCAGGAAGACTCTTTGAAATCCAATCTCTGACACTAGCACTATATCCCTAAGCAAGTCACTTAAGTGTGTTTGCCTCAATTTCCTCATCTATAAAATTAGCTGGAGAAAGAAATGGCAAACCATTTCAGTATCTTTACTGAGAAGACCATAAATGGGATCACAATAATCAAAATGACTCAGCGAAAAGTGTTAGCTAAATTAGTCTTGTTTAGTTAAATGTTGAATGTCTTCCTTTCTTCCAGTAGAGAACCTAAAGTATCAGAGGACTGTACTGAGTCAGGATCAGCTTAAAATAGTCACAAACTCCATTCAACTCATTTTGCAGATTAGAAGACTGGCCCAGAGAAGGGAAAATGATTTGCCCCAATTTACAATGAGTAAATAACAGATCAAGGATTTGAAACCCAGGCCTAAGATTCCAAATCCTTTTATTTTTGTTTTATTCCCTGCTTACTTGGCCCTACTTTAAATATGTTCTTTTATTTCCATTTTATCATTAAACAAACAAAAAATCAACAACAACAACAAAACCCTAAAATACTGCTCCTCCAAACTAAAAAGAAAGTGACTATGTATAAGAATAGAGGCCAGTGCTGGAGGACTTAATGTTAAGGAACTCCTTTTCTGGTACCCTTTATTATTATTATTATTATTATTATTATTATTATTATTATTATTATTATTATTATTATTATTATTATTATTATTATCATTATTATTATCTCATATGTCCTACTAGATTGTGGTATATTAGCCATGCTTTATTTTACTCAGGATTTCTTTCCCTTTCCAAAATCATAATCAAATCAATAATCCTCAATATCTTTGCAAACCAAAAGAACTATCCCTAGCTACCATACCCCAAAGGATGTTTTCTCCCCATTAGCTTAAATTCTGTCTGAGGATAGAAAATAACTGTTTTTGTTTTGTATTTGTTTTCCCAGGGCTTGACACATAGAAAGGGTTCAATAAATGCTTCTTCATACATTCATTAATTTATTCAAAAATGACCTGTTAAGCATCTATTTCATGTTAGGAAATGAGCCAAGTACTGAGGATGTGAGAACAAATACCAAATCAGTCAACAAACACTTAAGTGCCTACTGTGGGCCAGGCACCATGCTAAACCCTGGAGATCCAAGAGGAGCCCTCCAGGAGTTTATAATCTCCTATGACAACATGAAAACAAATATGTACAAAGCAAACCATCAAAAGAGAGGAGGTACTGGAATTAAGAGGGCTTGGAGGTTTCTGATGCTCAAAGATTTAAAGATTTCACCTTGATAAAAAGAGAGAGAGAGAGAGAGAGAGAGAGAGAGAGTAATTTCAGTGTAAAAAATACCAACACTGGGGAGATATGATTCTGTATGGTTGATTGTCATCAAAGATCCCCAGATGAAAAGACTATAATACTTTAATAGAAGGATGAGAGTAATGATATTCCTCATAAATAGATAAGAGCTCTTGGGAATCAAGAGAGAGAGATAGGCCTCTAAGAACAACAGATGCCCCCAAAGTCACTGAAGTATATGTATTCTTCAACCATAATGAAATATTACTATTCCATAAAAAAAAAATCAAAGAAAGGGAAGATTTCAGAGAAACCTGGGCACACCTGTCTGAAATGATGGAAAGTAAAGGGTACAAAACCAGGAGAACAATCAATACAATAACAACCAAATTTTAAAGACAAATGACTTTAAAAGATTCAAGGACTTGACACAATGACCAATGATGATTGCAGACAACTGATGATGATATATGTTCTATATCTCCTAAAAAACAAGTGAAAGACTTAAATTTCAGAATAATACATAAACCAACCACTTTGGGAATTTATTTGACTTTGCTTTGCATATTTGTTATGTTTATTGGTTTGTTTTGAAGGTAAAAATGGGGATATACCAAGACAGTTCTAAAAGACTCCTGATGTAAAATGTTATCCACATCTAGAGAAAAAACTATGTAGGCTGAATACAGATCAAAGCATACATCTTCACTTTTGTTTTTGTTTTGTTTTGCTTTGTTTTTCCAAAGCTTTTCCTTTTTGTTGTTTCTTTTTTCATAATATGAATAATATTTAAAAAATTAAAATATGAAAAAAAATGGAGATAGAGAAGGGAACTAGGAAAAGTATTATAAAAACAAAACTAAATGAAGTGTCTTATTGAAACATCTTTTTTGAAATACAGAGAAAAGAGATGGCTAGAAAGGATTACTGACAAACAAGATAAGAATATACTCACAAAGTTATCTTGTTTGTGATTCTTTCTAGTCTTCTTTTTTCTCTATAATACATTTCAAAAGAATATTTCAGTCTCTCAATCAGAAAAATATATAGGCCTATGTATATATCTGTATATTACATTCACACACACACACACACACATATATATATATATATATATATATACATGCATATGCACATACACACATAGAAAATCAGCTGGATGGTTTCATAAATACTCACAGACTCATAAATACTCATGTTCCTGATTTGGTTCCTGGGTCCTCAGATACTTACTAGCTGTGTGACCCTAAGCAAGTCATTTAAATCTGTTTACCTCAATATTCTTATCTATAAAATGAGTTAGAGAAGGAAATGGCAAACCAGTCTAGTATCTCTGCTAAGAAAATCCCAAATAGGGTCACAAAAAGTCAAACAAAATTGAAATGTATGTATGCATGTATGTGTGAGAGAGTATACTTTTGTGTATACACATAAACATATACATACACACATATATATATATAGAGAGAGAGAGAGGAATTAATTTGAATAAATAGAAGAGGATTTTTGGGGGGAGTGTAACTCAGAAGAAAGGTAAACTCACAGATTTGGTAATAAAAGCATTATTTTGTTTAAAATGTACTCTATCTCTTTGTGACAAAAGAACCCTTGAAACATACTAATTTACTGATACATATATATATATATATATATATATACATATACATATATACACATATATACATATACGTATATATGTATATGTATATATATATATATGTACATATATATATATATATATATATATTTATGAAGCAGAGGAAATGTGGGAAAAGTAATGGATTTGAAGTTTGAATCCCTGGTCCTACATCTTAATAAATGTGTGGTCCCCTTACTTTTATTGGTCTTGTATTTTTACAGGTGGTGTTGAACAAATTGATCCCTAAAGTCCCTTATACTTTAAATTTATAATCCCATGAAAATCCAAGATAGATTAACCACTATTTAGTTCCAAGGAAAAAGTACCAATTAGTAAATAATCTTATTAATTGAAGTTTTTATCATATCTAACATTTGTATTAAGTACTACAAACAAATCTGACAAAGAAAAAATTCTTGTAAATAAAATGTAAGGTAAATCAATCTTGCTTCTGCAGATATTCATTGAAAAAATCAAATTCCCCCCAATTTAGGAATCATAACAAAGGGACATTTATGACAATTTTCTGGATGGTGTTAGAGGTGATAAGTACACAGGGATGAGGGCATTTCATAACAAGTACATTCTTTCAATTCCACATAAGGTTTGAAATTGCAAATTCCTTTGGGAACTTCCTAAATTGTTATTTCCTATTTGAGTAGATGTTTCTTGAAGGAGAGCTTTGTAAACCATCATCTCTAGATAAAATTTTGTTTAGTGAATGAATGAAAGGTGTGTTTGTGGTCATAGTAATATAGATTTAGACCTTCCTGGTCATCTAATCCATCTTTCTTAATTTACAGGTCAGGAAAGTGAGGCACAGAATAAATGAGGTGACTTGTCCAGGTTCACAAAGTTCATGTCCAAAATATAATTTCAGCCCAGTTCCTTTATTTCCAAATCAATACTCTTGTACCTTCCTACCCAGATTTCAGATAAGAGCTGATTTTGATGAGAATGGAGAGAAAGAACAAATCAGTCCTAGACTTATTGGGAAGCAATGATAGGGATGTGGGTAGGGAAGGGAATGAACTTCATGAAGTAAGTAAAGCAAAGGACTCTAAATAAAGACAATTTTTTTCCCAGATTACGGACTCATTAATGGTTGTTCCTGTTTGCTTAAAAAAAATACTTTTTCCATTAAGCTAATAAAAGTGAATTCATTGAAAGTCTAGACAATTTCATTGCATTTTTGTTGTCTAAAATTTGCCTTACTCCCATGCAGATATTTAGACAGAGTGTGCATTTGGTCTTTAGGAAGTTCTTCTGAGATAGAATTTTCATTAGGAAGAAATGGTGTTGTCTAATGGGTAGAACATTGAATATGGAACCAAGAAGCATTGAATTCAAATATTACTTCTGAAAATTATTTCAGGCAGTTTTCTCAACCTAATAATAAGAGCACCTATCTGACAGTACTGTCTTGAAGAACAAATACTATAAGATATACAGAGTTTTGCAAACCTTTTAAAGTTTGACACATAAATGTTAGCAGATAATATTCTTCTTCTTCTTCTTCTTCTTCTTCTTCTTCTTCTTCTTCTTCTACTACTACTACTACTACTACTACTACTACTACTACTACTACTACTACTACTACTACTATCACCAGCACCACTTCTTCTTCTTCTTGTTTTTTATTTTCTTCTTGTTCTTCACCTTCTCCCTGTTATTTTTGTTATTATTTTTACAATCTATGTGACTTTAGAAGTTCTCAGCCTTAATTCCTTACCCTACCTGTACTAAAATAGATAGTATCTACTTTATGTGGTTGTAGTGAAGTTAAAATAAGATAATGAGTGTAAAATACTTTAGAAACTTTTAAGCCTATATAAAGAATGCAAATACATGTCTAATGACATGCTGAACTGCTGCCTCCATTGCTAGTGAATATTCTGTAAATGTTCACTTGAAGTTCAGAATGTGGTGACTGATAATAGATCCCATTTATTATCTCATTGTGTGGTACTTGATTAATCAGCACATCTGAACTCAAGTTCTTCTCCTTTAGGATAATCAAAAAGAAATGATGGCAGTGGCCCAGAGACCACTCTCTGATAAGCAAAGAGAAATGCTTAGGTGATGTCAGCCATGAAGATTATAGTTTCTCATCACTCCAGCTCCTAGGTGGAGGTTAAACATTAATATGCATATAGTCCTTCCTTCATTGTCAGAGGCTGGAGGAAAGGAGAGTGCAGATACAACATAGCTGAGTAATAAGGTAGATTATTTTTGAAAACTGTTTCTTTAGGAAGAGAATATACTATTGTGTACCTATATGTTTTGGTGACTGGGCTTCATTGGTATGGAATTTTTGCTGTTATCAATGAAGATCGATTCCTATATGTATTTTAAAGCCTTAAAGACGCATATTATATCACTGAGAAACCACATGATTTACTGAGAATTAGTCACACAGCTAGGATATTCCAGAGGTTGGATTGAGTTTATATTTCTCTGACTGTAGGGTCTCAGGTTGGAAGGAAAGAAGGGAGGAGGGGAGAAGGAGGGAAAAAGAAGAATGAATGAGGGAGAGAGAAAGGGATGAAATTACATAAGCAAATTCTGCTAAGGGATAATTGTTTCTTCACTAAATTCAGTCATTTAATGTTGATTCAGTGTCATTTTTATTGTTCAAAGCACTCTGAGAAATCATCAAACTGGAAAATCCAAATAAATAGTTCTACAAGTCACCTAATAATCATTCTTGAAGATCAAATATATGTCCAGTTAAAGATATCAAAGAAAAGAGATCCTTCATTCTTCTTTGGATAAGAATTTGCCATGAGGAAGTTCATTGTATTTAACTCTCTTCATTGCCTTTCCCATAAGATCTCCAGGAATTAATATGTGATTTCATATGATTAGTGGGAAAAAGCTTTTAACTGAGAGACCTTGCATAATTCATTCCCCCTTTTTGGACCTCAGATTGCTCCCCTATATAATATGAAGGTTGGAAGGTTTGATTAGATGACAGGGACAGAGGAAGACAGATAGATAGAAAAGACAGAGTGAAAGAGATAGAGACAAAGGTAGAGAGAGACAGAGAGACATAGAAAATCAGAGACAGAGACCTAGAGAGAGAGATAACCCAGAGAGAGAGACAGACAGACAGAGACAGAGAGAGACAGAGGCAGAGGCAGAGACACAGAGAGAAATTATTAAACCAATAGTGTTTGCCTAGCACTGTGCAGTGAGGGAGCACTATGAGACCACATTGGGAAGTGGCCCAGTGGCCTCTTCTTGGCTAGAAACCTGGAGGGGGGAAAGGTACCTACCAGAGAGGAGGGACATATGAAAAAAAGATCCTAGTGTGTGTGGAAAATGTAAAACATTTTTGATCAATTTCTTTATTTTTAAATGTGAGGGGGTTAGATTCTTAGATCCCTTCCAGTCTAATTTTATGGTCTCTTAGATCCCTTTTGAATGTAGCATTCTTTGATTATTTCTTTTGTTTTCCAACTGTACTACAATATATAAAAACAAAAATTCCTTAGTGGCAGATAGTGACATGAGAGAACTGCTTTTACCTAGCACTTCTTATAATTCCCCAAATCCCTAACTTGCCCCAGTCAGAAACTAAACTTAGAAAGAATTGAGAGATATCTGACTTAGCTGTGGCCTGTATGGGTACTATGGTAGTAAATGGATCATAAAATTCATTTCACTGCCTTTCACTTTTAAAGCTAATGGTCTACCTACTTTCTTTTCTATTGTTAGATCTATTCATGCAAAATACCTTGACAATCCAAACAGGAATTTATGTTAAAGCAGTGTCTTTACAATTACTTACAACACACTCAATATTAGGTTTCTGATTAATTAGGACTTATGTATCTTTACATTTATTCTTCTATTTGTAGTTGAAATTCATCATTTTGACCACCTCCAAATAGATAATCACACCATCCAGCTCTCTAAAATGGGGGAATTTCAGAATCATATAGGACCTTAGGAGTCAAATATCCAAGCCAATCAAATCTGAATTCCTCAAAGCAAAGATTATATAATTTTTTTTTGTCTTCATCTCTGCAGTACCTGGACATGCCTAACATAGGAACTGGTTAGCAAATGTTTATTGAATTGCACCCCTCTTATGAACCTTAGAGATGATTCCAAACTGATGAACCTAATAGATTGCTCATAGATTTTTAAAAGTGAATAGTAACTGTCATACTTTTAGAGGCCACCATGAGACCAGTACCTTGGCAGTTCAAGTTCAGTTAGTAAAAGGTTTACTTAGTTTTAACATAACAAGCATATCTAATAAGTAAACAGTGACACACTTAGTTTCTGTAGATGTGTCCCTGCTCCTTTTCATACAGAATTGCAGATAACAGGGAAAGATGGTGTGAATGGGTGACTATGCGATTGTGAGTTTTTTCTGTCAGGCAAAGCTATGAGAGACATATGATGATATGGATGGAAATGAAGATGGAAAAAGTCTCTGCTTGTGGGGAAAGGAGACAGGGGAGAGAGGAGGAGGTTTGAGAAGGAAACAGTAATGGGAACAGGGCTAATGCTGCTTCAAAGAACTCAGGATGGAAGGAATTACTTACAAGACTGATTTAATAATGCAGGTATGGAAGACTTCTATGTAGATACAAACTGTTCCAAGTGAAAGCACTGGTAAATCTTCTCTTGCTAGACTAGAGCCAAATGAAACAGTTAAAGCCAGCAGTATGTATGATCCATTTGTTGTTAGAGTATTTCATAGATTTGTTCAGAATCTTTTATACTAGAGTATTTGGTCACCAAGCAAGCGAGTTCAATTGAAATCCTAAAGAGTACATACGCTTGCTGCTTGATAAATTTTGCAATTATTAAAGAATTCTTCCTTAATTTGTGAAATAGAGGTTTTGAAACACTCGAGCAATACAAAAGCATCACTGGGTCATAGTGATAACTTTGCCTGATAGAAAAAACTCACAACCTCTTTTAAAAATGCAGCTTATAGGTCGAGATTTTAGCTGGCAAGTCCAAAAGAAAGAACATATTTGAGGCAATTACTAGATTCTAGGTCCTTTTCTTTTCAAGTATTATTTGGAAATAAGTTTTGGTTGACCTTAAAAGATATACAAAAGTCTGGAAAACTAAAGACAGTTAACTTTCAAGTTAAGGACCATTAAGTGAGGCCTTTAGTCAAATAATTCAGTTCAAGCTAAAAGATAAACTCCAACTTTATAGAAAGATAATTACAATATGGCTGCTTTGCCCTTTCTCTTATTCTTGATGCTGCTGCTTTTCTTCAAGAATTATCTATTTTCTCTAGTAAATATTATATGTATTGTATAAAAGTCCTTTTAGCTAGATGTTATGTTCTCTTTTTCTTCCTTTCCTTTTTCCTTCTTTCCTTCTTTCCTTCCTGCCCTCCCTTTCACTGACAAAAGTGGCGTGGGTCATTATTAAAACACAACATGTTAGACTCAATGATTCATGTGCAAGTTAGTGAATCCCAAATTTCTTTGTGGAAGAGGACTATTTCAAATCCACCAGGCAGTGTGAGAATTTCCTGATGCAGCATCAAGAGCAAAAGAGGCTTTTATTTGGTACTTACTATGTGCCAAACATTGTATTAAATACTCTGAGTACAACTATAACCAGAGAGTGTCTGCCTGCAAAGACCTTATATTCTAATGGATGAAAGTCATAAATAAAAGGAAATCAAAAATGAGAGAAGGAAATAAGAGAATAAAAATTTTTATGCCACCTAAATAGTGCCAGCCACTATGCTAAATGCTTAAGAAAGTAGAAAATTACTCAGTTGCTGAAGATCATCCAGTTGAGAAAACCAAAGTGGTAGTTATTGTTTTTGGAGAATCAGGGCTAATGAGATAGATATTACTTGTTGAGTAATTGTAATGTTCTCCTCTTCTCTAAATTGTAACCGTTTTCTTGGGTGCAGGTTTCTTGGGGAGCTTCTGGAGGCAGCCTTAGTTTCAGTTGAGTTCTAATAATCAGCAAATGAAGCCAGGAGTTAAAGTCTGGATCCTTTATTGTGTCCTTCAAAATCCTGAATTTTTTTTCTGTGCCTGGTTAGCTTTCTTAGAGGTCTATCTCTCTCTTTGATTCCTGAGAGCTCTTGTCTGAATGGCTCCAGCCAGCACAAATGTGGAAATGGGGAATGAATCAAGAGTGTGGGATTATGATTTTCTGCCTTATGAATTTCCCAGAAGTCAATACTGGTTCTGAATCTTCTGGAAATCCATGAGCAAGCTTTTCCTTTAGACTTGTGAATTTCCCCACTGAATCCTGGTTCTGAATCTGAACAAGAGTTGACTTGTCCTTTTATATGCTCTCTAAAGTTATGAAGTCTAATGTGTGAACCAATAAGCAAACTCCTTCAAAGGTATGAACTCCTTTAAAGGTGTGAACTGAGTACATAAGTACATAAGTACCTTGTCTCAAGTTCTGGCCCATAACATCACCTTGTAGGATCTGATCAATCATACTGATTCATTAGATAATTATATCCATTCCAGTGACTTAGCACCTTGTAAGAATCCTAACAAGTAATCAAAAAATATTTGCCTTCTGAGAAGATTCAAAACCACAGGTGAAAAGAATTCTATAAGACTGATCATATTGGAGGACTAGAGATGCATCAGAAGGTTACCATTTTTCATTGGTAACTTCCAATCCAGTTTCCTTTTGAGTGGAGCTCACAGGTTATTTAAGAGCTTTGTATGTTTGTGCTAGCCTTTAATATCTTGGGAGCCTTTTGTACCTTCTTCATTTTCAGTGAGATGAAGTAAAGGTTCTCTTACAGTATTGCTGACTTTGTTTCCAAATTTGGGGAAAACTAGACATGAGCCAAAAGTAAACTATTTTAGAGCTTTTTCTTCAGTAAATCCAAGTTGTCAGTCAGCAAAAGGGAAACAAAAAAATGTCCTTCCTCTAATGGATTATTATTCTCAGGACAAGATGTGGTATATAATTGCATATTATTATAGGACATTGGAAATCAGGGGAAACATACTTTGGGAGTCATATTGGGAAAAACTTTCTGATAATCAGTTATCCCAGAGTGCCCTGAATTGCTTTGGAAGCATGACTTATTCCTCACTAAAGACTTTTTTTTTTTTTTAATTCATTTTTCCAAATTATCCCCTCCCTCCCTCCACTCCCTCCCCCCCATGGCAGGTAATCCCATACATTTTACATGTGTTACAATATAACCTAGATACAATATATGTGTGTAAATACCATTTTCTTGTTGCACATTAATTATTAGCTTCCGAAGGTATAAGTAACCTGGGTAGATAGACAGTAGTGCTAACAATTTACATTCACTTCCCAGTGTTCCTTCTCTGGGTGTAGTTATTTCTGCCCATAATTGATCAACTGGAAGTGAGTTGGATCTTCTTTATGTTGAAGATTTCCACTTCCATCAGACTACCTCTTCATACAGCATTGAAGTGTACAGTGATCTTCTGGTTCTGCTCATTTCACTCAGCAACAGTTGATGTAAGTCTCTCCAAGCCTCTCTGTATTCCTCCTGCTGGTCATTTCTTACAGAGCAATAATATTCCATAACCTTCATATACCACAATTTACCCAACCATTCTCCAATTGATGGACATCCATTCAACTTCCAGTTTCTAGCTACAACAAAAAGAACTGCCACAAACATTTTGAAACATACAGGTCCCTTTCCGCTCTTTAGTATTTCTTTGGGATATAATCCCAATAACACCAATGATGGGTCAAAGGGTATGCACAGTTTGACAACTTTTTGGGCATAGTTCCAAATTGTTCTCCAGAATGGCTGGATTCTTTCACAACTCCACCAACAATGTATCAGTGTCCCAGTTTTCCCACATCCCCTCCAACATTCATCATTATTTGTTCCTGTCATCTTAGCCAATCTGACAGGTGTGTAGTGGTATCTCAGAGTTGTCTTAATTTGCATTTCTCTGATAAGTAGTGATTTGGAAAACTCTTTCATATGAGTGGAAATAGTTTCAATTTCATCATCTGAGAATTGTCTGTTCATATCCCTTGACCATTTATCAATTGGAGAATGGTTTGGTTTCCTATAAATCAGGGTCAGTTCTATATATATTTTGGAAATGAGACCTTTGTCAGAACCTTTACTTTTAAAAATATTTTCCCAATTTGGTACTTCCCTTCTAATCTTGTTTGCATTAGTATTGTTTGTACAGAAACTTTTTAATTTGATGTAATCAAAATCTTCTCTTTTGTGATCAATAATGATCTCTGGTTCTCCTCTGGTCATATAAATTCCTTCCTCCTCCACAGGTCTGAGAGGTAGACTATTCTCTGTTCCTCTAATCTATTTATGATCTCATTCTTTATGCCTAAATCATGGACCCATTTTGATCTTATCTTGGTATATGGTGTTAAGTGTGGATCCATATCTAATTTCTGACATACTAATTTCCAGTTTTCCCAACAGTTTTTTCCGAATAATGAATTTTTGTCCCTAATGTTGGTATCTTTGGGTTTGTCAAAGATTAGATTGCTATAGATGTACCCTTTTTTGTCCTTTGTATCTAATCTGTTCCACTGATCTACCGTTCTATTTCTTAGCCAGTACCAAATGGTTTTGGTGACTGCTGCTATAGAATATAGCTATAGATCAGGTACACTTAGACCACCTTCCTCTGACTTTTTTTTAATTAGTTCCCTTGCAATTATCGACCTTTTATTCTTCCATATGAATTTTGTTGTTATTTTTTCTAGGTCATTAAAATAGTTTCTTGGGAGTCTGATTGGTATAGCACTAAATAAATAGATTAGTTTGGGGAGTATTGTCATCTTTATTATATTCGCTCGGCTTATCCAAGAGCACTGAATGTCTTTCCAATTATTTAAATCTGATTTTATTTTTGTGGCAAGTGTTTTGTAATTTTTCTCATATAATTCCTGACTTTTCTTTGGTAGATGGATTCCCAAATACTTTATACTCTCAACATTTGTTTGGAATGGAATTTCTCTTTGTATCTCTTGCTGATGCATTTTGTTGGTGATATATAAAAATGCTGAGGATTTATGTGGATTTATTTTGTATCCTGCCACTTTGCTGAAATTTTGAATTATTTCTAGTAGCTTTTTAGCAGAGTCTTTGGGGTTCTCTAAGTATACCATCATGTCATCTGCAAAGAGTGATAGTTTGATTTCCTCATTTCCTACTCTAATTCCTTGAATCTCTTTCTTGGCTCTTATTGCCGAGGCTAGCATTTCTAGTACTATATTGAATAGTAATGGTGATAGTGGGCAACCTTGTTTCACTCCTGATCTTACTGGGAAAAGTTGCAGTTTATTTTTATTGCATATTATGCTTACTGACGGTCTTAAATATATGCTCCTGATTATTCTAAGGAATCGTCCATTTATTCCTATACTCTCAAGAGTTTTTAGTAGGAATGGATGTTGGATTTTGTCAAATGCTTTTGCTGCATCTATTGAGATGATCATATGGTTCTTATTAATTTGATTATTAACATGGTCAATTATATTAATAGTTTTCCTAATATTAAACCAGCCCTGCATTCCTGGAATAAATCCTACTTGATCATAGTGTATTATCCTGGTGATGATTTTCTGAAGTCTTTTTGCTAATATCTTATTTAAGATTTTAGCATCAATATTCATTAAGGAAATTGGTCTATAATTTTCTTTCACAGTTTTCGATCGACCTGGTTTAGGTATCAGTACCATGTCTGTGTCATAAAAGGAGTTTGGTAGGACTCCTTCATCCCCTATTTTTTCAAATAGTATATATAGCATTGGGGCTAATTGTTCTTTAAATGTTTGGTACAATTCACATGTGAATCCATCTGGTCCAGGGGATTTTTTCCTGGGGAGTTGATTAATAGCTTGTTCTATTTCTTTTTCTGAAATGGGACTATTTAAGCAAATTATTTCCTCCTCTGTTAATCTAGGAAGCCTATATTTTTGGAGGAAGTCATCCATTTCACTTAAGTTATCAAATTTATTGGCATAAAGTTGGGCAAAGTAATTCCTTATTATTTCTCTAATTTCTTCTTCATTGGTTGAAAGATCCCCCTTTTCATTTGTAAGACTAACAAATTGATTTTCCTCTTTCTTTTTTCTGATCAGATTTACCAAAGGTTTATCTATTTTATTGGCTTTTTCATAAAACCAACTCTTGGTTTTATTTATTAATTCAATAGTTTTTTTTTTTTTACTTTCAATATTATTGATTTCTCCTTTTAATTTTTGTATTTCAAGTTTAATTTTTGGTTGGGGGTTTTTAATTTGGTCTTTTTCTAGCCTTTTAAGTTATAAGCCCAATTCGTTAATCTTCTCTTTCTCTATTTTCTTCAAATAAGCCTCTAAAGATATAAAATTTCCCCTTATTACTGCTTTACTGCATCCCACAGATTTTGGTATGATGTCTCATCATTGTCATTATCTGGGGTAAAATTATTAATTCTTTCTGTAATTTGCTCTTTCACCCAGTCATTCTTTAAGATGAGATTATTCAGTTTCCAAGTACTTTTTGGTCTTTTTACCCCTAACTTTTTACTGAATGTAGCTTTTATTGCATTGTGGTCTGAGAAGAAGACATTTATTATTTCTGCCTTCCTACATTTAATTTTGAGATCTTTATGTCCTAATATATGGTCAATTTTTGTATAGGATCCATGAACTGCTGAGAAGAAAGTATATTCCTTTCTATTGCCATTCAGTTTTCTCCAAAGGTCTATCATACCTAGTTTTTCTAATGTTCTATTTACTTTTTAAATTTCCTTCTTATTTGTTTTGTGGTTTGATTTGTCTAAATCTGAGAGTGCAAGTTTGAGATCTCCCACTATTATAGTTTTACTGTCTATTTCTTCTTGCAACTCTCTTAACTTTTCCTTTAGGAAGTTAGATGCTATACCACTTGGTGCATATATGTTTAGTATCGATCTGTCTTCATTATTTATGCTACCTTTCAGCAGGATATAGTTTCCTTCCTTAACTCTTTTAATTAGATCAGCTTCTGCTTTTGCTTGATCTGAGATAAGGATAGCTACCCCTGCTTTTTTGGCTTTACCTGAAGCATAATAGATTCTGCTCCAACCTTTTACCTTTACTCTATATGTATCTCCCTGCTTTAAGTGTGTTTCCTGTAAACAACATATTGTAGGGTTCTGATTTTTGATCCAGTCTGCTATCCATCTCCGTTTGATGGGAGCATTCATCCCATTCACATTTACAGTTAAAATTACTAATTCTGTATTTCCTGCCATCATATTATCCCCAGATTATGATTTTTCCCTTGACCCCCCTGTACCCTTTCCCCCATATTAAATTTATAGACCCCCCTTGTGAAGCGCAGCCCTCCCGTTTTTTTTTTTTTTTTAGTATCCCTCCCCCCTCCCTCCATGGCCCTTCCCTTATTGTCCTTTTCCTTTTCCCTTTTCCTCTCCCCCCTTTTAATGAGGTGAGAGAGAATTCTCTGAAAAACAAATATGACTATTATTTACTCTTTGAGCCTCTTCTGATGAGAATAAGATTTACACAATGATTCTCCCCCTCTCTAAATTCCCTCAGATATGGTGTATTTTCTATGCCTCTTCCTGATGTAGTTTCCCTCTTTTTATCACTCCCTCCCCTTTTTCTGATACTACCCCCTTCCCTATACTACACCCTCTCCTTTTTTTCTTTTATATCAGTAAAATCAAATTATCCATGGGTACTTTCTATATACCCACAACAGAGATATAGTTCTCAAGGGTTCTGTGTATCTTTTTCTGTTTCTCTTCAGTCATGTGGATGTAGATCAAATTTTTTGTTTAAGTCTGGTTTTTTTCTTAGAAACATATGGAATTCCTCTATTTCATTGAATGACCATCTTCTTCCATGGAAAAAGATGCTAAACTTAGCTGGGTAGTTTATTCTTGGTTGAAATCCTTGATCTTTTGCCTTTAGGAATATCAGGTTCCAGGCCCTTCTATCTTTTAATGTGGAGGCAGCCAGATCTTGTGTGACCCTTATTGTGGCACCTTGGTATTTAAATTGTTTTTTTTCTAGCTGCTTGCAGGATTTTCTCCTTTGTGTGGTCTTCTGCAGCTTAGCCACAATATTCCATGGTGTTCTTTTTTTAGGGTCTATTTCAGAAGGAGTTCGATGAATTCTTTCCTACTTTTCCCTCTGTTTCTATTATCTCTGCACAGTTCTCTTTGATAATTTCCTGTAAAATAGAATCTAGGCTCTTATTTTGGTCATAGTTTTCATTTTTTTTTTTGTTTTGTTTGACTGATTCTTGGGTTCTCAATGAATCATTCATTTCTATTTGTTCCATCCTGAATTTTAAGGAGTTATTTTCTTCATTCACAGTTTTTAGTTCTTTTTGTAAATGCCCAATTTCTTTTTTTTTTTTTTTAATTTTTTTTATTATATATATATATATTTTATAATATTATCCCTTGTATTCATTTTTCCAAATTACCCCCCCTCCCTTATTCCCTCCCCCCGACGACAGGCAATACCATACATTTTACATGTGTTACAATATAGTCTAAGTACAATACATGTGTGTGAATATCATTTTCTTGTTGCACAATAAACATTAGAATCCGAAGGTACATGCAACCTGGGCAGACAGATATTAGTGCTAACAATTTACATTCCCCTCCCAGTGTTTCTTCTCTGGGTGTATCTACCTCTGTCCATCATTGATCAACTGGAAGTGAGTTGGATCTTCTTTATGTTGAAGATTTCCACTTCCATCAGAATACATCCTCATACAGTATCGTTGTTGAAGTATACAGTGATCTTCTGGTTCTGCTCATTTCACTCAGCATCAGTTGATTTAAGTCTCTCCAACTGTATTCCTCCTGCTGGTCATTTCTTACTGAGCAATAATATTCCATAACTTTCATATACCACAATTTACCCAACCATTCTCCAACTGATGGACATCCATTCATCTTCCAGTTTCTAGCTACAACAAAAAGAGCTGCCACAAACATTTTGGCACATATATGTCTCTTTCCGCTCTTTAGTATTTCTTTGGGATATAATCCCAGTAGTAGCGCTGCTGGGTCAAAGGGTATGCACAGTTTGATAACTTTTTGGGCATAATTCCAGATTGCTCTCCAGAATGGCTGGATTCTTTCACAACTCCACCAGCAATGTATTAGTGTCCCAATTTCCCCACATCCCCTCCAACATTTGTCATTATTTGTTCCTGTCATCTTAGCCAATCTGACAGGTGTGTAGTGGTATCTCAGAGTGGTCTTAATTTGCATTTCTCTGATCAGTAGTGATTTGGAACACTCTTTCATGTGAGTGGATATAGTTTCAATTTCTTCCTCTGAGAATTGTCTGTTCATATCCTTTGACCATTTATCAATTGGAGAATGGTTTGGTTTCTTATAAATTATGGTCAATTCTCTATATATTTTGGAAATGAGACCTTTGTCAGAACCTTTGTTTTTAAAAATATTTTCCCAATTTGTTACTTCCCTTCTAATCTTGTTTGCATTAGTATTATTTGTACAGAAACTTTTTAGTTTGATGTAATCAAAATCTTCTATTTTGTGATCAATAATGATCTCTAGTTCTCCTCTGGTCATAAATTCCTTCCTCCTCCACAAGTCTGAGAGGTAGATTATCCTCTGTTCCTCTAATCTATTTATTATCTCCCTCTTTATGTCTAAATCATGGACCCATTTTGATCTTATCTTGGTATATGGTGTTAAGTGTGGATCCATATCTAATTTCTGCCATACTAATTTCCAGTTTTCCCAACAGTTTTTTCCGAATAATGAATTTTTATCCCTAATGTTGGAATCTTTGGGTTTGTCAAAGATTAGATTGCTATAGATGTACCCTTTTTTGTCCTTTGTATCTAATCTGTTCCACTGATCTACCGGTCTATTTCTTAGCCAATACCAAATGGTTTTGGTGACTGCTGCTATATAATATAGCTTTAGATCAGGTACACTTAGACCACCTTCCTCTGAGTTTTTTTTCATTAGTTCCCTTGCAATTCTTGACCTTTTATTCTTCCATATGAATTTTGTTGTTATTTTTTCTAGGTCATTAAAATAGTTTCTTGGGAGTCTGATTGGTATAGCACTAAATAAATAGATTAGTTTGGGGAGTATTGTCATCTTTATTATATTCGCTCGGCCTATCCAAGAGCACTGAATGTCTTTCCAATTATTTAAATCTGATTTTATTTTTGTGGCAAGTGTTTTGTAATTTTTCTCATATAATTCCTGACTTTTCTTTGGTAGATGGATTCCCAAATATTTTATACTCTCAACATTTGTTTGGAATGGAATTTCTCTTTGTATCTCTTGCTGTTGCATTTTGTTAGTGATATATAAAAATGCCGAGGATTTTTGTGGATTTATTTTGTATCCTGCCACTTTGCTGAAATTTTGAATTATTTCTAGTAGCTTTTTAGTAGAGTCTTTGGGGTTCTCTAAGTATACCATCATGTCATCTGCAAAAAGTGATAGTTTAATTTCCTCATTTCCTACTCTAATTCCTTGAATCTCTTTCTCGGCTCTTATTGCCGAGGCTAGCGTTTCTAGTACTATATTGAATAGTAATGGTGATAGTGGGCAACCTTGTTTCACTCCTGATCTTACTGGGAAAGGTTGCAGTTTATTTCTATTGCATATTATGCTTACTGACGGTCTTAAATATATACTCCTGATTATTCTAAGGAATAATCCATTTATTCCTATACTCTCAAGAGTTTTTAGTAGGAATGGATGTTGGATTTTGTCAAATGCTTTTTCTGCATCTATTGAGATGATCATATGGTTCTTATTAATTTGATTATTAATATGGTCAATTATATTAATAGTTTTCCTAATATTAAACCAGCCCTGCATTCCTGGAATAAATCCTACTTGATCATAGTGTATTATCTTGGAGATGATTTTCTGAAGTCTTTTTGCTAATATCTTATTTAAGATTTTAGCATCAATATTCATTAAGGAGATTGGTCTATAATTTTCTTTCTCAGTTTTCGATCTACCAGGTTTAGGTATCAGTACCATGTCTGTGTCATAAAAGGAATTTGGTAGGACTCCTTCATCCCCTATTTTTTCAAATAATTTATATAACATTGGGGCTAATTGTTCTTTAAATGTTTGGTAGAATTCACATGTGAATCCATCTGGCCCTGGGGATTTTTTCCTGGGGAGTTGATTAATAGCTTGTTCTATTTCTTTTTCTGAAATGGGACTATTTAAGCAATTTATCTCCTCCTCTGTTAATCTAGGGAGCCTATATTTTTGGAGGAAGTCATCCATTTCACTTAAGTTATCAAATTTATTGGCATAAAGTTGGGCAAAGTAACTCCTTATTATTTCTCTAATTTCCTCTTCATTGGTGGAAAGATCCCCCTTTTCATTTGTAAGACTATCAATTTGATTTTCCTCTTTCTTTTTTTTGATCAAATTTACCAAAGGTTTATCTATTTTATTGGCTTTTTCATAAAACCAACTCTTGGTTTTATTTATTAATTCAATAGTTTTTTTACTTTCAATTTTATTGATTTCTCCTTTTAATTTTTGTATTTCGAGTTTAATTTTTGGTTGGGGGTTTATAATTTGGTCTTTTTCTAGCCTTTTAAGTTGTAAGCCCAATTCGTTAATCTTCTCTTTCTCAATTTTCTTCAAATAAGCCTCTAAAGATATAAAATTTCCCCTTATTACCGCTTTAGCTGCATCCCAAAGATTTTGATATGATGTCTCATCATTATCATTATCTTGGGTGAAATTGTTAATTGTTTCTATAATTTGCTCTTTCACCCAGTCATTCTTTAAGATGAGATTATTCAGTTTTCAATTACTTTTTGGTCTATTTACCCCTAACTTTTTACTGAATGTAGCTTTTATTGCATTGTGATCTGAGAAGAAGGCATTTATTATTTCTGCCTTCCTACATTTAATTTTGAGATCTTTATGTCCTAGTATATGGTCAATTTTTGTATAGGATCCATGAACTGCTGAGAAGAAAGTATATTCCTTCCTATTGCCATTCAGTTTTCTCCAAAGGTCTATCATACCTAGTTTTTCTAATGTTCTATTTAATTTTTTAATTTCTTTCTTGTTTGTTTTGTGGTTTGATTTGTCTAAATCTGAGAGTGCAAGGTTGAGATCTCCCACTATTATAGTTTTACTGTCTATTTCTTCTTGCAGTTCTCTTAACTTTTCCTTTAGAAAGTTAGATGCTATACCACTTGGTGCATATATGTTTAGTATTGATATGGCTTCATTATTTATGCTACCTTTCAGCAGGATATAGTTTCCTTCCTTATCTTTTTTAACGAGATCTACTTCTGCTTTTGCTTGATCTGAGATAAGGATAGCTACCCCTGCTTTTTTGGCTTTACCTGAAGCATAATAGGCTCTGTTCCAACCTTTTACCTTTACTCTGTATGTATCTCCCTGCTTTAAGTGTGTTTCCTGTAGGCAACATATTGTAGGGTTCTGCTTTTTGATCCAATCTACTATCCGTCTCCGTTTGATGGGATCGTTCATCCCATTTACATTTACAGTTAAAATTACTAATTCTGTATTTCCTGCCATCGTATTATCCCCAGATTATGCTTTTTTCCCTTGACCCCCCTGATCCCCCTCCCCGATATTTAATTTACAGACCCCCCTTGTGACGCGCAACCCTCCCTCTTTTTTTTTTTTTTTTTTAATTTTTTTTTTTTTAGGATCCCTCCCCCCTCCCTCCAAGTCCCTTCACTTATTCCCCTTTTCCTTTTCCCTTTTCCTCTCCCCCCTTTTAATGAGGTGAGAGAAAATTCTCTGAAAAACAAATATGTTAATTATTTACTCTTTGAGCCTCTTCTGATGAGAGTAAGATTCACACAATGATTCTCCCCCTCACTAAGTTCCCTCAGATATGGTGTATTTTCTATGTCTCTTCCTGGGATGTAGTTTCCCTCTTTTTATCACTCCTTCCCCTTTTTCTGAACCGACCTCCTTCCCTTTACTACACCCCCCTTTTTTTCTTTTATATCAGTAAAATCAAATTATCCTTGAGTATTTTTTATATACCCACAACAGAGTTACAGTTCTCAAGGGTTCTGTGTACCTTTTTCTGTTTCTCTTCAGTCTTGTGGATGTAGATCAAATTTTTTGTTTAAGTCTGGTTTTTTCTTAGAAACATATAGAATTCCTCTGTTTCATTGAATGACCATCTTCTTCCGTGGAAAAAGATGCTAAACTTAGCTGGGTAGTTCATTCTTGGTTGCAGTCCTTGATCTTTTGCCTTACGGAATATCAGGTTCCAGGCCCTTCTATCTTTTAATGTGGAGGCAGCCAGATCTTGGGTGACCCTTATTGTGGCACCTTGGTATTTAAATTGTTTTTTTCTAGCTGCTTGCAGGATTTTCTCCTTTGTGTGGTAATTCTGCAGCTTAGCCACAATATTCCGTGGTGTTCTTTTTTTAGGGTCTATTTCAGAAGGAGTTCGATGAATTCTTTCCACATCTACTTTCCCTTCTGTTTCTATTATCTCTGGACAGTTCTCTTTGATAATTTCCTGTAAAATAGAATCTAGGCTCTCTTTTTTGGTCATAGTTTTCTGGAAGTCCAATAATCCGCAGATTATCTCTCCTAGATCTATTTTCCAGGTCTATAGATTTTCCCAGTAAGTATTTGACGTTGTTCTCCAGCTTCTCATTTTTTTTGTTTTGTTTGACTGATTCTTGGGTTCTCTGTGAATCATTCATTTCTATTTGTTTCATCCTGACTTTTAAGGAGTTATTTTCTTCTTTCACAGTTTTTAGTTCTTTTTGTAAATGCCCAATTTCGTTTTTAAATGAATTATTTTGCTCTATTGAGTTTTTTTCCATTTCCCTAATTTTTTTTTTTGAGAATTATTTTCTTTTTCCAATTCAGAAATTCTATTTTCTTGAGACTTTTTTATCTTTTCCAATTCAGAAATCCTACTTTCCTGTGTTTTTTTAACCTTTTCTAATTCACTAATTTTGTTTCCCTGCATCTCCTGTGAATTCTTTATTTTTTCCAACTCCAATTTCAGGACGTTGTTATTCTCTATCATAACTTCCCTTTCCTTGCCCCATTTTTCTTCGATCTCCCTCAATTTCTTAAGAGCTTCTTCTAGGAGAGAGTTATGTGATGGGGGGCAGGAATCGTTCCCCTTTAGGTTGTTATCTTCTGAATCTTTGCTGTTAACTTCCTCGGGGTTGGGTACCCGCTCTTTCTCTGTATAGAAGGAATCTATAGTTTTTCTAGCTTTTTTGCTCATACTTAAAAAATGTTTTGGGGTCTGTCCCTGGGGTAGGAAATTATTTACTTCTTTACCAGCTTCCTCCCAGACCGGATGGATGCAGCGGCCCCCGCGCCTGAGCTAAGAGAGAGCTCTGGGAGAGAGTTCCCCACCCCCTCCCTGGAGGCGCCTCAGAGGTGATTAGCACTGCTGTGCTTTGAGGGCGTAGAATAGTGGAGACAGCACGAAGCCCAGCCTATGTGTCCGGGTGGGGAGTGGTTGTCTGCAGCAGGTGACGTGAGAAGCCCCTGCGCTCAAACTGGAAGTGTCTGCCAGAAACCGCGGTCCCTAGTTCAAAGGTTCCGCTTCTCTGGGACTTCCTGGAGCTGAGTTCCACTCCCTCCAGCTAAGCTAGGCCGTGTGTGTTGCCTTGGGCCGTATCCACCCACTTGTCAGTCTCTTAACTATTCTCAGGAGGTAGCTGAGGCCACACCCCCTGGTGCCGAGTCTGCCGAGTCACCCCCAGGGTGTGGGGGGGGGGGAAATCTAATCTGAGTTTTAAAATATTTTGGCTTTCTCTTCTGAACTGCTAAATAATTAGCAGAGAAGAGCTAACAGCCTGTGCCAGATTCCTTTACCTCAGTGGCTTCTCTGATCCCAGAGCCCCTCCCAGCGCAATGGGCGCAGTGTGCCCCTACCCCACCGTCTGTGCTGGTCTTTCTTATTCCTCCCCTGAGAACTGACCTTTCCTGTTGAAACTCCAGATTCTCTTCAGCTGGTAAGTCGTGCTTCCAGTCCTTGTGGTATCTATCAGTCCTGAGCTAATTTTGAGACTTAATTTATCTAATTGGTTGTGAGGGAGTGAGGACGTTCACTGAGTAGTGTGTTTCCTCTCCGCCATCTTGGCTCCGCCCCTCCCAATTTCTTTTTTAAATGAGTTATTTTGCTCTATTGATTTTTTTTTCCATTTCCCTATTTTTTTTTTGAGAATTATTTTCTTTTTCCAATTCAGAAATCCTTTTTCTTGAGACTTTTTTATCTTCTCCAATTCAGAAATCCTATTTTCTTGAGACTTTTTTTATCTTCTCCAATTCAGAAATCCTACTTTCCTGTGATTTTTTTTTTTACCTTTTCTAATTCACTAATTTTGTTTCCCTGAATCTCCTGTGAATTCTTTATTTTTTCCAACTCCAATTTCATAGCTTCTCTTTCCTTTCCCCATTTTTCTTCAAACTCTCTTAACTTTTTAATAGTCTCTTCAAGGAGAGAGTTATGTGATGGGGGGCAGGAATCGTTCCCTTTTAGGTTGTTATCTGCTGACTCTCTGCTGTTAACTTGCTCGGGGTTGGATACCCACTCTTTCTCTGTGTAAAAGGAATCTATAGTTTTTTTTGGCTTTTTATTCATACTTAAAAAATCTTTTGGGGTCTGTCCCTGGGATAGGAAATTATTTATTTATTTCTTTAACAGCTTCCTTCCAGACCGGATGGATGCAGCGGCCCCTATGCCTGAGCTAAGAGAGAGCTCTGGGAGAGAGTTCCCCACCCCCTCCCTGGAAGTGCCTCAGAGGTAATCAGCACTGCTGTGCTTTGAGGGCAGCACTATGTGTTCTAGCGGCTTCCCTGAGGTTTGGGACTGAATAGTAAAGGCTACTCAAAGCCTAGCCTATGCGTCCCAGTGGGGAGTGGATATCAGCAGCAGGTGATGTGAAAAGCCCCTGCGCTCAAACTGGAAGTGTCTGCCAGAAACCGTAGTCCCTAGTTCAAAGGTTCCGCTTCTCTGGGACTTCCATTCTACAGCCTCCAGCCGAGCCAGGCACTATGAGTTACCGCCCTGCCCACTTTTCAATCTCTTAACTACCCCCAGGTGAATGCCTGGATTGCCTATGTCGGCCACACCCCCCAGTGCCAAGATCTGCTGAGTCACCCCCGGGAAGATCCAATCTGGTTTTAAATTAAGTTGGCTTAGATTTCTCTTCTGAAGTGCTGTATTATAAGCAGAGAAGAGCGAACAGCCTGTGCCAGATTCTTCTATCTCAGTGGCTTTTCTGATCCCAGTGCCCTCCCCAGCACGATCGGGCGCAGTGTGCCACCACCCCACGGTCTGCGCTGGCTTCTCTTCTTCCTCCCCTGGGAGCTGACCTTTCCTGTTGAAACTCCAGATTCTCTTCAGCTGGTAAGTCGTGCTTCCAGTCCTTGTGGATTCTATTGGTCCAGTGCTTTCTCTGAGGCTGATTATATCTAGTTGGTTGTGAGGGAAGAAAGGAGCTTACACAGTCGCGTGTATCTTCTCCGCCATCTTCCTCACTAAAGACTTTCAAACAAAATGCTTAAATGACCACCTGGTGATCATATAATGCAAATGACTTTTATTCAGATATGATGAGATGACCAAAGTTCCCTTAAACTCAGATCTTCTGTGTGCAATCTGGCTAGGGTGAGGAGACAACATATGTTCTCATTTGTACAAGTGAAAAATGCTTAACCTAAAGAATTCTCCTTTTTTACTCCTATGATTCCCTTTTTGAGCAATCAGGAATCTTATTACTCCTACCTCTATAATATACTGCTTAGAAAGTAAAATAACTGAGAATACTATTTTGTTAATTTTTACAGAATCCTTGGGAGGGTATTTTTAAGAAGAGGACAGTTGAGAGCAGATAAATAGTATAGTAGATAAAGTACTGGCCCTAGAGTCAGGAGAATCTGAGTTCAAATTCAGCCTCAGATACTTACTAGCTATGTGATCTTGGGTAAGATACATAACCCTCATTGATTAAAAAGAAATAGGCAGTTGAAAAAGAATAAAGCAGACATCTAATCAGTACTAGGAACCAAGAATAATGCTTTATCTTAAATATTGATTGATAAGCTATTATATCCTAACTACATTAACATATTAATAAAGAAGAAATTGGTGAAAGCAGTGGTTTTACTTGTACAGAAAAGACAAAAACCACAAGATGAAAAATAAATGAAAAAATACTTAAACATATCTGTCCAAGAAAAGAAACAATAAAGGTACAGGTTTAAGAGGGAGCTCTTAAAAACTCAAGTTATCTAGTTAGAAATGACTCAGGATAGGACATGGAAGATTTGAGGGATATTTGCTTAAAAAAAAAAAAAGTCAAGTGTGAGTAGAGCCATGCTTGACAATTTTCTAAATTATAGCATGACATTGCAGGAATTGGCCTTGAAGAATAAAACCATGTTATGGAACATAGAATTGTTCAGTGGAGGTGAAGGTAGCTGGAAATTGCTTTTTGCAAGGTGGCCCAGATGGCATTGGGAAGCATTATTTGTGAGTACTGTTGCATTCAGGTATTGTGCACAGCAAACAAATCATTGGGAATTAGGAATGCTGGAGAGTCATTATTTGCTGACCTCAAAAAGACATGTGGGTAAAAAACAAAGATCCCAAAGATATATTTTTAAAAAAAACTAGGGCCTAAATTGTTGATTAAAAACAACAGCAAATTATTTCTTTTCCTGATTCAGTAAAAATTAAAAAAAATAAATAAAAAATTAAAAAAAAAAATAACATTCAGCTTAGGATATTTAACTAAGATATAAACCTGGTTGTTGTGAGAATAAAATGAAATATTATTCCTAAGTACTGTGGAAACAAAGTCTTATATAAATGCTATCTACTATCATTAGAAAGTTCAATAATAATTGAAATGTCTCACCCTTTTAAGATTTGATAAAAATCAACAAATGATCATTTCCCCCCTATAACAAATGCAGAAAAATAAGATTATATATGAAAATGTGAATCTGTTAGAGTTCTTTTTTTCAAAAAGTATTTATTAAATTTAAACTATTAAATTAGTATATTGCACAAATTTTCAAATTCATACTATATTACTTATTATGCTAAGAAGCTATAGGTTTTTAAAAACATTTCATTGGAATTTTTCTTTATTTATTTATTAATAGTTTTATTTACCAAATATATGCATGGGTAATTTTACAACATTGACAATTGCCAAATCTTTTGTTCTAATTTTTCCCTCTTCCCCCCCCCCCCCACAGATGGCAGGTTGACCAATACATGTGTTAAAGTATAAGTTAAATACAATATATATATATACATGTCCAAATAGTTGTTTTGCTGTACAAAAAGAATCGGACTTTGAAATAGTGTACAATTAGCCTATGAACGAAATCCAAAATGCAGGTGGACAAAATTGGGATTGGGAATTCTATGTAGTGGTTCATAGTCATCTCCTAGAGTTTTTTCACTGAGTGTAGCTGGTTCAGTTCATTACTGCTCTATTGGAACTGATTTGGTTCATCTCATTTTTGAAAATGGCCACATATATCAGAATTGATCATCATATAGTATTGTTGTTGAAGTGTACAACGATCTCCTGGTCCTATTCATTTCACTCAGCATCACTTCATCTAAGTCTCTCCAGGCCTTTCTGAAATCATCCTGTTGGTCATTTCTTACAGAACAATAAAATTCCACAATATTCATATACCATAATTCAGCCATTCTACAACTGATGGGCAACCACTCAGTTTCCAGTTTCTAGCCACTATAAAGAGGGCTGCCACAAACATTCTTGAACATACAGGTACCTTTCGCTTCTTTAAGATCTCTTTGGGATATAAGCCCAGTAGTAACATGGCTAGGTCAAAGAGTATGCACAGTCTGATAACTTTTTGAGTATAGTTCCAAATTGCTCTCCAGAATGGCTGGATGTATTCACAATTCCACCAACAATGTATCAGTGTCCCTGCTTTCCCACATCCCCTCCAACATTCTGCATTATCTTTCCCTGTCATTCTAGCCAAACTGACAGGGGTGTAGTGATATCTCAGAATTGTCTTAATTTGTATTTCTCTGATTAATAATGACTTGGAGCATCTTTTCATATAGGTAAAAATAGTTTCAATTTCTTCATCTGAGAAATGTCTGTTAACATCCTTTGACCACTTATCAATTGAAGAATGGCTTGATTTCTTCTAAATTAGAGTCAATTCTCTATATATTTTGGAAAGGAGGCATTTATTGAAACCTTTGACTGTAAAAATGTTTTCCCAGTTTATTGTTTCCTTTCTAATCTTATCTGCATTAGTTTTGTTTGTACAAAAACTTTTCAATTTGATATAATCAAAGTTTTCTACTTTGTGATCTCTAGTTCTTCTTTGGACATAAATTCATTCCTCTTCCATAGGTCTGAGAGGTAAACTATCCTATGTTTCTCTAATTCATTTATAATATCATTCTTTATGTATAGGTCTTGAAGTCATATTAACCTGACCTTGGTGTACAGCGTTATGTATGGGTTAATGCCTAGTTTCTGCCATATTTATTTCCAATTTTCCCAGCAATTTTTGTCAAATATTGAGTTCTTATCCCAAAAGCTGGTGTCCTTGGGTTTCTCAAACACTAGATTATTAAAGTTATTGATTATTTTGGCCTTTAGAACTAACCTATTCCACTGATCAATTAGTCTATTTCTCAGCCAATACCAAATGGTTTTAGTAACCACTGCTTTATAATATAATTTTAGATCTGGTACAGCTAGGCCACATTCATTTGATTTTTTTTTTTCATTAATTCCCTTGAAATTCTTGACCTTTTGTTTTTCCTCATGAACTTTGTTGTTATTTTTTTCTATGTCATTAAAATAGATTTTGGGGAGTCTGATTGGTATAGCTCTAAATAAATAAATTAGTTTAGGTAGAATTGTCATCTTTATTATATTTGATCACCCTATGCAAGAACATTTAATATTTTTCCAATTGGTTAGATCAGACTTAATTTGTGTGGAAAGTGTTTTATACTTTTGCTCACATAGTTTCTGATTTTCCCTTGGCAGATAAATTCCTAAATAGTTTATATTATTGGTAATTACTTTAAATGGAATTTCTCTTTGTACTATAACTTTTGCATTGTGTTATTGACATATAAGAATGCAGATGATTTATGTGGGTTTATTTTGTATCCTGCAACTTTGCTAAAGGTGTGAATTATTTCTAATAGCTTTTTAGTAGAATCTTTGGGGTTCTCTAAGTCTACCATCATATCATCAGCAAAGAGTGATAATTTGGTTTCCTCATTACCTACTCTAATTCCTTTAATCACTTTCTCCACTCTTATTGCCAAAGCTAGTATTTCTAATACAATATTGAATAGTAATGGTGACAGTGGGCAACCTTGTTTCACTCCTGTTGTTAATGGGAATGGTTGCAGTTTATCCTCATTACATATGATGCTTACTGATGGTTTTAAATAGATGATACTGATTATTTTAAGGAAAAGTCCATTTATTCAAAAACTCTCAAGTGCTTTTAATAGGAATGGACGTTTGTTTTTATCAAATGGTTTTTCTGCATCTATTTAGATGATCATATGATTTTTGTTAATTTGGTTATTGATATAGTCGATTAGCTAATAGTTTTCCTAATATTGAACCAGCCCTGCATTCCTGGTATAAATCCCACTTGGTCATAGTGTATTATCTTGGGGATGATTTTCTGTAGTCTTTTTGCTAATATTTTAATTTAAGATTTTATTATCAATATTCAATAGTGAGATTGGTCTATAATTTTCTTTCTCTGTTTTCAACCTACCTGGTTTAGGTATCAGTACCATGTCTGTGTCATAAAAGTAATTTGGTAGGACTCCTTCATTCCCTATTTTTTCAAATACTTTATATAGCATTGGGGCTAATTGTTCTTTGAATGTTTGGTAGAATTCACATGTAAATCCATCTGGTCCTGGAGATTTTTTTTCTTAGGGAGTTGATTAACAGCTTGTTCTATTTCTTTTTCTGAAATGGGACTATTTAAGCAATTTACTTCGTCCTCTGTTAATCTGGGAAGCCTGTATTTCTGGAGGTAGTCATCCATTTCATTTAGGTTGTCAAATTTATTGGCATAAAGTAAGGCAAAGTAACTCATTATTTCTCTAATTTCCTCTTCATTGGTGGAAAGTTCCCCATTCTCATTTTTAAGACTAACTATTTGATTTTCCTCTCTCCTTTTTCTAATCAGATTTGCCAAACTTTATCTATTTTATTGTTTTTTTCATAAAACCAACTCTTTGTTTTATTTATTAGTTCAATAGTTTTTTTTTTTTACTTTCAATATTATTAATTTCTCTTTTTAATTTTAGAATATCACATTTAGTATTTGGGTTTTTTTAATTTTTTATTTTATTTTATAATTATAACATTTTTTGACAGTACATATTTATGGGTAATTTTTTACAACATTATCCCTTGCACTTACTTCTATTCAGATTTTTTCCCTTCCTCCCCCAAACCCCTCCCCCAGATGGCAAGCAGTCTTATATATGTTAAATATATTACAATATATTCTAGATACAATATATGTGTGTAGAACCGAATTTTTTGTTGCACAGGAAGAATTGGATTCAGAAGGTAAAAATAACAGTTTACACTCATTTCCCAGTGTTCCTTTTCTGGATGTAGCTGGTTCTATCCATCATTAATCAAGTGGAATTGGATTAGCTCTTCTCTATGTTGAAGAAATCCACTTCCATCAGCATACATCCTCATACAGTATCATTGTTGAAGTGTATAATGATCTTCTTGTTCTGCTCGTTTCACTCGGCATCAGTTGATGTAAGTCTCTCCAAGCCTCTCTGTATTTCTCCTGTGGGTCATTTCTTATAGAACATTAATATTCCATAACATTCATATACCATAGTTTACCCAACCATTCTTCAATTGATGGACATCCATTCATCTTCCAGCTTCTAGCCACTATGAAAAGGGCTGCCACAAACATTTTGGCACATACATGTCCCTTTCCCTTCTTTAGTAGTTGCTTGGGGTATAAGCCCAGTAGTAGTATGGCTGGGTCAAAGGGTATGCACGTTTTGATAACTTTTTGGGCATAATTCCAGATTGCTCTCCAGAATGGTTGGATTCTTTTACAACTCCACCAACAATGCATCAGTGTCCCATTTTTCCCACAGCCCCTCCAACATTCATCATTATTTGTTCCTGTCATCTTAGCCAATCTGACAGGTGTGTAATGATACCTCAGAGTTGTCTTAATTTGCATTTCTCTGATCAATAGTGATTTGGAACACTTTCATATGAGTGGAAATACTTTTAATTTCATCATTTGAAAATTGTTTGTTCATATCATTTGATCATTTATCAATTGTAGAATGGCTTGATTTCTTATAAATTAAAGTCAATTCTCTGTATATTTTGGAGATGGGGCCTTTATCAGAACCTTTAACTGTAAAAATTTTTTTCCCAATTTGTTACTTCCCTTCTAATCTTGTTTGCATTAGTTTTGTTTGTGCAGAAACTTTTTAATTTGGTGTAATCAAAATGTTCTATTTTGTGATCAATAATGGTCTCTAGTTCTCCCTTGGACACAAACTCCTTCCTCCTCCACAAGTCTGAGAGGTAAACCATCCCATGTTCCTCCAATTTATTTATGATTTCGTTCTTTATGCCTAAATCTTGGACCCATTTTGATCTAATCTTAGTATGTGGTGTTAAATGTGGGTCCATGCCTAATTCCTGCCATACTAATTTCCAGTTTTCCCAGCAGTTTTTGTCAAATAATGAATTCTTATCCCAAAATTTGGGATCTTTGGGTTTGTCAAAGATTAGATTACTATTTTTATTCACTATCTTGCCCTGTGAACCTAACCTATGCCACTGATCAACTAGTCTATTTCTTAGCCAATACCAAATGGTTTTGGTGACTGTTGCTTTATAATATAGCTTTAAATCAGGTATACTTAGACCACCTTCCTCTGACTTTTTTTTCATTAGTTCCCTTGAAATTCTCGACCTTTTATTCTTCCATATGAATTTTGTTGTTATTTTTTCTAGGTCATTAAAATAGTTTCTTGGGAGTCTGATTGGTATAGCACTAAATAAATAGATTAGTTTGGGGAGTATTGTCATCTTTATTATATTCACTCGGCTTATCCAAGAGCACTGAATGTCTTTCCAATTACTTAAATCTGACTTTATTTTTGTGGCAAGTGTTTTGTAATTTTTCTCATATAATTCCTGACTCTCCTTTGGTAGATATATTCTCAAATATTTTATACTATCAACTGTTATTTTGAAGGGAATTTCTCTTTGTATCTCTTGCTGTTGGATTGTGTTGGTAATGTATAAAAATCCTGAGGATTTATGTGGATTTATTTTGTATCCTGCAACTTTGCTAAAGATGTGAATTATTTCTAATAGCTTTTTAGCAGAGTCTTTGGGGTTCTCTAAGTATACCATCATGTCATCTGCGAAAAGTGATAATTTGATTTCTTCATTTCCTACTCTAATTCCTTGAATCTCTTTCTCGGCTCTTATTGCCGAGGCTAGAGTTTCTAGTACTATATTGAATAGTAATGGTGATAGTGGGCAACCTTGTTTCACTCCTGATCTTACAGGGAAAGGTTCTAGTTTATCACCATTACATATGATGTTTACTGAAGGTTTTAAATATATGCTCCTTATTATTTTAAGGAATAGTCCATTTATTCCTATACTCTCAAGCGTTTTTAGTAGGAATGGATGTTGGATTTTATCAAATGCTTTTTCTGCATCTATTTAGATGATCATATGGTTTTTATTAATTTGATTATTAATATGGTCAATTATACTAATAGTTTTCCTAATATTAAACCAGCCCTGCATTCCTGGTATAAATCCCACTTAGTCATAGTGTATTATCCTGGGGATGATTTTCTGTAGTCTTTTTGCTAATATTGTATTTAAGATTTTATTATCAATATTCAATAGTGAGATTGGTCTATAATTTTCTTTCTCTGTTTTCAACCTACCTGGTTTAGGTATCAGTACCATGTCTGTGTCATAAAAGTAATTTGGTAGGACTCCTTCATTCCCTATTTTTTCAAATACTTTATATAGCATTGGGGCTAATTGTTCTTTGAATGTTTGGTAGAATTCACATGTAAATCCATCTGGTCCTGGAGATTTCTTAGGGAGTTGATTAACAGCTTGTTCTATTTCTTTTTCTGAAATGGGACTATTTAAGCAATTTACTTCGTCCTCTGTTAATCTGGGAAGCCTATATTTCTGGAGGTAGTCATCCATTTCATTTAGGTTGTCAAATTTATTGGCATAAAGTAAGGCAAAGTAACTCCTTATTATTTCTCTAATTTCCTCTTCATTGGTGGAAAGTTCCCCATTTTCATTTTTAAGACTAACTATTTGATTTTCCTCTCTCCTTTTTCTAATCAGATTTGCCAAAGGTTTATCTATTTTATTGTTTTTTTCATAAAACCAACTCTTTGTTTTATTTATTAGTTCAATAGTTTTTTTTTTTACTTTCAATATTATTAATTTCTCTTTTTAATTTTAGAATATCACGTTTAGTATTTGATTGGGGTTTTTAAATTTCGTCTTTTTCTAGCTGTTTAAATTGTAAGCCCAATTCATTGATCTTCTCTTTCTCTATTGTTCAAGTAAGCCTCTAAAGATATAAAATTTCCCCTTATTTCCCCTTACAAGACTCTCTATCTCTCAAGTGCCACCCTCTTTTATCCTCCCAGAGAATGGGCGCGGGATAATGTAAGGGCTTCTGGGAAAAATTACTTCAACCAATGAACTTGCTCCTCCTAAGCATGCAAGCTCCTCCCCAGGAGTTCAAAGGGGTTAAACTCCCAGTAAAGGCTGGAACTAGGGAATTGTCAAGTACCGACTTAGCACTTAGTAAGAACTTATCATCTCATTATCTCATTAGCACTTTAGCTGCATCCTACACATTTTTGTATGATGTCTCATTGTTGTCATTATCTTGAGTGAAATTATTAATTGTGTCTATAGTTTGTTGTTTCACCCAATCATTCTTTAAGATGAGATTATTTAGTTTCCAATTACTTTTTGGTCTATTTACCCCTAACTTTTTGTTGAATGTACTTTTTATTGCATTGTGATCTGAAAACAAAGCCTCTACTATTTCTGCCTTCCTGCATTTATTTTTGAGATCTTTATGTCCTACTATATGATCAATTTTTGTATAGGTTCCATGAACTGGTGAGAAGAAAGTATACTACTTTCTATCATTATTCAGTTTTCTCCAAAGATCTATTATACCTGATTTTCCTAATATTCAATTTACCTCTTTAATTTCTTTCTTATTTGTTTTGTGGTTTGATTTATCTATTTCTGAGAGAGCAAGGTTTAGATCTCCCACTATTATCGTTTTGCTGTCTATTTCTTCTTACAACTCTCTTAACTTCTCTTTTAGGAAATTAGATGCTATACCACTTGGTGCATATATATTTAGTATTGATATTGCTTCATTGTCTATGCTACCCTTTTACAAGATATAGTTTCCTTCCTTATCTCTATTGATTAGATCAATTTTTGCTTTTGCTTGAACTGAGATAAGGATGGCTACCCCTGCTTTTTTGACTTCACTTGAAGCATAATAGATTCTGCTCCAACTTTTTATCTTTATTCTTTATGTATCTCCCTGCTTTAAATATGTTTCCTGTAAACAACATATTGTAGGGTTCTGACTTTTCATCCAGTCTGCTATCTGCCTCTGCTTAATGGGAGAGTTCATCCCATTAACATTTACAGTTAAAATTACTAATTCTGTATTTCCTGCCATCATATTATCCCCAGATTATGCTTTTTTCTCTTGCCCCCTTCCGACCCCTTCCCCAGTATTAAACTTATGGGTCTCACTGGGATCTCGCAGCCCTCCCTCTTTAGTATCCCTCTCTCCTCCCTTTCTTGTACCCTTCCTTTATTACTCTTTTCCTTTTCCTCTCCCCTTTTTTAATGAGGTGAGAGAGAATTTTTTTGTAAAACCAATATGTCAATTATTTACTCTTTGAGCCTACTCTGATAAGAGTAAGATTCACACAATGTTTCTCCCCCTCTCTAAATTCCCTCAGATGTGGTATATTTTCTATGCCTCTTTCTGGGATGTAGTTTCCCTCTTTTTATCTCACCTTTCCCCTTTTTCTGACACTATCTCCTTTCCATTTCTACTTCCCCCCTTTTTTTTGTTATATCAGTAAATCAAATTATACATGTAGTCTTAATGTATATCCACAACAGAAATACAGTTTTCAAGAGTTCCTTTTACCTTTTTCTGCTTCTCTTGAGTCCTATGATTATTGATCAAATTGTTTATTTAGATCTGTTTTTTCCTTAGAAACAAATGGAATTCATCAGCATCGTTAAATGTCCATGTTCTTCCATGGAAGAAAAAGCTAAACTTAGCTGGATAGTTTATTCTTGGCTGCAGTCCAAGTTCTGTTTACTGTTGGAATATCAGATTCCAGGCGAGGCGGCCAGATCTTGAGTGACCCTTATTGTGACACCTTGGTATTTGAATTGTTTTTTTCCTGGCTGCTTGTAATATTTTTTTTCCTAAGTCTCATAGTTTTGAAATTTGGCCACAATGTTCTGTGGAGTTTTTTTTTTTTTTTTTTTTAGGTTCTTTTTCAGAAGGTGTTCAATGAATTCTTCCAATGTCTATTTTACCTTCTGGTTCTATTACCTCTGGGAAATTCTCTTTGATGGTTTCCTGTAAAATAGTTTCCAGGCCCTTTTTTTCATCATCATTTTCGGGAAGTCCAATAATCCTCAGATTATTTCTCCTAGATCTATTTTCCAGGTCTGTCATTTTGGCAAGTAGATAGTTGACATTTTTCTCCAGATTTACATTTTTTTTGGTTTTACTTGACATTCTTGGTGTCTCAATGAATCATTCATTTCTATTTGTTAAGTTCTGATTTTTAATGAGTTATTTTCTTCATTAGATTTTTTTTTTACTTCTTTTTGTATATGTCCAATTGAGTTTTTAAATGAATTGTTTTGCTGTATGGATTTTTTTTTTCCATTTCACTGTTTGTTTTTTAGTGCGTTATTTTCTTTTTCCAATTCACAAATCCTGCTTTCTTGGGAATTCTTTATCTTTTCCCATTCACAGATCCTACTTTCCTGTGATTTCTTTACCTTTTCCAATTCCCTAATTCTGTTTCCCTGCACTTCTTGTGCATTTTTTATCTTTTCCAATTCACATTTCCAGAAGTTGTTTACCTTTTCCCATTCACATTTCAGGAGGTTGTTACTCTCTTGCATAACTTCTCTTTCCTTTCCTCATTTTTCTTCTAACTCTTTTGAGATTTTTAATAGTCTCTTCTAGGAGAGCGTTATTTGGGGTATTGTCTGGAGACTTTGCTTTAGTCTCCTTGGGATGGAAACTCATTCTCTTTCTGTATAGAAGCTATTGATATTCTCTTCATTTTTTTGGTCATTTTTTTAAAGCCTTCAGGGTCTGCCTTTAGGGCAAGGTGGTTACCAGCTTCCTATGCAGAGCAAGAATGGGTATATGCACAGTAACTGTCTTCTTAATGGGCTGTAAGAAAAGGCTGAGCTGCGGGAGTGCTCTGGGAAGAGCTCTACATGGAACTATATAGGCCTGGGTATCAAGGGCTGGGCTGTGTAAATGCCCTGTGAGGAGCCCAGCTGTGAGGATTAGTGACTGCCTTGGGGCTAGAGATTAAGCAGCAAAATTATCATTGCCTCTCCCACAAATGCCAGCTTTGAGTATTAGCAGTGGATCTATCCATCAGGGCATTGGAAATGTCTTTGAATGGGGAGCTCAGTTGAGCTGGGGAAATGCCATTGCCCCAGGCCGAACCCCCCACTGTGCAGATGAGAGGCTGCCCCAGGCTGTGCCCCTGCTGTGCAGGTTTGTGACTACCTCCAAACAAGAGCCCCTAACTGCAGAATGCCACAAAGAGCTGTGTTATGGTCTGCTCTGAGTCACTTCCAGTCCTGGTGGGCGCAATCAGATTCTCTTAGGCTCTGGCATCCCTCAGAGTACCCTCTGCCCTAGGATCTAATTACTCTGCCACCAAAGCAAAGCAGTCAGGCTATGGCAGAGAGCTCTATGTAAACCTTCCAACCACAGAGGCTGCCCCACTCCAAATTCTATCTCTGCCCTGTGCCAGTCTGCTCCTGCCACTCCTTTCTTTTCTGGGGATATTCCTGATTATCTTTGACTGGTGAGATGTTGTACTTTTTATCTTTGTGAATCTTACCAATCTATTTTTGAGGCTGGTTTTAAAAAAAAATTGGTAATGAGGGTATGAGAGGAGCTCAAAATCTCATGTGTGCCTTCTCTGCCATCTTGGCTCTGCCTATCTATCGGACTTTTTCAAAAACCTTAAAATCTTTCTGAATATGAGGTAGAATTTGCCAGGAGGAGAGGGAAGGAAAGCATGGCGATTTGGTTAAAATTTGAATTATCTTTTGAGATATTTCTCCTCCCTTGTTTTCTACTTTCATCTGCAACCAGAATTCCCAAGGTGTCTCTGTAAGCCCCTACTATGATTCCATTCCACTTCCCAGTCCCACCTCACGACTATCTTACCTTAATGTCACAATTAGCTCTTGTTCCTAACTTCCCTCACTTTACCATGCTTATGGCTCATCCTCTCAAATCTAAGTAATTGACTAGGTAATCTGATAAACAATTTAGTGCTAGGTATTAGTGGTTGATAATACCTTGAAGAATCAATGACCCCCTACAAAATAATTGGTATTTTAGCTTGAATTTAAAGCATTTACCTAAAAATTGTAACTTAAGAGTATGTAAGCTTTCTTGTAGAACTAAAGAAATTTCAGTGTCCTTTATGTCAAGGTTAGTCTGTAAATTTGACCTTGACTTCATATAGTGGCAGGGATTAAAAATGTTGGTATCCTAATAATATTGTACTCTATAGGAGAAGAAAAATTCTCACATGTTAGGACTAAATATATTTTAATTGATTATAAATTTGCATCTCTCCTTTACTAATTAATACCTTTCTAATAAAAAATATAGATAATTAGGCTAACATTCCAGTTTAGGTAATATTTACATGTTGCTTTGATTTGAGAAGAAATGAACTTACTCTAAATCTTCATACTATTCATACTATTTTCCTGATATTGCTGATTGCAAAAGGTTGATTTGAGTTATGGTTTCTTCATCTCATAGTCAAGCATATGCTGTCTTCCCAGTAGAATATTTTTAGAAATTGTGTTAATTTTTTGAAGGCCCTCGTATTTCACTTTTCATATTTTATTTCCTTTTTACCTCGTGTCACCTTCTTAGACCTTAGAAGGACAGTCAGGTTTCTGTTGCAGGGGATATAGTGATAATTGGGTAGTTCTGGAATCCCTCCAAAGGCCAATGTATCTCCATTCAATTACTATAAAATTAATTTCTAGATCTGAAGCTTTAAAAAAGAAATCTCGTGTCCTTTGTTAACTTAAATGAACACTTCTTGAGATTTTGCATGCATTTGAAATGATGTTTGTTATTATTGTTGTTTGTTTGCTTTAAAGAACTGAGAGAAAACCTAGAGATAACTTGCTCTGATATTCTTGCATTTTAAAGTAGACAAGGAAGGCTCAGAGAAGTTATGATGTTCTCCAGTCATAAGGTTAATAAGTAGCAAAAGTCAGAATTAAGACCAGATACCTTCTTTCCAAATACAATGCACTTTCCAGAACAATTTAAGGTCTAGGATACAATATTAGATCTTTCTTTTAGAAAGATTTCAGAGGTTCAAACCTTTTTATTTTAGAAATGAAAAAATGAAGTCCACAGAAAAGAGAGGTCACAGAGATAGCAAGTTGGAAAAGCTGGGATTGGGACCCAGCACCCCTATTTAAATTACCCTTCATTTATAGCCCAACCTGTTTATGCTGGTTTTGATTTACACTTGTAGAAAGAAATCTGAGTTTTCATATGTTTCTAAAACTGTTTGTCAGGATTTGAAGGGAAACTACCTTCATATCTGCAAGGATTATTTTATATATTCATTTTCATGATATCAAGAAGTAAGGTAATCCAAGAGTATCTTCAAATATTTGCTAATTACTAGAAATTGCAATTTAATCAGTAACTATGATTCCACTACCCCATTATATTACATATTTAATGTGTTTAATTATTATGTTTTGTATTTTAATGTTAAAGAGGTTTCTTTAGCTTATTACATAGTTAAAATAAGGTACAATGTAATAACATTTCATGGATGCAATAAACCAAAGAATCTTCTTTTTACATAAGCAGTTGATTACCTCCTAGTTTTAACATTAGTTTTAATGGTTGCATAACTTATTAGCAATGTAATAAAATAATAATACAAATGATTATTTATAGTATTTTAGCCATGAGAAAGTTAGCAGCAGTTACCATTACCATCACTATGATTGTCAATAGCTTTTCATTTCTTAAACAATACTCCTACTATTCAGTTCACTGAGTATGCCAATTAAAGTCTTTTTTTTTTTTCTTGAATTCTTTTTATCCTCTTGAGAGATATGGTTTAAAATAGTTCCCTTCAGAAAAGTAAGTTCTCTACATACATTTTTCTATGCTTTTTGAAGTTTTTCCTCAAGCCATCATTTTTTCCTATTATTTTTATTCTGAACTTAAGAAGCACCAAATAAAATAGCATTCTCATATGCCTAGGAGGAGAGAAAATGGAATTTCAATGAAATTGCATTCTTCTACTATGGAAAGCTGTTTTTTTTCTTTATGAATATATAAGGTTCAACCTATAGATTTCAAAACTGTCATACTTGTCTGTGGTTTCTTCTGGCCATATTTAAAAAATAAAAGCTTCAATTTCTTCCTTCTCTATTTCTTTTCTTCCTGTCTGCTTTCTGTCTGCCCTTCCTCTCTCTTTCCTTCAACACCAACTTGTTTCTTTCCCTTTGTCCCTGTCTCCCTTTCTTTTCTCCTATTCTACCTTTCCTACTCTTACCCTTTGTCTTCTTCAGCTCTCTGCCTTCTTGAAGAACAAACTTAAAATTTAACCTACATCTGAGTTCTTTTCTTGAAGTTTTCCTGTTAAAATTTAGCCTTCATTTTAATTTTATAATGAAAAAGAAAGAAAAGTAAATAAAACAATTTTAAAAATTCAAGCCTATTCCCCAGTTTTATTTGGAAAATATAAAAAAAAAACTTGTCTCCAAAAATAGACTGTTTCTGTTAGCAAAAATATAAACATTTACAATTTCCAGAAACATCCCCTTATTTTTCTTTTCCTTCTTTTGTTAGTAATGTAACAAACAAACAAATATTTATAACAAAATCCTTCAGTTATATAAAACATACTGATGGTGATTAGAGTTTAGCATTATTTTTTTACATGAAGTTATTGAATTTTGTTTCCTGTGCTCTCTACAATTAAGTTTTGTAATTGTTTTTAATATTTAGATCTAATATTAATAACAGTTTATCATTGTCATCAACTAGATATATCCATTCCAGGAGCCAGTACTACAATAGGATATTAAATTTCTCAAGATCCTTTCTAATACCATACTTCTAAAATACTGATCAAAAAATGTTCAAAATTGTTCCTTTTAGGAGTTATCTCAAAAGGATTCATACTTTGATTTGTAAATTTTTTGGGGGGGAGGTTAATTCCCTAAAGCTTTAACACCAAGAAGGAATAACCTTTCAAACCCTACTGCAAAAAAAATATTCAAGAGGTTGATCTTTGTTAATAGTACATTTTCATAAGTCCATTTTCCAATCACTAATCTACCTGGTCTGATGTTTTCTCATGAAATCCCAGCTTTGTCACTGAGGGACCATAAGCAGTTAAAGCATTTGAGCCTCAGTTTCTTCATCTGAAAAATAAGGGGATTGAGGCTAGGTGACTTCTAAAGACACTTCAGCAATGACAGTTTGTAAATTATTGAATCTATGAATCATTCTGCTTGCTTTTATCTGTCATTGAAATCTAACAATTTACCACTTTACAATCTTTATATCCAGGAGTTTTATATACTCCATAAAAAGACAAACTTTCCCCCCCTTATGTTACATAGTAAATAAATAATTGACCTTTGATGAGCCAAGATGGTGGAGTAAAGTCAGAAATCTTCTCGAGCTCTTTCAGTTTCCCTCAAAAATCACATGAAAATAAGACTCTGAACAGAGCCTGATGAAATAAACCACTCTCCAGATCAATATAGACTGGAAAAACCTCAGGAAAGATCAGCCTCACTGGGGTGAAAAGGGTCTTCAGCCCAGCTCAAAAAGATTCAGAGAAAGCCCTTGAGAGTTGTTAATGACATGAAATATGTAACTAAAATCGTCAGTAGTGGCTCAGTAGAAGAACAAATCATTGGGGTAGGTTCCAGACCTAGCTTAGAAGGTAAACTGTGGGAAACTAGGTTGTTTCCTGAAAACAGCAGACAAAGCTACCCTCTTCAATCACAAAGGATTCCTGTGCTCAAAGTCAAGGCTCAGAGCTGCATAGGAAGCTTGAAACAGGAGTCTCAACCATAAAAGTAAAGAAACAGGAAATACCAAAAGGAAAGAAAATGAGCAAGAAACAGAACAAAACCATGACCATAGAAAGCTACTATGATGACAGGTCAGAATAAAATACAAACTCAGACAAGGACATAATATCCAAGAAGGAAATTTCAAAAAGCAATTTGAACTGGTTTCAAACTCAAAAAGACTTTTGGGAAGTGTTCATAAAAATGTTTAAAACGCAAATATGAAAGATCAAAGAAAAAATGAGATGAAATAATAAGTATATATGAGAGAACTTGGAAAAGAAAAGAAAAAAAATTCTGAAGAAAACTCTTAAACAGTAAAATTAACCAAATGGAAAAAGATATACAAAAGCTAACTGAAGAAAATCACATATTAAATACTAGAACAGGGCAAATGCAAGCTAAAGACTTTGTGATACATCAAGAATCAATCAAATAAATTAAAAAGAATGAAAAAAACCGGAAAAATGTGAAATACTTGATTGGCAAAACAGCAGACCTGGAAAATTGGAAAATAGATTCAGAAGAGACAATTTTAAAATTATTTGCCTACCTGAAAACCATAACCCCCCCAAAAAAAAAAAAGAAAAAAAAAAAAGAAATAAAAGAGCTTGGATCAGTTGAGTATAGAAATTTATCTACCTCTATAAAGAAGTAGGAAGAGAAAGAGGAAAAGAAAAAGGAGGGAAAGGATAGAGGGGAAGGCAGATATACTAGAGGAAAAGGTAAGAGAAAGGGGAAATGGGATAGGAGATAAACTAGTGGGTGGAGTAAGTAAAAAACACAATTTAGGACAGGATGAAAAGAGTGAACAAAAGTATATACAGAAGACAAAATCGGATAGAGGGAAATACAGAGCTAGTAATGTGAATTGGATGGACTTTCTCATAAAATGGAAGAAAATTGCAAAGTCCATCAAACAACAGAATTTATAATATGTTGTTTACAAAGAATACATTTTACACAGACAGACACATAGAGAATAAAAGTAAAAGGCTGGAACAGAATTTGTTATGCTTCAGCTGAAGTAAAAAAAAGCAGGGAAGGCAATTCTGTACTCAGATAAAGTAAAAATAAAAATGGATCTTATTAAAAGAGACAAGAAAGTAATGTGCATCTTAATAAAGAATATAGTAAACAATGAAATAGTAGTGATAACAAATGTGTATATACCAAAAGGTAGAACAGGCAAATTCCTAATGAAAAATTTAGGCCAATTACAGGAAGAAAGAGACAACAAAACTATATTGGTGGGGAACTTCAATATCTCTCTCTCAAAATCAGAATCTAACCACAAAATAAACAAGAAACAAACTAGGGAAGTTAATAGTATTCTAGAAAACTGAGACAAGATAGATCTCTGAAGAAAATTGAATAGGGGAAGAAAGGAATACACCTTTTTCTCTCCAATATATGGCACCTACACACACACACACACACACACACACACACACACACAAAATTGCCCATATATCAGGGCATAAAAACCTTGTAGTCAAATTCAAATAGGCAGAAATAAGTAAATGGTTCCTTTTCATAGGACAAAACAATACATACATACATATATATATATATACATATATATACATATACATATATATATATATATATATATATATATATATATATATATATATACACACAATAAAGGGCCAGGGAAAATAGACTAAAACTAATTGGAAATTAAATAATTTAATTCTAAAGTAAGAATGGGTCAAATAGCAAATCAAAGAAACCATCCATAATTTCATTCAAGAGAATGATAATGAGACAAAATACCAAAAATTATGGGATGCAGCCAAAGCAGTTTTTAGGGGAAATTTTATATCTTTAAATAGTTACATGCCTAAAGCAGAGAAAGAGCAAGATCAATGAATTAGGCATGCAGTGAAAAAAGCTAGAAAAAAATTTAAAATGTCCAATTAAATGATAAAATGGAAATTCTGAAACTGAAAAGAGAGATTAATAAAATTGAAACTAAGAAAGCTATTAAGCTAATAAATAAAACTGAGTTGGTTTTATGAAAAAAATCAACAAATATAAACTTTTAGTTAATTTGATCAGAAAAAGGAAAGAAAAAAAACAAATCACCAGCATCAAAAATGAAAAGGATAAACTTAACATCAATGAAACAGTAATTAAAGCCATAATTAAGAGGGATTTTGCCCAACTATATGGCAGCAAGACTGGTAATCTAAGCAATATGGATGAATATTTACAAAAACATAAATTGCCCAGGTTAAAAAAAGAGGAAATGAATTACTTAAATAGTCCCATTTTAGAAAAAGAAATTGAGCAAGTAATTAATGAACTTCCTTAGAAAAAATCTTCAGGGCCAGATAAATTCACAAACTTAATTTTACCAAACATTTATGGAATAATTCATTCTAATTCTATGTAAAATATTTGAGAAAATAGGTAAAGAAGGAATACTACAAAATTCCTTCTATGACACAAATATAGCATTGATACCTAAACCAGGAAGAGCTAAAACAAAGAAAGAATATTACAGACCAATCAACCTAATGAATATTTATGCAATTATTTTAAATAAAATATGTTTTTAAAAACGATGATTACAGTAACTTACAGCATACACTATGATCCAGTGGAATTTATACCAGGAATGTAGGGTTGGTTCAATATCAACAAAACTATTATTATAATTGAACACATCAATAAAAAAACAGAAACTGCATGATAATCTTAACAGATGCAGCAAAAGCTTTTGACAAAATACAGCATCCATTCATATTAAAAAAAACAAAAACAAAAACAAAAACAAAAACAAACAAACCCTAGAGAACATAGGGATCAAAGGAGCTTTCCTTAGAATAATAAGCAGTATCTATCTAAAACCTATAGCAAGTATTATTTTTTCTTTTTTTTATTAAGAGAAATCCTAAGAACCATATGAATACAATTTTAAAACACTTCTCACACAAATAAATTCAGAACTAAACAATAAGAAAAATATCAATTGTTCATGGCTAGTCTGAGTTAATATGATAAAAATGGCAATTCTCCCTAAATTGTTCTACTTCTTCAGTAAAACTGACAAAACATTATGTAATAGAACTAGAAAAAATAATAACAAAATTCATAATAATAAGAAAAGGTAAAGATATCAAGCGAATTAATTTTAAAAATACAAAGGCTGGTGGCTTACCATTATAAAGTCTAAAACTATATTATAAAGCAGCTATCATCAAAAACAGTTGCTACTGGCTAAGAAATAGAGTAATGTATCAGTGGAATAGATGAGACACATGCAACACCATAATCAAGACATATAGAAATCTAGAATTTGAGCTTCTGGAACAAGAACTCAGTATTTGAAAAAAAATTGTTCAGAAAACTAGAAAATAACATCAGAAACTTGACATAGACCTACATCTTATACCCCATACCAAAATAAGATCAAAATGGATACATGATTTGGGCATAAAGGATGACACCACAAACAAATTAGATGAACAAAGGATAATTTATTCATTGAATCTTTGGAGAAGGAAGGAATTTATTACCAAAGAACTAAAGAACATTATAAAAGACAAAATGGAAAACTTTGATTACATTAAATTAAAAAGGTTTTGAACAAACAAAATCAACAGAAACAAGATAAAAAGGAAAGTCTAAAGCTGGGGAAAAAATCATTATAGCCAATATGTCTGATAAAAGTCTCATTTCTAAAATACATAAAGAACTTTGTCAATTTTATAAGAATAGAAGTCCTCATTTGATAAATGGTGAAACAATATAAATATAAAATTTTCAGATGATTAAATTAATCTATAGTTATATTTAAAATGCTCTAAATAACTGTTGATTAGAGAAATGCAAATTAAAACAAGTGAGATCACCTTATAGCTCTCAGATTGGCTAAGATGACAGGAAAAAATAATGATAAATGTTAGAAGGAATGTGGGAAAAGCTATGCATTTATTGGTGGAGTTGTGAAATGGTCCAACTATTCTGGAGGGCATTCTGGATCTATGCCCAAAGGGCTATAAAACTGTGCATATATTTTGCTCAGTAATGTCATTGCTAGGTCTGTATCCCAAGGAAATCATAAAGGAGGAAAAAGGACCTACCTATGCAAAAATATTTGTAGCAGCTCTTTTTGTGGTAGCAAAGAATTGGAAAATGAGTAGTTTTCTGTTGTTTGGGGAATGACTAAACGAGTTTTGGTACATGATGGTAATGAAATATTATTGCTCTGTAAAAAATGATGAACAAGCTGATTATAAAAAGGCCTGTATAGATTTTCATGAACTGATGCTGAGTGAAACAAGCAGAACCAGGAATAACATTGTTCAAAGTAACAGCAAAATTGTGTGATGACCAATTACAAAAGACTTGGTTCTTCTCAATGGTTCAGTGATTCAAAGCAATTCTCTGAATCCTTTGATTTTAGACAGAAAATGCCATTGGTATCCAGAAAAAGAACTAAGGAGACTGACTATATGTAAATCAACATATGCATTGTTCACTTTTTTTTTCTGTTTTTTTTTTGTTTTTTGTTTTTTGTTTTTTGTTTTTTAATCTCTCCCATGATTTTTCTTTTTTGGTCTAATTTTTCTCTCCCAACTTGATTCATAAAGCAATATGTGCTAAAAAAATAAATAAAAATAAAACATAAATAATGGTCAGATAGCCAGAAAATAATCGACCTTGGCATTACAACCCTCTCAATTGAAGTTCAGCTTCTTAATAGTCACTTGATCATAGTTATACTTCAGAGTCAAACTTGGAGTCAAAAAATTTGAATTCACTGTTTTCCCCTTCTCATCTGGATACTCTTATGCAAGTTAATTAAACTCTCATTTTCCTCCTCTATAAATATGAGTTAGTCTAGAAGATATTTGAAAACTCTTCCAGTTCTTAATTTGTGATATTTTTAGAATCTTGGATATGTCTTTGAGATTTCAAAATATAGATGAGAAATGGAAACTCCTTTCTTGTGGAAATTTTCTATGACATGGAAATTTGCTGCAAATAGCAACAAAAAAATTGCAGTATCTAGTACAGTGCCTGATACATGAAAGATTTATAATGAATGTTTGTTGACATCATATAATTAAATACATATTTATGTACATGTACATTGATATGGATGTAAGTCAAACATATGTATACATAGAGAGCAGGTGGTGGTATAGTCTATAGATTGCCAGGCCTAGAAGTAGGAATACCTGAGTTCACATACAGACAGAAACTTACAAGATTTGTGATCCTAGATAAGTAACTTAACCCTCTTTGCCTGAGTTTTTTCCTCTGTAAAATGATTTGGAGAAGGAAATGGAAAAAGCACTTTAGTATCTTTGCCAAGAAAACCTCAAATTAGGTTACAAAGATATATATGTATAAAAACATAAATAATTTAAACCAACTAAACACCAGCTTGTTAACATGAAAACTGAAAAAAATATTTAATAATTTGACAAACTAAATTGTATTGGAATGCCAGATCTTGCCAGTTTGCTGTTATGTCCTTCTTCAGAGCTCATTAAAGTCACAGTCATTTTGGTGAAAGCTTTACCTTTGCTTTATTTTTATGAAGGCAAATTAAATAGAAAGAGTCTGAAGACAGTCCCTTCTTAGAACTTAGTAACTCATATGAAAAAGCTTTTAGTGTAGTTTTCTGAGTTGTGTGCATGGAAGATACAAGCCTCCTTTCATTTTTACTTGGTACTTTTCACTAGCTTTAAGTTCACTCAATTAAAATTTTTTAAAAGGAAAGACATTTAAAATGCTGGCAGAAACAGCTATAGAAAATAGCTTCCTTTGGCACCCTTAATTTTATTTAAGACTGTCTTAGTTTTCCTCCTGACGGGTTAGAAGTAAGATTATTGATGAGGTCTCTTGATTTCATGTACCCAGAAGGTTCCTAAACAGGTGTGAAACACTAGAAATGCAATTAGAGACTTTTCTTTCAAAATCTGAAGTTTTAATGAAAGGAGAGAACTGAAGAGAGTTAGAGCAGGGGAAGAATCCTCACCCCCCCCCCCTGCAATTTTGCCATATTTCTAGGTAGGCTTTATTCTCTTTCAAGAGCAAAACTAACATTTAAAAAATGTTTTTTGACATGTGGAGTGCTTAGAAGTAATCTGACCCATTCCATTTTTTTTTATGATTGTTCAGAGATTAAATGATTTGTTCATGGTTTCAAAATAATAAATGACACAAGTAAAATTTAAGCCTTGTTCCCCTGATTCCAAATCTAATGTCGTTTAACCACACTACATTTCTATTCCTAGCACTGACACACTATTTTGTAGAATACATTTTATTGTATGTAAGAAAATACTGGTTTTTCTTGAAAGATTTTATCTTTTTATAATTTCCAAGTTGTTCAAGATGGATGTTTTCAATGAATTTTGTAGCTTTTTCTCCCTTTTCTCTCTGGCATAGATATCAATAGATATCATGCACAAAATTCAGTGTCTTTGCTCATTTACCTGGTGTGAACTTTCATTTTTATGTAATGTTATGCAAAACAATATTATTCAGATGTAGAAAATGGCATTTTGTCCCCCAGAACATCTCTAAAGATAAAATAGATTATTAGGTTTTATATTTGCAATAGATTCAATGGTTACCTAGTTGAACCCATTTTTGAATGATGAGTGGTCATTCAACCTTTACTTGAAGATATCCAAGGAAGAGAAACTTTCTTTCTCCTGAATCAACCCATTGACCATTATACTTTTTTAGATTTGTTAATTGGGCAATTTTGCATGACAACAAATTTAAATTGGTTACTCTGAAACTTCTACCCACTTTGTCCATTGGGTCTGTCCATTGGGGTCAAGCAGAACTATTATTTTTTTTTTATTTTTAATAGTTTTATTTACCAGATATTTTCATGGGTAATTTTACAACATTGACAATTGCCAAACCATTTGTTCCAATTTTTCCTCTCCTTTCCCTCCCCCCAGATGGCAGGTCGACCAATACATGTTAAATATGTTAGAGTATAAATTAAATACTATATATATATATATATATATATACATGACCAAACAGTTGTTTTGCTGAACAAAAAGAATCAGACTTTGAAATAGTGTATATTTAGCCTGTGAAGGAAATCCAAAATGCAGGCGGACAAAATTAGAGGGATGGGAAATTCTATGTAGTGGTTCATAGTCATGTTCCAGAGTTCTTTCACTGAGTGTAGCTGGTTCAGTTCATTACTGCTCTATTGGAACTGATTTGGTTCATCTCATTGCTGGAGAGGGCCACGTCCATCAGAATTGATCATCATACAGTATTGTTGTTGAAGTATATAATGATCTCCTGGTCCAAGAAGAATTATTCTAATAACTCCTCCTCCTGATAGGCATTGAACTATCCTTGCCATCTTCTCCCTGCCAATCCCCTATTCTCAAATTTATTCCAAGTTAGACTTCTCATGTTCTTTTCAGTAATTCTGTATATGACATCTTGATGGTTAAGTGAATAGAGCACTAGGGTTGAAATCACAAAGTCCTGAGTTCAAACCAATCTATAACACTAGCTATCTGACTCTAGAGACATTTTTCAACCTCTTTTTGCTTCTTCTTTTGATCATAATAACTTGCCTCTAAGGGTTCACATGAAATATTTATAAGACGTTTAGCATAGTATTTGGTACATATTAGGTGCTATATAATTCCATTATTACTATTTGTCATGGATTCAACACTCTTTACTATTCTAATTATCCTAATCTGGGAATTTTCCAAATTTATAAATGTTTTTAGGCCAAGGCATTCATAACTCAATTTAAAATTCAGATAAAAGTTTAAAAATGAAAAAGTATAATGAGAAACTATCTTCCTTATAACCAGAAACTGTGTCCCTTCTAATGAAACCCCAGGATAGAATTTTGGGGCTACTATTTTTATTGCTGACTCATCTAGAATTTCCAGTCCATTTGATGCCCCCTCATTCCCTGATCTTTTTCACTTATGTTGATATCTAAACACATTCTTCCCATCTTAAACTTTTAAAGGTTGTTTTTCTTCTTGTAATATTTTAACATTCTTCTCTATTGAATTTTCTCTTTTTATTCTTAACCTCCCATACTAAGAACTCATTAGGATCTTTTTGGATCCTGTATCTATCATCCAAAAATTATAGACTATCCAAAAGTTTTTGTGTGTATTTTATGAATTTTCATTTCAACATAATAATCAGATCAATTAAGATTATGTTATTGCAATTGAAAAGACCTTATGTATATTCCAATGTGACAGCTCAAATATAACTAAAGAAGAATTTGTCTTTACTGAAAAAATTAAACTCTTAATTTACCCCTATTGCAGCCCAATAATCCAATTATATTGTGATAGAAAAATAAGCTTTGAAGGAAATTGAGAAAATGTACTAATTTCTCGAGATGTAATTAGTATGTGATGACAATCATGATGTTCACAATCATGTAGACACAATATACTGATTATTGAAATATTAAGACAATTAGCTATGAAACCAGTTAATATTTCTATGTAGCTAGCACTTGATTGGATTCAGTAGTGGGGAAGATAATTCCAAACAGCAGATAGTCTTCTAGAAACCATGAAACTAAAATCCTGAGTAGTCTTTTGGCTAGTATTTCATAATATAAATGAGTTGATAGCCTATTACTCAATTATCTTTCAGTAAAGTCATCAATTCTTCTTTATTTATATTTGAACTGTCACCTTGGTGCCAAGTGAAAAAGTCAAATAACATGTTATTACTATAAAAATAGTTCAGAATTTACATACCTCCTTGAAGGGTTTTAGAACCCTTTGAATTATTCTAAATTCACTTTGAAAACATTACCAAGGTCACACAATGGTTGTTCTATATTTTATATGTTATAGATAGAATTTGAAACCAAATTTTCTTGACTATCATTATAGGACTCTGTCTCTATGTAATACAGCCCCTCAGGAAGCATAGGTACAAAATAAGAGGCCATCTGATATCTAGACAGTGCATTTTAATACTATTGACTGGTTGAATTATTTTAATTCATTTAATTCATACTATTTTGTTAAAGAAGCAGCTATTCAATTTTGATCCTACATGTAATCAAGACACTTAAAGTCAGTGAAACTTGTACTTTTCCATCTTAGGAGGTATATATATATATATATATATATATATATATATATATTGCAGCCAAGAACTTTAATGTTAAAAGTTTACATAATCATAAAGGTGATTGCTCAGTTTAAATCTAAATTGGAACTCATATTTATTGTTACAAGATGATGTGTTTTAGTTAATTTTGCAAGAACATTTTACATCCAGTTGATAATGCTTCATTTTGCAGAATCACATTTTACCATGTAATTTGATATTTGTTGTGTCAGTTGGTAAATGTGGAGTTTATGGGTTTTGTTGACTTTGCAAATTTTGAGCTAGAATGGTCTGATGCCAGACATGATTGTGCCACCATTCTTCTGTCATGAGAGGCACTGCAATGAAGAACCAGGATTTCATCATTGATACATAGCTATTTTGTAAGTCCATCTCCCTCCAAAATGTTTGTGTCAATTTGATAGGCAAATTGGACAGTTCATTAAAATTTTATTTAATTTATTATATTCAAAATAGCTCATTGTTCCTAGGATGACAAAGGTGAAAATACTTCCTCATTCTTTTTTATTCACATCCCTTTTTTGGTGACCTACAAAATAATATCTCCTCTCAAAATCATGTTTTATTGAAAAGAAAACAAAAACAAAAAAACACTTTCATCTCCTTTCAGGATATTAAGATAATTTAAGCATGCAAGTCACTAGCCCATTTATTTTGAGAGTAAAAGGAATTGTCATCTTATCAAAAAAGCATGATATTTTTAAAGGAAATACTTTTATTTATCTTTCATTTGTAAGTTTAATATTGGTTTGGGGGTTTAACAATATTTCTTTTTTATTATCAAATAATCACAATAAATGTGAATAAGGGAACACAAGAAACATAAATTCTTAAATACCGTGAAAGAGAATACTATTATTATAATTAGATTTTGAATATTTTACTGCTAGTCAGATTCATGAAGATCTCTTTGAATAGTGTGTGTGGGTATGCACATGTATTCAAGAATGTGTGCATACATGCACACATGCACTTCAGCAAAAGGTGTTAGAAATGATATCTTTTCAGTAAATTCTCAAGGTAGATTATGACTCATTTTGCAAGTATGTAAACTGGCTCTAGTCTAGATAGATCTGCTTCTGAAGTGAACTCTCCAACTCTGAGTAAAACTTGCAATGAGAAAGGGCCTTGAGTCCCCAAATGCCAGTGCTTCCTTTGCAACTTTATTTCTCTTGAGAGTCCATAGAAGAAAACTAATGTATAGGGTGAGCAACAGAAGAAGAGACTGGTATATTGAAATACTGGAAGTATGATTTTATAATCCTGATCTAAACAGAAATCCTAGGAGAAATAACCAATAAAAATTTGACTCTAGAATTCAACAGTTCAGCAAAGCCACCAGGCATACTAAAAATATTAATGTATAGCAAATGCTTTGGCCATAAATATTGAGGCAATGTAAGGTATTTTTTGTGGGGGGAGAAGCCCTGATTTACTCAAAGCATAAGTGAATTATTGAGAGAACTCCTCACCACTGCTCAATGAGCAAAGTACATTCTTATTATATTCAATAAATAATAATTGATGTTCATGAGATACTATTTAAGTTTTTAAAAATTCAAATTAATTTCATCAGAGTACGTAATGCGCTGTTGTCTCCAGAAGCTGCCAATCGCTCTCTGGGAAGAGATCTGCTGTGTCAACTCAAATCTCTCTGACAGATTCTTCTTCCTGTAGAGAGCTAACTTCCCTTCCTGCAGAGAGCAGCCTCAAGTCTCGTGCAGACAAAACTCCCTCTTTTCCTCCAGAGCTGCCCTCTTTTATCCTCCCAGAGAATGGGAATGGGAAAATGCAAGGGCTTCTGGGAAAAATTACTTCAACCAATGAACTTGCTTCTCCTAAGCATGCAAGCTCCTCCCCAGGAATTCACAAGTAGTAAAGGCCAGAACTAGAGAATTGTCAAGTACCGACCTTAGCCCTTAGTAAGAACCTCATATCTCATTATCTCATTAGCACTTAGTAAGAACCTAACATCTCCCCCTTTCTTTTGATTTAGAACACAGGGTAGTCATGACCTTGAAACATAAATCCATCAATATGGGAGGCATTATACATAATTACATAGATTACATAAACACATAGTAACATAATACATGCTAGAAGTATGTAACAAATAACATGATCAAATAATCATAAATTGAAAATTTATAAATGTTCCTAAGTCCATTGTCCATTAGTCTCATCTTGTGTTAGGAAGTTCAATGATTCCTACTGGTTTTAAAGTTCTTTAACAGTCTTCTTATTAGCCATGCTCTCTCAGTGTCAGATGTTTCTTAGATTTTATCCTTGTCTCTGATGGACAAGGCGAATACGACTCATTGGCACCCATCTGATTCCTGGGCTTCTGGGAAAAATTACTTCAACCAATGAACTTGCTTCCTCCTTCCTCCTAACAAGAGTATATACAAATTTGAATGACAAAGTTTTTAAATATTTAGAAAAATTTTAGTGCAAATTTTATTCCTATCTTCCTCCTTTCCTATATTCAGTGATAGTTTACTACTTAAACCAAGACATCTCAGAAAGGAAATGTAGGGAAGGATAAAAAAAATTCTACGACATGTAGATAGAAGGAAATCACAACATTCTGCTGTTTAGTTCATTTCTACTCCAAGCAATCAAACAAGGCTTTATTAAGAGTCTTTCCTATCCCATTACTGTGTCATATCCCATGAGAACAAAAAGGCTTTGAGGAAGATGGTATATGGGCAACACATTACTCTGATTATTTTTGAGGAGATGGAGAAGTGTTTTGAACCCCACATGGAATGATGGTTTTTAAATATATTTGATCTATAGATAGATTTGGCAAGCTGAAGTCCCTATAGATCCCAAATTTTTCAGTTGGATTTTGGGAGACAGAGATAGAGATGGAAAAGGAGAACTTCATTAAGAATTAATGACAGTATTGTCAAATGGCAGTAATCTTGTGTTGGTATGTTTTTACATGCATACAGTGTGATATACAAATGAACCAAATTATTTATATTTTCATCATTATTTAAAGAAAGTTCTATTTTAACATTTTATATATATATATATATATATATATATATATATATAATGTTTCCAGAAATAAATGTATAAATGTAGTCATATCTGACATATTTCAAAAGAATTGTTACCTTGTGCCTGTATGTAGCCCTTCCACCATCATAGTCAGGTTACAACCCATCTTTACCTCCTCATACTCTATGAATTAAATGCATGTTCTTCCATTTATCCTTCATACTATATCCATACATATGTGCATGCAAGCATATACAAATATATATATATATATATATATATATATATATATATATATATGGTAGTACTTTATAAACCTCAAAGTGATGCATAAATGTTAGCTAGCATCATCATCATTATTTTTCACTCTGAGGTTATAGACAAGGGGACAAGGTCAGTCACCGTAGTCCTATCAGAAATAAGAATGTCAGAAGGAAAAGGACTCTCATTTAAGATTCAGGTGGGATAATCAGATGAAAATATCTAGGTTAAACATTCTTATGTAGAGTTCAGGCAGGAAGTCAAGATCATATGAATTTAATAGTCATTCTTAGAGATGCAGTTATGGAAGTTGTGTGGATAAATAGAACTATCATTTAATGAGAGTCTAGAAAGGAGCAAAAGAGAGTCAAAGGTAAACATTTGAGGAACAGGCACTTGAAGTGCAAAATTAAAACATAAGGAGCCAATGAAAGAAAAGGAAAAAGTAGTGTTAAAAAGATAATAGAGGATCAAGTTTCTTTCAGGCCAAGGAAGGGAAGAAAATCCAGGAGGAGGGAGCTGTAAATATAGTTGAAAGTTTCAGTGAGGCCAAGGAAAAGAATTCATAAAGTCCATTGACATGGCAATTAGGGCATAGTTGGTGATCTTGAAGCAGTAATTTGGAACCATTGTAATTATTTTAGCCCCCCAAGTTCGACCTTTAGCTATTGACTGGGGCTGGCAGTGTGGTGCATTTTAATAAGGCACTGCTTTGAGTATCAGCAATTGATCCCGACTGCTGAGATTGTTCAAGCCACAGGGGGAAAATGGTCATAATGAAAATAAACTAATGTTTGAGTTCTTGTTAAGGGAAAGAACAATTTGACTTCTGAACTTTCTGAATCAGAAAAACAAACCAACAAAGAAAACATTCCTGGAGTCATAGACTCTGAAAATTGGGAGGGATGCCAGTAGTCATCTGATCCAGTTCACCATTAAAAGATGGATACCTGGTACATCTTGTGCATTTCATTAAAAAGGGAAAAAAGAAAGAAAAGTAGAAGGAGTGAAGAACATTATAGGCTTTTTCATATACCTAAAAGGTTGTGTTAGGAAAGAATAATTAGAATTTTTGACATGGATCCTGAAGTCAGGACCAGGGGCAATGGATAAAAAATGTAGATAGAAAAATTTAGGCTACATGTCAGGGGAAACTTTCTAATAATTAGGATTGTCCAAAACATTTGAGGAACATCCATTTGAAGTGCAAAGGAAAAACATAAGGCACCAATGAAAGAGAAAGAAAAAGTAGTGTTAAAAAGATAATAGAGGATCAAGTCCAAAAATGAAATGGGCTGTTTCAGGAGGTAGTGGGCTCCCCCTTTGTGAAGTTCCTCAGGTGAAGTCTGAATGTGACTGCAATTCTATTATTTTTCATTTTAGTGACGGAGAATTCCCCCCTCCTTCTATGCCAATGATGTCCTGCTGGTTTCTAGTGATCACTGACTCATTTATTATTTTTGCTAAGTCATTTTCTAAATGCTTATACATTATATTTTTCAGACATCCAGATAGACACATGGGAAGGGTCTATCCTTACTGGCACAATGACTGGCAAAAAAACATTTCTAGGGTGTCATGAGAAATATGGATGGAGCTTACTGATTGTGATAGTCCATGTGATACACTTACCATCAATAGTTCTCAAGATAGGAGCCCCAAAGCCATAAGATTATGTTACTTTGTCCATGATACAAGGTTTGAAGGTTGAAATTCTGCCAAAGCTAGCCAATACTAGAATCTTTGCTAGGTATGGTGGCCAGACATTATAATGGGATGTTAGAGGAAAGCAAGAATGTCTACCTTAGGATAGGCCCTTTAATAAAGAGAATATAATAAGGGTTATGATACACACAAAATTGAATAAAGGACTGAATCCTCTGAATCTTACTACCAATCATAGATTGGAATGCAAATTTCAGATTGTGGACTAATTGTTTTTTAACACATTTAAAGAAAAATAACCTGGCAGCTAGTTTTTGGTGAATGCATTTTCTATATTAACAATATTTGGCATTACCTATGCATATATTTTCTTCTGACTGGCATTAGATATTCTTGGTTATTATAAGTAGCCAGGAGGAAAAAAAAAAAAAAAGAATCTTTTTTTTTTTTTTTTTTTTTTTTTTTTGCTATCCTTATACGACTGTCAGAATTTCCAGAAAGTTGAAAATATTTTCATTAATACAGTAACTGTAGTCTTTTAAATCAGTGCCAGATTTTTGTGAGTTATTTTAATGGTAGTCTCAGAGTCAGGAAATTCTGGGTTCCATTGCTTAACTAGTTATATAGTCATGTCATTTTCAGAACTAGAGTCTAAGTTTCTCATCTATAAAACTGGGCAGAAAATATATATATAGGGAATGCTTCACAGGCTTGTTGGAGACATAATGAGATAATGGATTCAAAGTGCTTATCAAAATTTGAAACATTATAGAGTGAACAGTTGATTCTAAGACATTATCCTTCATCTTAAAGCACAAGATTTTGTTTGCTGATGGCATAGTCTGTTTATTTTTCCTATTTTTTTTATTCTCTGAAGAATATGAATTTTTTAACAATGGAAATATCAGTAAATTCTGATTGGAATTATAATAAGGGGCAAGAGAGCTAAATTTTCTGGAGCACTGGAACACATTTCCTTCTAGGATTATTTGCTAAAGTTAGCCAGGAATTCCTAATGCTAGCCAAAGTCACTGGTCATATGAAGCATTGTTGCTGTAAAAAATGCCCACGTCAAATACTAGTTGTTGGATTATTTTCCTTTAAATATGTTAAAAACCATCATGAAAAATAAATATTCTTATAACTAATGTTTATCTAATACTTTAAGTTTTGCAAAGCACTTTATATATACAATCTCTTTTGAGCTAAGAACAAAGACATTGACTGGAAGGAAAGAATGTATGTTCACTTTTTGTTCTTTGTATATTCACTAATGTATTCCATCCCAATTCCACTATTGAATCTCTCTATGAAGACTTAAAGTTAGGACTTCCATAGCTTTTGAAGAAAATTGCAATGGTCTGTAAGAAATGACCAGCAGGAGGAATACAGAGAGGCTTGGAGAGACTTACATCAACTGATGCTGAGTGAAATGAGCAGAACCAGAAGATCACTATACACTTCAACAATACTGTATGAGGATGTATTCTGATGGAAGTGGAAATCTTCAACATAAAGAAGATTCAACTCACTTCCAGTTGATCAATGATGGACAGAGGTAGCTACACCCAGAGAAGAAACACTGGGAAGTGAATGTAAATTGTTAGCACTAATGTCTGTCTGCCCAGGTTACATGTACCTTCGGAATCTAAAGCTTATTGTGCAACAAGAAAATGGTATTTACACACATGTATTGTATCTAGGTTATATTGTAACACATGTAAAATGTATGGGATTGCCTGTCATCCGGGGGAGGGAGTAGAGGGAGGGGGGGATAATTTGGAAAAATGAATACAAGGGATAATATTATAAATATATATATATATATATAATAAAAAAAGAAAGAAAATTGCAATGGAAGGCAGACTTAGCTTTGTGTAGAAATATGTTTGTTACAATAACATGGGCTAATGGGTGGTCCAAGTAAATTCACTTCTCTTCAACAATCTGAAGATTTGCCTTTGCCTCAGCATTCCCCAGATCTGTAGCCCTAACCCTAACTCTAATTTTTGTCTTCTCCAAATCTGGAAATCTCTATTTTCAGGGCTCATACCAGATGTCATCTCCTACATGAAGTAATGCCCCATTATGTTTACTTGCTGTGTGGTTTTCTTCTCCTCTTCTAATTTTCATGTTCATGCCTTCATGTTTACATTCCATGGTTCACCACTAAGATGAAAGCACCTTGAGGATAGGAGCATTTATGCATTTTGTTTTGTTTTAACTCTCTTTAATGATCATCATGGTACCTCATAGAGCTTTATGAAAGTTTGTTGACTTGAATTGGAAGTCTACATTATTTCATTGGGGGAACTACTAAAAACTTTCTTTAATTTTGGTGTCATATCAATGGCTGCTATGAACTGCTATGGATTACAAAAATAGATTTTCATAAACCTCTCACATTTTTCATGTTTTTTAATATTTTTATTTATTTCATAAAAGTATTTCCAATCACATGTAAAAAATTAGCATTCATTTAAAAATTTTGTGTCTCAAATTCTCTTCCTTTCTCTCACCCTTTGAAAAGATTAGCAATATGGTATCACATACACATATGAAGTCATGTCATATTCCTTTAAAATTAAATATATTAAAATTTTAAAATTTTGTCTAGACCCATGATTTTATTCATATAGAGAACTCTCAATAGAGGAATATTTTTTACAGACACCGATCATACATCATTGCTCTGTAATTTATAGAGTTGCATGAGATCACTGAAAAATTGACTTGTCCAATGTCATATATCCAGTATGTATCAGGGATGGAATGTGGACACAGATTTTCTTGACCAAATTATTTACTGTTAATCTTCCACACTACAGTGCATTTCTATTTAGTTAAATACTTTAAACATCATTTCAAATGCTCATACTTGCTTAGGAACTATATTTAAATCAATTAGTATAAATTTGCATATATGTATAGTACTGGTCTAAGGCTTCTAGATGATAGAATTTGTTTATATAACAGAATTGAAGCATGATAAGAGGGTCAGGAAAGCAATGTTTCTTCTCTTCTGCTACCATTTCTTTTCCCAGTCCTGTCTGTCTTTACATATTAGTCATTAGAAACGTTTTCATTATCCTTACTTCCTCTAACAGTGATTTTTTTTGGTGTTTGAGGCCTTTGATTGGGCCCACCTGTGGGCCCACATTAGAGGGAGAAACATTCTCTTCTATACAATCAATATACCCTCCCTGAATCATTTCTGCTAGTGGGCCACTGGGAGAATCCGGAATCTATATGCAAAAGACACCCTTCTACTAATCACACCAAATGGAGTTTACTATAATTTGCTTAATTAGTCAGCTGTAATTGAATCCTGATGGGAAGCTGGATTTCTATCCAGTATTATTCCTTTTACTCCTGCTGGGAAGGTGGCAAAGTAGCCATTTCTTCTCCCAAATATCCTCTGAGCAGTTTGAGAAAGGTGATTTGGATTCTCTTTCCTCAAACTCAGAACCAATGGTGCTGAACCTGCTGTCTTCATTTCATGGAGGACATTTTTCTCTGTTGTTCTGATTGGGCATGATTCCCATCTCTTTCTCAAGCCATAATTGGGTTGCTAGAAAGACATTTTCTCCCTACCCTCCCCCCTTCCAGTTCCCTAAACAACTTGGATGAAGCATCTTTTTTTTTTTTTTTTTTTTTTTTTTTTTTTAACCAAATACTGGATTTGGGTAATTATTCCTGTTGGGTGAGTGCCTGGCTTTCCCCAACTCATCTAAAAGAAAAGCAACACTAAAAGAAGAAAAAAGCTAGAGGAAATAGGAATAAGACAGTGAAAAAGAAAAAGATGGGAAAGTAGGGAATTAAGGGGGGGAAAATATTTATTAAAGACCTATTATATGCCAGATACTTTTCAAATGCAATCATTTGATCCCTATAGCAATCCTACAAAGTAGGATCTCCATTTTGCAGTTGAAAAAGAGGCAGGTGGAGGTCAAGTGTCTTGCCCAGGGTTGTGCATCAATTAAGCTTTTGAGGGTATATTTGAACTCAGGTCTTTCTGAACTACATAGCTGTCTCTAAGGAAGGGGGAGAATGACAAAAAAGAAAAAAAGGGGGGGAAGGGGAATGGAAATGGGGAAAAGAAAAGGGGAGATAGGAAATGGAAAGTCAAAAGATGTCAGGAAAGGAGGAAAGAAATGAGAGAGGAGGAAGAGAGAGATTATGGAGAGAAAGTATATGTGGGGGAATGAGTAAAAAGGGGCAGTGATGATCATTTGACTAAAGATGGCAGTCATTCATAGCCAGAAGGAACCAAATTTCACAATGGCTTCCTTAGTTTTATCACCTGAATCTCTGGAATTCTACCTAGGTTTGCAGATTTTGTGTACCTTGCCCTACCTCTTCACCAGGAGAAAGAAATCCCTTGAGGGCAGAGATTGTTTAGGTTTTTTTGTTTGTTTGTTTGTTTGTTTGTTTTTAATTTCTAGCCATGGTACTTATGTAGTGCCTGACACTTATAGGTGCTAGAGATGGTTATGCTGAATTGAACTGTATTTGATACTATGGTTTAAAAAATAATTCATTCTGACCTCAAGGCATTTTCACATTCTCCAGATAATTTTCTTCATTTCCTCAGTCAATTAAGACACAGGTAGAAATCAACTACCATTTCTCTATGTTTGTAATGAATATAACCTGAACAATACTACCTCTGGCTACATAAAAAATAGATTGATAGATCTAGAAGAAATAGATGCCGCAGTGGAGAGAAAGCTGGGCTGGGCAAAGAGTCAGAATGATGTAGTTTCAGCCAATCTCCTACCCAAACTCTTTATGTGACTAAGGGGAAGGCACTCCCCTTAGTCAAATTGCTGTTGCTGTAAATTGCATAGCAGATAACCATCTGAAATTGGACAGGTCCTGTCTCCACCCTATTTGTTTTCTGACATTACTATAATGCTTTAGAATCTTCAAACTATTTTAGATATATATTGGTAACAATCCTATGAGGTAAGAACTACAATTATTTTAGCACAATTTCACTGCAGCACAAAGGTGCTCCTTACCCAGTGCTTGTGGCTAGAATTGTATTAAAGGCTATTAAGAGAGTAATACAATTATCTTGGATAAGTCCTGAAAAAAATATACACGTTCTACAACACACAAATTAATGTATGCTGTAAGACCATCCCAGAATGGCAAATTTTATTGGCCACAGCTCCAAATTTTGCACATGGGTCTCCATTAAAGATAACCCGGCTACTACATAATTGACAATGGATTTTTGAAGAAAAGATTTCTAAGGTTCCTGTTAAAGGGCCAACAATCTTTACAGATACCTCCAAAGAAAATAGTTGTGGGAGGCGGAGCCAAGATGGCGGAGAGGAAACACACGACTCAGTGAACATCCTCACTCCCTCACAACCAATTAGATAAATTAAGTCTCAAAATTAGCTCAGGATTGATAGATACCACAAGGACTGGAAGCACGACTTACCAGCTGAAGAGAATCTGGAGTTTCAACAGGAAAGGTCAGTTCTCAGGGGAGGAATAAGAAAGACCAGCACAGACGGTGGGGTAGGGGCACACTGCGCCCATTGCGCTGGGAGGGGCTCTGGGATCAGAGAAGCCACTGAGGTAAAGGAATCTGGCACAGGCTGTTAGCTCTTCTCTGCTAATTATTTAGCAGTTCAGAAGAGAAAGCCAAAATATTTTAAAACTCAGATTAGATTTTCCCCGGACCCTGGGGGTGACTCAGGCACCAGGGGGTGTGGCCTCAGCTACCTCCTGAGAATAGTTAAGAGACTGACAAGTGGGTGGATACGGCCCAAGGCAACACACACTGCCTAACTTAGCTGGAGGGAGTGGAACTCAGCTCCAGGAAGTCCCAGAGAAGCGGAACCTTTGAACTAGGGACCGCGGTTTCTGGCAGACACTTCCAGTTTGAGCGCAGGGGCTTCTTACGTCACCTGCTGCAGACACCCACTCCCCACCCGGACACATAGCCTGGGCTTCCTGCAGTCTTCACTATTCTACACCCTCAAAGCACAGCAGTGCTAATCACCTCTGAGGCACTCCCAGGGAGAGGGTGGGGAACTCTCTCCCAGAGCTCTCTCTTAGCTCAGGCTCAGGAGCCGCTGCATCCATCCCGTCTGGGAGGAAGCTGGTAAAGAAGTAAATAATTTCCTACCCCAGAGACAGACCCCAAAAGATTTTTTTTAAGTATGAGCAAAAAAGCTAGAAAAACCATAGATTCCTTCTATACAGAGAAAGAGCGGGTGTCCAACCCCGAGGAAGTTGACAGCAGAGAATCAGATAACAACCTAAAGGGGAACGATTCCTGCCCCCCATCACATAACTCTCTCCTAGAAGAAGCTCTTAAGAAATTGAGGGAGATCGAAGAAAAATGGGGCAAGGAAAGGGAAGTTATGATAGAGAATAACAATGTCCTGAAATTGGAGTTGGAAAAAATAAAGAATTCACAGGAGATGCAGGGAAACAAAATTAGTGAATTAGAAAAGGTTAAAAAAACACAGGAAAGTAGGATATCTGAATTGGAAAAGATAAAAAAGTCTCAAGAAAATAGAATTTCTGAATTGGAAAAAGAAAATAATTCTCAAAAAAAAAAAATTAGGGAAATGGAAAAAAACTCAATAGAGCAAAATAATTCATTTAAAAACGAAATTGGGCATTTACAAAAAGAACTAAAAACTGTGAAAGAAGAAAATAACTCCTTAAAAGTCAGGATGGAACAAATAGAAATGAATGATTCACAGAGAACCCAAGAATCAGTCAAACAAAACAAAAAAAATGAGAAGCTGGAGAACAACGTCAAATACTTACTGGGAAAATCTATAGACCTGGAAAATAGATCTACGAGAGATAATCTGCGGATTATTGGACTTCCAGAAAACTATGACCAAAAAAAGAGCCTAGATTCTATTTTACAGGAAATTATCAAAGAGAACTGTCCAGAGATAATAGAAACAGAAGGGAAAGTAGATGTGGAAAGAATTCATCGAACTCCTTCTGAAATAGACCCTAAAAAAAGAACACCACGGAATATTGTGGCTAAGCTGCAGAATTACCACACAAAGGAGAAAATCCTGCAAGCAGCTAGAAAAAAACAATTTAAATACCAAGGTGCCACAATAAGGGTCACCCAAGATCTGGCTGCCTCTACATTAAAAGATAGAAGGGCCTGGAACCTGATATTCCGAAAGGCAAAAGATCAAGGACTGCAACCAAGAATGAACTACCCAGCTAAGTTTAGCATCTTTTTCCATGGAAGAAGATGGTCATTCAATGAAACAGAGGAATTCTATATGTTTCTAAGAAAAAAACCAGACTTAAACAAAAAATTTGATCTACATCCACAAGACTGAAGAGAAACAGAAAAAGGTACACAGAACCCTTGAGAACTGTAACTTTGTTGTGGGTATATAAAAAATACTCAAGGATAATTTGATTTTACTGATATAAAAGAAAAAAAGGGGGGTGTGGTAAAGGGAAGGAGGTCGGTTCAGAAAAAGGGGAAGGAGTGATAAAAAGAGGGAAACTACATCCCAGGAAGAGACATAGAAAATACACCATATCTGAGGGAACTTAGTGAGGGGGAGAATCATTGTGTGAATCTTACTCTCATCAGAAGAGGCTCAAAGAGTAAATAATTAACATATTTGTTTTTCAGAGAATTTTCTCTCACCTCATTAAAAGGGGGGAGAGGAAAAGGGGAAAGGAAAAGGAGAATAAGTGAAGGGACTTGGAGGGAGGGGGGAGGGATCCTAAAAAAAAAAAAAAAAAAAAAGAGGGAGGGTTGCGCGTCACAAGGGGGGTCTGTAAATTAAATATCGGGGAGGGGGATCAGGGGGGTCAAGGGAAAAAAGTATAATCTGGGGATAATACGATGGCAGGAAATACAGAATTAGTAATTTTAACTGTAAATGTAAATGGGATGAACGATCCCATCAAACGGAGACGGATAGCAGATTGGATCAAAAAGCAGAACCCTACAATATGTTGTCTACAGGAAACACACTTAAAGCAGGGAGATACATACAGAGTAAAGGTAAAAGGTTGGAACAGAGCTTATTATGCTTCAGGTAAAGCCAAAAAAGCAGGGGTAGCTATCCTTATCTCAGATCAAGCAAAAGCAGAAGTAGATCTCGTTAAAAAAGATAAGGAAGGAAACTATATCCTGCTGAAAGGTAGCATAAATAATGAAGCCATATCAATACTAAACATATATGCACCAAGTGGTATAGCATCTAACTTTCTAAAGGAAAAGTTAAGAGAACTGCAAGAAGAAATAGACAGTAAAACTATAATAGTGGGAGATCTCAACCTTGCACTCTCAGATTTAGACAAATCAAACCACAAAACAAACAAGAAAGAAATTAAAAAAGTAAATAGAACATTAGAAAAACTAGGTATGATAGACCTTTGGAGAAAACTGAATGGCAATAGGAAGGAATATACTTTCTTCTCAGCAGTTCATGGATCCTATACAAAAATTGACCATATATTAGGACATAAAGATCTCAAAATTAAATGTAGGAAGGCAGAAATAATAAATGCCTTCTTCTCAGATCACAATGCAATAAAAGCTACATTCAGTAAAAAGTTAGGGGTAAATAGACCAAAAAGTAATTGAAAATTGAATAATCTCATCTTAAAGAATGACTGGGTGAAAGAGCAAATTATAGAAACAATTAACAATTTCACCCAAGATAATGATAATGATGAGACATCATATCAAAATCTTTGGGATGCAGCTAAAGCAGTAATAAGGGGAAATTTTATATCTTTAGAGGCTTATTTGAAGAAAATTGAGAAAGAGAAGATTAACGAATTGGGCTTACAACTTAAAAGGCTAGAAAAAGACCAAATTATAAACCCCCAACCAAAAATTAAACTCGAAATACAAAAATTAAAAGGAGAAATCAATAAAATTGAAAGTAAAAAAACTATTGAATTAATAAATAAAACCAAGAGTTGGTTTTATGAAAAAGCCAATAAAATAGAAAAACCTTTGGCAAATTTGATCAAAAAAAAGAAAGAGGAAAATCAAATTGATAGTCTTACAAATGAAAAGGGGGATCTTTCCACCAATGAAGAGGAAATTAGAGAAATAATAAGGAGTTACTTTGCCCAACTTTATGCCAATAAATTTGATAACTTAAGTGAAATGGATGACTTTCTCCAAAAATATAGGCTCCCTAGATTAACAGAGGAGGAGATAAATTGCTTAAATAGTCCCATTTCAGAAAAAGAAATAGAACAAGCTATTAATCAACTCCCCAGGAAAAAATCCCCAGGGCCAGATGGATTCACATGTGAATTCTACCAAACATTTAAAGAACAATTAGCCCCAATGTTATATAAATTATTTGAAAAAATAGGGGATGAAGGAGTCCTACCAAACTCCTTTTATGACACAGACATGGTACTGATACCTAAACCTGGTAGATCGAAAACTGAGAAAGAAAATTATAGACCAATCTCCTTAATGAATATTGATGCTAAAATCTTAAATAAGATATTAGCAAAAAGACTTCAGAAAATCATCTCCAAGATAATACACTATGATCAAGTAGGATTTATTCCAGGAATGCAGGGCTGGTTTAATATGAGGAAAACTATTAATATAATTGACCATATTAATAATCAAATTAATAAGAACCATATGATCATCTCAATAGATGCAGAAAAAGCATTTGACAAAATCCAACATCCATTCCTACTAAAAACTCTTGAGAGTATAGGAATAAATGGATTATTCCTTAGAATAATCAGGAGTATATATTTAAGACCGTCAGTAAGCATAATATGCAATAGAAATAAACTGCAACCTTTCCCAGTAAGATCAGGAGTGAAACAAGGTTGCCCACTATCACCATTACTATTCAATATAGTACTAGAAACGCTAGCCTCGGCAATAAGAGCCGAGAAAGAGATTCAAGGAATTAGAGTAGGAAATGAGGAAATCAAACTATCACTTTTTGCAGATGACATGATGGTATACTTAGAGAACCCCAAAGACTCTGCTAAAAAGCTACTAGAAATAATTCAAAATTTCAGCAAAGTGGCAGGATACAAAATAAATCCACATAAATCCTCGGCATTTTTATATATCACTAACAAAATGCAACAGCAAGAGATACAAAGAGAAATTCCATTCCAAACAAATGTTGAGAGTATAAAATATTTGGGAATCCATCTACCAAAGAAAAGTCAGGAATTATATGAGAAAAATTACAAAACACTTGCCACAAAAATAAAGTCAGATTTAAATAATTGGAAAGACATTCAGTGCTCTTGGATAGGCCGAGCGAATATAATAAAGATGACAATACTCCCCAAACTAATCTATTTATTTAGTGCTATACCAATCAGACTCCCAAGAAACTATTTTAATGACCTAGAAAAAATAACAACAAAATTCATATGGAAGAATAAAAGGTCAAGAATTGCAAGGGAACTAATGAAAAAAAACTCAGAGGAAGGTGGTCTAAGTGTACCTGATCTAAAGCTATATTATATAGCAGCAGTCACCAAAACCATTTGGTATTGGCTACGAAATAGACCGGTAGATCAGTGGAACAGATTAGATACAAAGGACAAAAAAGGATACATCTATAGCAATCTAATCTTTGACAAACCCAAAGATTCCAACATTAGGGATAAAAATTCATTATTCGGAAAAAACTGTTGGGAAAACTGGAAATTAGTATGGCAGAAATTAGATATGGATCCACACTTAACACCATATACCAAGATAAGATCAAAATGGGTCCATGATTTAGGCATAAAGAGGGAGATAATAAATAGATTAGAGGAACAGAGGATAATCTACCTCTCAGACTTGTGGAGGAGGAAGGAATTTATGACCAGAGGAGAACTAGAGATCATTATTGATCACAAAATAGAAGATTTTGATTACATCAAACTAAAAAGTTTCTGTACAAATAATACTAATGCAAACAAGATTAGAAGGGAAGTAACAAATTGGGAAAATATTTTAAAAACAAAGGTTCTGACAAAGGTCTCATTTCCAAAATATATAGAGAACTGACCCAAATTTATAAGAAACCGAACCATTCTCCAATTGATAAATGGTCAAAGGATATGAACAGACAATTCTCAGAGGAAGAAATTGAAACTATATCCACTCACATGAAAGAGTGTTCCAAATCACTACTGATCAGAGAAATGCAAATTAAGACCACTCTGAGATACCACTACACACCTGTCAGATTGGCTAAGATGACAGGAACAAATAATGACAAATATTGGAGGGGATGTGGGGAAACTGGGACACTAATACATTGCTGGTGGAGTTGTGAAAGAATCCAGCCATTCTGGAGAGCAATCTGGAATTATGCCCAAAAAGTTATCAAACTGTGCATACCCTTTGACCCAGCAGTGCTACTACTGGGATTATATCCCAAAGAAATACTAAAGAGCGGAAAGAGACATATATGTGCCAAAATGTTTGTGGCAGCTCTTTTTGTTGTAGCTAGAAACTGGAGGATGAATGGATGTCCATCAGTTGGAGAATGGTTGGGTAAATTGTGGTATATGAAGGTTATGGAATATTATTGCTCGGTAAGAAATGACCAGCAGGAGGAATATAGAGAGGCCTGGAGAGACTTAAATCAACTGATGCTGAGTGAAATGAGCAGAACCAGAAGATCACTGTACACTTCAACAACAATACTGTATGAGGATGTATTCTGATGGAAGTGGAAATCTTCAACATAAAGAAGATCCAACTCACTTCCAGTTGATCAATGATGGACAGAGGTAGCTGCACCCAGAGAAGAAACACTGGGAGGGGAATGAAAATTGTTAGCACTAATATCTGTCTGCCCAGGTTGCATGTACCTTCGGATTCTAATGTTTATTGTGCAACAAGAAAGTGATATTCGCACACATGTATTGTACCTAGACTATATTGCAACACATGTAAAATGTATGGTATTGCCTGTCGTCGGGGGGAGGGAATAGAGGGAGGGGGGGTAAATTGGAAAAATGAATACAAGGGATAATATTATAAAATATATATATATATATAATAAAAAAAAAAAAAAAAAAAAGAAAATAGTTGTGCCATATACTCTTATGATTTAACCATAAAGAGTAGTTAGGACTCCTTTTCAGTCCACTCAACAGAATGGATTATTTGCTATCATGCTAGCTCTTACTTATTACCCAGGAGATGTAAATATAATAACTGATTCAGCCTATTCAGTAGGTGTAGTACAAAGAATTGCCACAGCCCCAATAAAATTTGCAGCCTCTAATATATTTATCAGCTCTTTAAGGAATTTTAAGAACAAGTGAGAAAGCATCCAGGCAAGATTTATATCTTGCATGTCCACTCACATAGTGGACTTCCAGGTCCTATTTTTGATGGAAATTCAAAGGCAGATAGCCTTTTAACTATGTTAACCAGTAACCCTTTATTTCAGGAAGCACAAGAATCTCATTCTAAATATCATCAGGCTGCTTGAGCTTTAAGTTTACAATTTGGAATAACAAGAGAGGAATCTAGGAGCATAGTAAAAATATTTATTGCCTTCCTTTCCATGCTCCTACACTCCCTCCAGGGAAGAATCCTCTTGGTTTGAGACCCAATGAAATCTGGCAAATGGATGTGGCCCATTATAAATCTTTTGATCATCTGTCTTTGTGCTAGTAGATACCTTTTCAGGATTCACTTTTGCAGTGCCAACGTCAAAAGAGACAGCCCATGTGGGAAAACTGGGACACTGATGCATTGTTGGTGGAATTGTGAAAGAATACAACCATTCTGGAGAGCAATCTGGAATTATGCCCAAAAAGTTATCAAAATGTGCATACTCTTTGACCAGCCATACTACTACTGGGCTTATATCCCAAGGAAATACTAAAGAAGGGAAAGGGACCTATATGTGCCAAAATGTTTGTGGCAGCCCTTTTCATAGTAGCTAGAAACTGGAAAATGAATGGATGTCCATCAATTGGAGAATGGTTGGTAAATTATGGTATTTGAATGTTATGGAATATTATTGTTCTGTAAGAAATGACCAACAGGCGGAATAGAGAGGCTTGGAGAGACTTACATCAACTGATGCTGAGTGAAACGAGCAGAACTAGGGGATTGTTATACACTTCAACAATGATACTGTATGAGGATGTATTCTGATGGAAGTGGATATCTTCAACATAGAGAAGAGCTAATCGAATTCCAATTGATTAATGATGGACAGAATCAGCTACATCCAGAAAAGGAACACTGCGAAATGAGTGTAAACTGTGAGCATTGTTTTTTTTTTGTTTTTGTTTTTGTTTTGTTTCTTTTCCCAGATTATTTTTACCTTGTGAATACAATCCTTCCTTTGCAACAACAAGAACAACAAAATCCGGTTCTGCACATATATATTGTACTTAAGATATACTATAAGATATTTAATATGTATGGGAATGCTCGCCATCCAGGGGAGGGGGTGGAAAGAAGGAGGGGAAAAACTCAGAACAAAAGGGAGTACAAGGGATAATGTTGTAAAAAATAAAAAAAAAAAATACCTATGCATATGTACTGCTAAAGAAAATGTTATAATTAAAATTAATTTTAAAATGCTTAATAAAAAAATAATAAATAAATAAGTAAATAAATAAATAAATAGATAGATAGATAGATAAAAAGAGACAGCCGAGTGGTCACTGAATTCCTTATCCAAGCATTTGCAATTATGGGTGTGCCACAAGAAATAAAAACAGATAATGGACCTGCATATTCTTCTAAACATTTTGCACACTTTTGTGCACAGTATAAGATTTTACACACCACTGGAATACCTTTTAATCCGCAAGGTCAGGCAATAGTAGAGAGAAGAAACAGAGACATTAAGACACTCCTCCAAAAACAAAAGAAAGGGGGAACCACAGGTAACCCTAGAGAACTTCTAAATTTAATTCTCTATACCATTAATTTTCTAATTTTTGACAAAGATGCACTGGCTCCGGCAGACAGGTTTTATAACCTACCAGAAGGGCAGTGTCCAGTGTGAACAAATCCACTGTCCCTAGATAATCTCCAGGTGATGTGGAGAGACCCAGAAAGTGGTGAATGGAAGGGACCAGATAGGTTAACTGCCTGGGGGAGAGGGTTTGCTTGTATTTCTTCAGAAGGAGAAGAAATCAGATGAGTGCCAATGAGTCGTATTCACCTTGTCCATCAGAGAGAGATAGAAAAAGAGAAAGACCTCAAAACAAAGGAGAAAATCTAAGAAACATCTGACACTGAAAGAGCATGGCTAATGAGAAGACTGTTAAAAAACTTTAAAACCAGTAGGAATCATTGGATTTCCTAACACAAGATGAGACTTGTGGACAATGGACTTATGGACATTTATAAATTTTCAATTTATGATTATTTGATCATGTTATTTGTTACATACTTCTAGCATGTATCATGTTACTATGTTACTATGTGTTTATGTAATCTATGTAATTATGTGTAATGCCTACCATATTGATGGATTATGTTTCAAGGTCATGATCACCCTGTGTTCTAAATCAAAAGAAAGAGGGAGATGTTAGGTTCTTACTAAGTGCTAATGAGATAATGAGATATTAGGTTCTTACTAAGTGCTAAGTCGGTACTTAACAATTCTCTAGTTCCACCCTTTAAGGGGAGTTTTACCCCTTTGAACTTCTGGGGAGGAGCTTACATGTTGAAGCATTTCTCCCACAAGCCCCTGAGTTATTCCACGCCCATTCTCTGGGAGGATAAAAGAAGAAATTAGAGTCCGAAAAGTCAGTTCTGGATTGGATCAAGGAGAAGGCATCATGTGGATTTGCAAGTGAAGAGGACAGAGAAAAAGATTCACAGAGAAAAGAAATCTCCTCCCAGAGAAGGATTACAACTGAGAGATGATCAGAACTTTATATAAAGCCACTTGGCACAGTCACAGGGCCACCCAATGGGAAGACATGATTGGAAGCTGCTTCTTACCTATCTATAGTCTGTGAATTCTATCCACAATCCTAGCTCTCTTCCACATTGCCTCTTCTTTGGCCTCAGTCTTCATTTCCCCTAAATCAGATTCATCTATGTGTCCTAGTACAGTGAGACATTTGTGATTATATGGCAGAAACAATGAAGTTGTGAAGCAGTGTCCCAAGGAAGAATGGTTCAGAATACTGTCATAGCTGATGGATTCGTGGGGTTGCCATGAGGAATTGTTGTCAATCAGAAATTTGGAAAAAAAATTTCTCTTATTACCATTTTAATCCCTGTCATTATTATTTCTCTCCCGGTATTTTATTTTATTGACAATTTTCTTTTCTCCTCTTCTCTCTCTCTCTCTCTTTCTCTCTCTCTCTCTCTCTCTCTCTCTCTCTCTCTCTCTCTCTCTCTCTCTCTCTCTCTCTCTTTCTCTCTCCTCCTCCTCCTCCTCCTCCTCCTCCTCCTCCTCCTCCTCTTTCTCCTTCTCCTCCTCCTCTTCTTCTTCTTCTTCTTCTTCTTCTTCTTCTTCTTCTTCTTCTTCTTCTTCTTCTTCTTCTTCTTCTTCTTCTTCTTCTTCTTCTTCTTCTTCTTCTTCTTCTTCTTCTTCTTCTTCTTCTTCTTCTTCTTCTTCTTCTTCTTCTTCTTCTTCTTCTTCTTCTTCTTCTTCTTCTTCTTCTTCTTCTCTTCTCATAGGTGGACTCTGCATTGCTCAGTCAGTGAGAATCCCTCAAGAACGGAAAGACAAGACCATTGATTTTGATAGAATTATCAAACAGCTCTTGGATACTCCCAACTCCAGAGCCGTGGTGATTTTTGCCAATGATGAGGATATAAAGTAAGAATGTCTGATGAAGTTTGTTAATATGCATGTGACTGCTTTCAGGAGGCAGATCAGGATGAAGACACCAGCAGGATAAAGAGAGTATTGGATCAAAGTTATTATTACACACTGACAAAGTCAATATATGCTTTCTAAGCTGAATACTTAATGATAAGAAACAATGCAAGTCACAGCAGGTTGCTATCATTCATTTTGGTCTCCTCCCCACCTCTATTAAGAGAAGTGCTGTGTTATATCATTTTTAAAAGTTAAAGATCAGTAAATTCTTTGGAGATTCTATTTGAATCCAAAACTAGAAAACATTTATTTCTTACGTTAAAGAGAATGTCTTAAAACAAATGTTTGAATTCTACAATAAATATAGGTATGGCATTATTTTTGAACATTGATATTGGAGTTTAGTCTTGATCATTTGCATGAGACCAGATCACTAGTTAACAGAATGATTGATTACTCAATGTTGGGTTAGTATGAGAATTGGAGTAAGTTCTCATTTCAGATTTGAGAGAACACACAAAGTTCCAACTCTTGGCAGTTTTTCTTTGCATGAAAACCTTGAATACTGAGTAATCACTACTTTGTATGCTAGACTGTGATGATATAAAAACAACAGGGAGAAGATTTCTTGTCATCAAAAAACTTGTATTCCACCTCAACAAACAAGAAGGACAAAACTAAGTTAATAGTTGTATAACCCATAATATCTAATATGTATGTAAAAATAAAATCTAGAACATGAATCTATCATCCCAATATTCTTTGATAAGGCATTTGGATTAGAGTTCTAGGGAAGCACAGATTTGTATTTTATAGTTAAGCATTCCATGATGCAGTAGAAACTGTGTTTTTGTCAGACACTTACTAGTTAGATGTTGTATTTGATTGGCTAGACTAATGCACACATGTTTTGTTCTACCCTTTCCATTAATGCCAAGTGCTTTACTTTCCACAGACAGATCCTGGCAGCAGCCAAAAGAGCAAACCAAGTGGGTCATTTCCTATGGGTTGGATCAGACAGCTGGGGCTCTAAAGTGAACCCGTTACATCATCATGAAGACATAGCTGAAGGAGCCATCACCATTCAGCCGAAAAGAGCCACAGTGGAAGGTAAGAAATGGATTTCTCAGAGCTGGTTCTTCTACTTCATCAGAGCCAGGAAGGCCTGGAAATGATTCTCAGTGGCTACTAGGAATGAGGTGGGCAAAGGCAAGTAGATAAGCCCATGTCTTTATGGCTCATACATTATTTATTCATCGGCATTTCAAGCCCAACATCTGTGAAACACAAATGAGGTCACACACCTTTCCCAGTGCCTTCTCTGAGTTGATATTCCTCTTTTCAGTGAACTCTATTATTTTCCCAATGGTAGAGTTATTAACATGCACTTTTTTTACTTATACCACAGGAGTTTTCTGATAGTATAGAATTTCAGTTAATATGAAGAGAAATAACAATACACTCACAATCCTATATGAGTTGAGATGCATTATCTGAGAGAATAAATTCCCTTTGTAATTTATCCATTACTTTCCTAGCAGGATAACTATGAGAAATGTTTCTCCCCATTACCTCTCAAGGTCCCTTACAGCCCTGTGAGCCTGTGATTACATAGCATATCACCTCTTTCAGGAGCCAACATTTCTTGCATCCCTGTAAGCTTTTGAGGTCTCTGCCTTCCCAGCAGCCCCAGGGACCTTCCAAAAGCAGGAGGATGGAGGGAAATCTAATTGGCATCCTTCTGGGTGAGCAGAACTTGCTGATTACAATTTATGTTCTTGTTTAATTTGAAAAGAAAAGTTCTTTCAAAAATAGACACTATGTAAAGAAAGAGAACTCCTCTATGGATCCTCAGCTTTGTATTTCTTTTTGTTAGGCCTCGTCTCCAAAGGCTCCCCGAAATATGCTTCACACATTAAAATGAGCTCTGGCTTCTTTTTCAAAGGGGGATCAAATATTTGCATTCCTTTTTGCTCTGCCTCCTCTCTTACCTAATTAATTATTCTCTCCACAATGCTGGATGCTTCCTCTATGTAGGCTTTTAGAAAGCTCAGGTGATTTTTCTCAGCTTCCTTCTTATATGTTTTTAAGATTAAAAAAAAAAAATCATCTCTTCACTTTGTATTACCTGTAGCTTCTTCTGAATTTTCATAGGACCATGGCTTTAGAATAAGAATTCTTAATCTTTGTGTCATGGAATCATTTCACAAACTAATGAAATCTATGCCCCCTTTTTCACAGTGATATGCCTTATAGGCATAAAATCAAATATACTGGATTACAAATAAAATCAATTGTGGTCAAATGTAATTATCAGGTTGTTTTTTTTTTTTTTTTTTTTTTTTTTAAATCATCAACTCCAGGTTCAGATTCCTTGCTCTTAAGTTAGAAGACATCTTCTGAAGTCATATAAGATCATGTGATGATGATGATGATGATGATCACAACTCCGACAAAAACAGTAGCAATAATAATAATATTGAGGCTTTATGTGATACTTTCAGATTTGCAAAGCAATTTATAAATGCTAAGTCTCAATAACTAGGCAGCTCGGTAGACAAAGTTTTAATCATTGTCTCAGATATTTACTAAGTCTATGATTTTGGATGTCATATAAAAACTCTATATCTTAGTTTTTCAGCTGTAAAGTGTAGATAGTAATAGCAACTGTTGCACAGGCCTGTTGTGAGTATAAAATGAATTATCAGAGTGAAATGTATTGCAAATTTTATAGCTCTATATAAGTAGAAGCCATTGTTATCATCATCATTGTTAGGATCCTTATTATCATTTCTCTCTCTCTCTCTCTTTTTTTTTTATCTTTACAACAATCCTGCTAAGGTCAGTGCTATTTTTTTTTATTTTTATAATTTTTTATTAAAGCTTTTTGCATGAATGATTTTTCAACATTAACTCTTGCAAAACCTTATGTTCCAATTTTTCCCTGCCTTCTCCCTTACCTCCTCCTCTAGATAAGAAATAAGTCAAGATATATTATGCATGCTAAAAACATATGTTAAATCCAATATACGAATACATATTTATACAATTATCTTGCTGCACAAGAAAAATCAAATCAAAAAGGAAAATAAAATGAGAAAATAAAATGCAAGCAAACAACAAAAATAGTGAAAATGCTATCCAAAATGCTAAATGTGATCCACACTCAGTTCCCACAATAATCTGTCTGGGTTTAGAAGGCTCTCTCCATCGCAAGATCATTGGAACTCACCTGAATCATCTCATTGTTGAAAAGAGCCACATCCATCAGAATTTATTATAGTATTATCTTGTTATTGCTGTGTACAATAATCTCCTGGTTCTGCTCATTTCACTTAGCATCAGTTCATGTAAATCTCTCCAGGCCTCTCTGAAATCATCTGCTGATCATTTCTTATAAAACAATAATATTCTATAACATTCATATACCACAACTTATTCAGTCATTCTCCAACTGATGGGCATCCACTTAGTTTCCAGTTTCTTTCCATTACAAAAAGGACTGCCACAAACATTTTGCACACGTGGGTCTCTTTCCCTCCTTTAAGATCTCTTTGAGGATATAAGCCCAGTAGAAACACTGCTGGATTGTAGGGTATACACATTTTGATAACTCTTAGAGCATAGTTCCAAATTATTTTCCAGAATGGTTGGATCAATTCACTTTTTTTGCCAACAATGTATTAGGGTTCCAGTTTTCCCCACATCCTCTCCAACATTCATCATTATTTTTTCCTGTCATCTTAGTCAATCTGAGAGGTATGTAGTGGTACATGAGAATTGTCTTAATTTGCATTTCTCTGATTAATAGTGATTTAGAACACCTTTTCATATGATCAGAAATTGTTTTTATTTCTTCATCTGAAAAGTGTCTGTTCATATCTTTTGACCATTTATCAATTGGAGAATGGCTTGAATTCTTATAAATATGAACCAATTCTCTACATATTTTAGAAATGAGACCTTTATCAGAACCTTTGATTCTAAAAATATTCTCCCAGTTTATAGCTTCCCTTCTAATCTTGTCTGCATTAGTTTTGTTTGTACAAAGACTTTTTAACTTAAAATAATCAAAATGATCTATCTTGGGTTCAACAATTAATTCCAATTCTTCTTTAAATACAGATTCCTTCCTTCTTCATAGATCTGAGAGATAAACTATCCTTTGTCCTTCTAATTTGCTTGTAATACCATTCTTTATGTCTAAATCATGAACTCATTTCTACCTTATCTTGGTATATGGTGTTAGGTGTGGTCAGTGTCTAATTTTTGCCATTCTAGTTTCCAATTTTCCCAGAAGTTTATGTCAAATAATGAGTTTTTATCCCAAAAAGTGGGTCTTTGGGTTTGTCAAATACTAGATTACGATATTCATTGACAATTGTGTCTTGTGAACCTAACCTATTCCATTGACCGAATGCTCTATTTTTTAGCCAGTACCAAATGGTTTTGATGACCACTGCTTTATAATATGGTTTTAGGTTTGGCAAAGCTAGGCCATCTTCATTTGCATTTTTTTTCATTAATTCCCTTGAAATTCTGTAGTCAATGTTATTATCATTCTTACTTTATGGGTGAAGAAACAACCTGAAAGGTTGTTCTAAGAGGTTCTAGACCTCAAGGTCTAGAAAGACAGGCGGTAAAGTCTGGATTCAACCTTTCTGGACTCCAAGCTCTTCACTTTGTATACTATCTTATCTAGACCCAGATTTCAAGCTAGGACCTTAGGGGCTATGTGACTTAGCCACTCCCACTCATTGTAACAGATGAGGAAACCAAGACTCATACGGTTTAAGTTTCATAGGTGAAATGAAGTATTACCTTTTTCCCCAAATGATGAAGTAACTTAGGTGGCAAAAGATTTGGAATTTGAAGAGACCTTAGCAGCCATTTAGTTTAATATCCCCCTCCTACAATTTTATTAAGTTCTAGTGAATAGAAGTGAATTATCCAACATCTGGCAGGTACTAAGTGGCAGAATCAGAATTTGGAGCCAAGTCTCCAGACTTCAAATCTGGAATTGTTTGTATTATACATTATCATCTCCTAGAAATGGTCTCATGTCTAGAAGTTCCAAATGAGTATATTTCCAATGTATGACAATTTTAAAAAGTTAGATGTAAGAAATCTTTGCTCTTCTGCCTCTTTCCTTTCACATGAAGGGTTTTTTACCTTTTTCATTGTTTGTTTTTTGTTTGTTTGTTTGTTTGTTTTATGGACACCTTTGCCAGTCTGATCAATTGATAAACATTTATAAAGCACCTACTATGTGCCAGGCTCTGTGCTAAGCACTGTAGATACAAAAAGTGACAAGATGGTCTCTGCACTGTGTAATGAAAAAATTTGTATTTTATCCTGGAGATTATAAAGAGTCTCTAGAATTTATTGAGTAGATGGTAAGGGTAAGGATCACATAGTTAGACCTGCACTTTAGAAAAATCACTTTCATGACTAAATAGAGGATAGATGAGGTCTTGTGAAATGTATGGATCCTTTCTGAGAATAATGTTTTAAAATACATACAACAAAATATATAGGATTACAATGGAAACAGTTTTATTTACATTTATTTGAATATTAAAAACAAAATTAAAAGTTCATGGACCAACGTTAAAATTTTTTGCTTTATAGGATTTTTCTCCCCCTCCAAGTACATTATAATGCAGTGACTAACAGCACCTCATTAATATTTTCAAAACCTTGTCTTTTTCACCCCTCTTGGAAAATTCTAGTTTTCTCAAAGCCAGAATTCTCAAAGGAATGCAACAGGAGCTTGAGCTCTGTCAGACAGTTCTTATTGAACTATAGTGACTAAAGATGTCATGGATTGCAGATCTGTCATTTGGGGAGCATTTTAACAGAGCAAAGGGAAATTCATCATCAGATTGACTACAGAAGAATGAATTGTTCAATCTCAGTCATTCATAAAGACTGTGTTTAAATTGCATAGAGATTGGACTTTCTATATGTGGCAAAAGGATCCACATCAGCAAAATAGGATTAAAAGATCAAAGATCCTGAGTATGAAGGAATTTGAGAAGCAGCTAGTCTAACATTCCCATTATATAGTTGAGGAAATTGAGGTTCTAAGACATTAAGTGATTATCAAAGAAATGTCAGAAATGGAATTAGAATTTTTCTTCTTCCAAACTCTGTTTCTTCCACTATACTATGACAGATACTTGAAATGAAGAAGTCCTTATCATCAAAATAATCCCTGCATATTCCATTCAAGGATGTCTTTTTTCTAATAAGGAAAAAGCCACAGATACTACCAGATAAGAGCAAGGAAGAGAGTCATGGAAAGGTCTGCACTGACATTTTTGGCTGCTCAGTGTTCACAGGAGAGCCAAGGAATGTCTCAAACCTTGGCAATGCTCGTCTATTTCCTGAGCCAAAACACTTCTGTAATTTTTAGTTTCCCTGAATGGTCTGATGAGCCAAGGAATCCCTGGCATCTTCTTTGCTTCTGCGTTGCCCCATTAACCCGGGCATTCAATAATCATCTCCAGCTCTGAATAGCTCTACTGAGAGGAAAGTGCCTAAGTCTATGTCAACTGATTGCCCTCCAAATCATTCGACCACTTGGGGGCTGGCTTAGTCCTGAGCAATCCTCTTCCTGGAAACAGAGGATCACAGGTCAGCTTCTTTTCATCTGTTTCATCATTATTGCCTTTAGAGAGCTGCTTCAGAAATGGCTTAAATGGTCTCCCTTATTAATGAACTTTCAAAAAGTTCTATGAAGCAACTTGGCTTCCTACACAATTTTGAAATACATTATAAATGCACAGAAGTGTGTATTTGTGTGTGTATATGAGTAAGAGTGCAGCAAACATGACTGAACCTGCTATAACATCTATATGTGAATTCCACCCATATTTATTCTTTTGAATTTTCTCCATCATGTTTCCCTTCCCTTTCTTCCCCCTCCCCAACTTCCTTTTCAGCTTCCCTTTGTTTGTTGTCTTTCTCCACAATATTGTAAGCTACTGTAAGGCAGTAGCATCAGCAACAAAAATCCATTAGGTGATGTATGAGCTAGTAGATAGAACATTAGAACAGAAGTTAGGAGACCTATCTCTAATACTGGTCCTGCAACCAACTGGTTGTATAAACTTGGCTTAATAGAACTGAGCCTAAGTTCCAACATTTATAAAATGAGAAGTTTGGGGTGAATTTTAATGCTCTTTCCTGAATGCCCCCCTCCCTGTATGATCAATGTTACCTTGTTATAAATATAGCCGTATATAAATGATGATAATGATAAGGAAAGGAGCAGAGACTCTGGAACTGATCATTTGTATCCCATATTGAGGATGAAAAGGATACCTAGAGAAGTTATAACATGACTCAATATAGTCTTCTGTTTCTCGACATAATGTATTCAGCTTCCAAGTCCTACAAGTGAATATTTTTTGTAAATAACGATAAGGTGCTTTTGTGTATGTGGATTTGAAGGGTGGTTTCTGATTAGGGTAGAGAGACAGGATTCCAGTTTTCTGCTAAATGTTTAAAAACTAATACTCCCATAAAACATACTCATGACATACTTTCAAGTTTAATCTGGTTAGCTAACATTTATCAATCACTTTCCTAAGTCTAAAATTCAACAAAACAATAAATCAAACATCCATTTGTAGAATGTGTTTATTCCTGATACAAATACTCACATAGCAAAATCAACAATTTGCTGAGTCAATCCAAGTTATGTCCAACACAGACTTGAAGGAAAGAAGAAGCAACCAGCAGAGAGAAACTGAATCAATTCCCTAGTTTTAACTAAATTCCACTTCCCCACCTTAGAATACTCCTCTGAGTAGAGGAGGGAGTGTCCTTGCTTGAACTTTATATTTTTTATATTTAACACTGTACCTTGCACTATTGAGCTCTCAAAAAATGTTTGTTAATAGATTGATTAATTTTCTAAGTACTGCAACCTATAGTGAGAAAATTCAAAACTCCCTTAGTTTTCTGCTGAGTATGTAGTTCACTGCCTAAACTACATACTTAGCACCAATCGTGTATTTGCTTGTGTTGTTAATTATATTTTTATGTGTATTAGTTATAACCATAAAGTAAGACCAATTTTTTTCAGAGCTGACTTGTGGAATGTCTCATTTTTTTTCCCCCAATTAGATTACAAACTCCTGCATATAGCATGTACTTTCTATGTATAGCTACAGCCAGAAGAGTCTATTTCTGTTGTGTCACCCTGAGTAAGAACCTGTAACTTGATTCATGCTATGTGAAAATAATGACTCAAACTCTATCCCTGTTTCACAAGCAAAGTGTGAAATGCAAACACATGATTCACTGTTTTGTTATGAATGACAATAATGAAGATTCCTAAATTATAGCAAAGGGACAGATAACTGACACAGTGGATGGAGTGTAACTTTTGATGTAGTGACTGCATTAATATCGTGGATATCTTAGAATCAGCCAGTGTCAGGATAAGCAAAAGTCTTTATTCTTGGTCTTTTGGGTTGCACTCAGGGGATTAGATATAGGAATCTCCACACCTCTTTTCTCTCTCTCTTCCTTCAAAAAAATGATCCTGCTTGTCCTACTCCATCCTCTGACCTCTCTCCCCTTCTCTGTCCACACCCACAGATCTAACTAGCACAGAGTTGAGTAGGTTCATCCTCCAAGCATTTTTTTTTTTTTTAAGGCTGGGGTTAAGTGACTTGCCCAGGGTCACACAGCTAGGAAGTGTTAAGTGTCTGAGACCAAATTTGAACTCGGGTCCTCCTGAATTCAAGGCTGGTGCTCTATCCACTGCGCCACCTAGCTGCCCCCTTCTCCAAGCATATGTTAGTAGAGAATTGTCCAATTGGTAATTAGCCTCAAGTGCTAGGTTATCTTGCCTTAAGTGCATCTGCTCAGTTCTAGCCCTTTATATTTTGAGATCTGTTTTCAGTTTTAACCTAAGTTCAAATATAACATCAGACACTTAGACCCTAAGCAAATCACTTAACCCTGTTTGCCTCCATTTACTCATCTGTAAAATGAGATGCAGAAATAAATGGCAAATCCTTCAAGTATCTCTGCCAAGAAAACCCCATATAGAGTCATGAAGAGTTGAACAACACTGCAAATTATTAAATAGAAGCAAAAAATGTTCAAGGAAATATAAATTTTAAAGTTGACAATGAAAAAGTAATACTCTAATTCAGTGATCCTCAAACTTTTTAAATAGGGGGCCAGTTCACTGTCCCTCAGACTGTTGGAGGGCCCACTATAGTAAAAACAAAAACTCACACTCTGTCTCCTCCCCTCAGCCTATTTGCCATAACCCAGAGGGCCAAATAAATGTCCTCAGTGGGCGGCATCTGGCCCACAGGCCATAGTTTGAGAACCCCTGCTCTAATTAATGATGAGTATATCAGACTTTCACATATGGGTAGACATTGGTTTTCCTATTATATTTACCAATGACATATTTATTTTATATACATACATACATATATATATATACATATATATATATATACACATACACACACACACACACATATGGTTTATTTTCCTAATGTTGTCCAATAAAGTATTACATTGCTAAGATATTAGAATCATATCAACTGAGTTCACATCAGAGCTCTACTACTCATAACTTGTGTTATTTTATGCATATCATGTAACTTCCTGGCATTCACTTTCATTATTTGTGAAATGAAGACTTGGGTCCTTTTCAGCTGTAACTCTTTTTGGACCTTTAATGGATAAAGAAATGAATGGATGAAAAAGAAATCAAACATTTCTTATATGCATTAAGGATAAAAACACTAAAGCAATTCACTTCTAGCTTTGAAAAGTTTATGCTCTAATGAGGCAAACAACACAAAGTGCTTGAGGTTTTGCTTGCTATGATCTTAAGAAAATGTCAGATTATAAATGTATGTGTTTCTGTAAAAAGAGAAAAAATGACATGAAGAGCCAAGATAATTAAATATGTACTTTAAATATTTAATGAAATTTGGCAATTGCAGGTGGAATATACTTTTGGTAGAAATGATCTTTACTTGTTATCTAGACATTTATAATTAACTTAAGAAGGCAAAGATAAAATAAGCTCAGCGAATGGCATAAATCACACATTTATGAGACTTGGAAGAATTTTAGAGAAATATGGTATGTCTTTATGGATAAGTAAGTAAATTATATTGTGTCATAATTTGAATCTACATTATGGGGTTTTGGAAGAGCAAAGGAAGGACTTATTAAATAATGAAAATGATATTCTATAAAATATGTATTTGACATATTTCGTTTATAGTTGTTGATATGTTTCTTAATATAATCCCAGATTTTTCCATTTCTTATTAAAAAAATAAATAAATAAATAAAAGGGACAAAAAAGGGAATTTTGGAAAGGCAACCAACACATTGACCAGATTTTAAAATAAATTAACAACAAGACATGGTGATCTTATCAGCTTTCATAGGATCAATTCTCATTTCTTGGCAGATGATTAGCCGATCTATATTTCCAGCTTCTTGTCTTTTCCCTGAGACTTTCCTTCTGATCTTGTCTCCACAATCATAAAACTTTAGTTACTTCTTTGCCATCTAGAATTGGATGTCTCATAGGCATCTCATACCAGTGCCATAACTTGATCTTATCTTATTTTTCCCCAAACTATCTTTCCTTTAGAACATTGTTATTACTTGTAAGGGCATCTCCCTATCACTTAGGCATATAATTACATTGCCATCTTTGATAAATGATTCTCATCCAATCCATATATTCTTGTCAAATTAATATTAACCTAAAAGCATTTATTATATATTCCCTATAGCTCCTATACTAGTTTATGCTTCCATTCCCCTCCTGGGTTATTCTAACTGACAGATTTTCCAACTCAAGTATGAATACAATACAACTCTTCTTCCATTTAGCTGTCGAAGAAATTTTTTTGAAGAAATGAGCTACAATGGATCTCTATTACTCCAAGGATTAAATATAAACTTTTTTCCCATTTATCTTTTTTAATAAAGCTTTGTATTTTCAAAACATATGCATGGATACTTTGACAACATTGACCCTTGCATAGGCTTGTGTTTCAGATTTTCTCCTCTTTCCCCCCCACTCCCTCGCCTAGATGGCAAGCAATTCAATATATGTTATTCATATTAAAATATATGTTATATCCAATATGTATAAGCATATTGGATTCTCTTGTTACACAAGAAAAAATCAGGTCAAAAAAAAGAAAGTAAATGAGAAAGAAAACACAATGCTACCAAGCAGCAACAAAAAGAATGAGAATATTATGTTGTGATCCACATTCAGTTCCCACAGTTCTCTTTCTGGGTGTAGATGGTTCTCTTCATCACAAGATCATTAAAATTGACCTCAATCATCTCATTGTTGGAAAGAGTCAAGTTTATCAGAATTGATCATCATATAATATTGATGTTACTGTGTACAATGATCTTCTAGTTCTGCTCATTTCACTTCACATCAGTTCATGTAAGTCTTTCCAGTCCTCTCTAAAATCATCCTCCTGATCATTTTTTGTAATGTTCTTCTTCTCTAAATTGTAATTGTTCTCTTGGGGGAAGGTTTCTTGGGGAGCTTCTGGAGGCAGCCTTAGTTTCAGTTCAGTATAATCACTCTAAATGTAGTGGGAGTTAAAGTCCAACTCCTTTATTGTCTCTTCCAAAATCTTATCTCCTTCACTTGGGGCTTGGCTAGTTTTCTGGAGGCCTTCCTCTCTCCTTGGTTCCTGAGAGCTCTCATCCGAATGTCTCCAGCCAGCACAAAGATGGAAATGGGAATGAATCTTTACTCTGAATATCCAAGAGTGTGGGATTATGGGTTTCTGCCTTGTGAATCTCCAAGAAGTCAATCCTAGTTGTGAATCTCCCAAAGTCCTCTCCCAAAGTTCCCTCCTTGATTGAATCCTGACTCTCCATCTCCTCCAAATGGGCTTGTCCTTTTATATGCTCTCTAAAGGTGTCTAATGTGTGAACCAATGAGCAAAGTCCTTTAAAGGTAAGAACTCCTTTAAAGGTGTGAACTAAGTACATAAGTATATAAGTCCCTTGTCTCAAGTTCTGGCCCATAACATCTCTTTGTAGGATCATATCAACCATGCTAAATTAGATAATTATTGTCTCTTATCCATTCCATTGACTTAGTATCTTGTAAGAATCTTAACAAATTTTTATAGAACAATAATATTCTATAACATCCATATACCGTAATTTATTCAGCCATTCTCCAATTGATGGGCATCCACTCAGTTTTCAGTTTGACACTATTAAAAGGGCTGCCACAAACATTTTTGCACATGCGGGTCCCTTTTCTTTCTTTTAAGATCTCTTTGGGATATAGGCCTAATAGAAACACTGCTGGATCAAAGAGTATGAACCTTTTGAACATAGTTCCAAATTGCTCTCCAGAATGGGTGAATCCATTCACAATTCTGTCAACAATGTATTAGTGTCCCAGTTTTCCCACATCCCCTCCAACATTGGTCCTTGTCTTTTTCTCTTATTTTAGTCAATCTAAGAGGTTAATTTGCATTTCTCTGATCAATAGTGATTTAGAGCACCCTCTCATATGATTAGAAATAGTTTTAATTTCTTCATCTGAAAATTGTGTGTTCATATCCTTTGACCAATTTTTTGATCAATTTGATCAATTGGAAAATGGATTGAATTCTTAAAAATTTGATTCAATTCTCTATATATTTTGGAAATTAAGCCTTTATCAGAACCCTTAAATGTAAAAATGACTTCCCAATTCATTGCTTCCCTTCTTATCTTGTCTGTATTAGTTTTATTTGTACAAAAGCTTTCTAACTTAATATAAATAAAATTATCTATCTAATGTTCAATTATGAGTTCTAATTCTTCTTTGGACACAGATTCCTTCCTTCTTCATAGAGATAAACTATTCTGTGTTCTTCTAATTTTGCTTATAATATCACTCTTTCTGTCTAAATCATGAACCCATTTAGATCTTCTCTTGGTATGTGGTAAATGTGTCCTAAATACTTGCTGATTAACTGAGTTCATAATGTATTTCCTTAATGATAGACTTTTAGCAAACTCTATTATCTAAAGATAATCTTATCCATTATGCTATCCAGGATCTGTCTCTTCTCACATTCTTAAGTGGTGGTTGGGTTGTTTCTGATGAAAATATTTTCATAGAAGCTCCTTGAAAGCAGGAGATGTTTCACTTTTGTATTTTTATATCCAATAATGAGCACAATATTTGACACAGTCCCTTTTTTAAACTTTTTTATTAAACATTTTATTTTTTTCTGATTACACATGCATATTAACTTATTAAATACACATTTATTTATGAATCATGTTGGGAGAGAAAATATAAAAGCAAAAGAGAAAAAACACGAGGCAGAAAAAAAAAAAAAACAGAAAAAAGAAGTGAACATAACATGTTTTGATTTACATTTAGAATCCATTGTTCTCTTTCTGGATGCAGATAGTATTTTCTAGCCAAAATTTATTGGGATTACCTTGGTTCACTGAAGTACTGAGTGACACATAGTCTTTTATATATGCTTGTTAATTGATTGTGTTTCCTGCCTTAAAAAAGTGGCCTCTCATAATTTTTCACTATCAAACTTAATAATACAAATCAAGAAATATTTTGATTAAATGCCTTTGAATGATATATATTTTTAAATGTTCATATTTGATCCAGGAAGTGATAGGTAATCACTAGAGTTCATTGAGTAAAGGATGACATGGTGAGACTTAGGCTTTGAGAAGATCATTCTGTTAGCTGATTGAAGGATGACTAAAGTGAGAATAAGCTTGACTCAGGGAGTCCAAAGGGGAAACTATTGTCAGAGTATGAAGGGGGAAAGCTTTCAAAAAAAAAGGTGATATTTATATTTCACAAGGATGAGAAGGATTGCAATATATGAAGGAGAGCAAAGATGTTGCTGATATAGGGAAGAATGAGAATAAAGAAACGCAGAACAGTATTGGGATATGGGAAGGGGACACCCCTAAATTCTTCCCTTTGATACTAAGTAGCTATATTACTCTAAGCAAATCATTTTATTCATGTCTCATAGTAATTCTCAATTTCCTTAACTGCAAAATGGGGACAATAATAGAAGGTGTTTTAGGTGTGTGTATATATAGATATAGATATAGATATAGGTGGATAGACATATATATACATATTTGCATATGTATATATCTATATTACTGTATATATATATATAGAATATATATACATATATACATAATAGATACATATACATACATACACATGTACATATGTGTGTATGTGTGTCTCTGTGTGCCTATTTGCTTGTGAGAATCAAATGGTATCATACATATAAAGCATTTTTCAAATCTTACCATTCTTTATCATTTTATAGTCTTTTCACAAACAATTCTGCCCCTTCCCAACCAGGAAATGATAAAACAAGTGAAACTTTGGAATCTCTCAGACCTTATAATATTTATTATAAGACTATAAGTTGATTGAGAAGCATCCTATCAGAGTAAAAGGAGGTACACAGAAAGATTAAAAAAAATACTGGAAAAATGGAGATTGAATGGAGCAGGACTAGTTAAAAGAATTTCTCATGGTACCAAAAGAGGCCCTGTGATTTTAAAATGAGGCACTTTCTGACTATCTTAAAAGGATAGAAGGAGTAAATAGCTTGGAATTAGGAGGTAGAAATAGGGAAACCAAAGGAAAAAAATACCTTTGGTTGGTAGCTGTAAAGGGATGAAACTGAGTTGCATTGAGGTCCAATCACTTAAGACTAATTACAAATTGGACACTACTCTATAAACATATGCTTGGAGAATGGCCCTGCCCAACTATTCTGTGCTGGCTCCATCTGTGGGTGTAGACAGATAATTGTGAGAGGGATCAGAGGGTGGAGTAAAACAAGCAGGAATCACTTTTTGGTGGTGGAGAGATAGAGAAAGAAGATGTGGAGCTTCCTATATCCATTCCCCTGACTGCTATCCCAAAAGACCAAGAATAAAGATCAAGGACTTTTGCTTATCCTGACTCCAGCTGATTCTAAGGTATCCAGGGTGCTAACTCAGTCTTCACAGGTAGCAGTCATGGTAGAGTTGCAACCTTGCAGAAAAACTCTGTAGAAAGTAACACGGAAAGAAAATGTAATAGGCTGGATTTAGAATCAAGAAAGTCTTACCCAGAAATAATTTACTGACGTATGAGTGGTCAAGTAACCTAAATCTATTTGACCTCAGTTTTATTTATTTATTCATACATATATTTAGGGTGTTGACTCAAATGAGTTTTTATAGTCCCCTCTAGATCTGTGATCCCATAAGAAGGACCATGATACCTCCTGAGAATGTGTAACAAGAGTAATAGAAGATCCAAGGAAAGGAAGACAATGAAGCAGCTAGCTAGAGCAGAAATGCCACTCTAACTATAGTGTTGAAAGTTGAGGAGACACAAAATTTATGTATGATTTCCTTTGGAAGCCCACAAAAAGCAGGACTTTAAGTCGCAGGGACTTTGATGATAATAGTTGCCATTTATATAGTGACATTTTATGAATTGTTTTATATGCATTTTCTATTTTTGAATTTCATAACTCTTTGAGATAGTAATTACCTCCACTTCTGTATCTCCATTTGGATGAGTGGAAAAATAGTTCTACTTGAAGGGAGAAAAGACTTCCCTTACCATCTAGTTGACTCAGTTATCAGTTCTTTTCATGTTTTTTAATATGTAAATAAAACCTTTTTCATGTTTGATGCCTTGTGGTGCCAAGTATTTTAGGGAACCTAGTAAATAACTTATGAAAGTCATACATTGATATTACCAGCTTTTGCTTCATTAAGTATAGAAGGGTCAGAGAAGTTTTTAGGAGGCTTACCCAAAGTATCCATAGGTCTTGAAAGTAACCACCAAAAGAGAAGATCCATGGGTATTTGCTGTAATGAGCATACATTTTCTTTATCTTGGAGAAATAGCCCACAATCTTTTATAGAGGAAATAACAGTGCATGACTATATGTTTGTGGACATTTGAGTTCGACATTCTAGGAAAGGAATTTAAATAAAAGAGTCAAGAAAAGGGATCAGCATGGAGAAACAACATTCTAAGTATGCAGAGATATAGATAGTAGGTTGCAGATGATAACAGCAGCATTGATGTAAGCTATCAAGTCAACAATGGTGATGCTATTAATATAGTGGACCAGAAAAGGAAAAAAAAAAAAAAAGGATCAAACATTTGTAGGATCAAAAGAAAAGTGGAAAGAAATAAAAGAAATGTAGTATGGAAAGTAGGGAGTAAAAAATAGGATTATTTAGTAATTGAGTCTGAAGAGAAAAAAGTCTTAGACATTATGAGGCTAGATAACTAGTATCTCTCTCTGCCAAGAGTAATGTAATGAGATCTGCCCAAACCTACTTTCCTTTCACTCTTCAATGCAACTCTACTACCTTATCACAAAGACAACGAGGTTGTTTTTATCTGCTGTCAAGCTTTAGGAATTCATTGCTTTAAAAAACTTCCTTCAGTAGGAGGCAGTTAAATGAACCTGGAGACTAAGGCTATTATTGTGAGTATCCTATAGTTTATCTTCCTCTCATGTTCACTTCTAGGACGGAATAAAGAATCCTCACATATAGTTAATCAGTATAACTAATTTAGACAAAATGTTAGCCAAAAGATAGAAGTACATGAAAATTTATTAAATTTTAATATGAATGCCAAGTAATTTTTTCTGTTTTTTTTTTAAATTTATTTATCATTTTACTATTTTCCATTTACATGCAAAAACAATGAGTTCCAAATTCTCTTTCTCCTTTCTCACCATCTCATTGGGATGGTAAGCAATTTAATATACTTTAGACATGTGTAGACATGCATGATATTTCCATATTAACCATGTTGTGAAAGAAAACATCAACAAAAGAACAAAAAAAGAAGAAAGTATAAAAATTATGCTTCAATTTTAAAAAATGTTAAAAATCTGTTTGAAATGTAACTTGAGGAAAATATTAAATAAATATATTTAATCTGTATTGAGATATGTAATGTTCTGATCGTCTCTCAGTTGTAATCCTTTTCTGGGAGGAGGTTTCTTTTCTGTATAATCTTTTCCTCTACGAGCAGGTTTCTTGGGAGGCTTCTGGTGCCTCCAGCCAGCCTCTTCTTCTTCCTGAATCCTGGCTCTGAATCTTTTCCAACTCTTGTCCTTCCCCAGTCCAGACTGTTCTCCAGGCTCAATGTTGCCTCTTTTTATCCTCCCAGAGAATGGGTGTGGGATAATGCAAGGGCTTCTGGGAAGAAGTACTCCAACCAATGAGCTTGCTCCTCCTAGAATTCCTAAGGTGTAAACTCCCTTTAAAGGCCCGAACCAAAGGTCTGAGCCAGAGAACTGTCAAGTCAACCTGAATTCTCACCTTATCACTGTCCAAGACAACCTGAGTTCTCACCTAGTAATCCTAACACAGATACAAGCAGTTCTTTCTCTGAGTATGGATAGTATTTTTCATCATAAGTCCTTCAGAGTTGCCTTGGATCATTGTATTGCTGAGAAGAGCTAATTCATAGCTGATCATCATACATTATTGCTATTACTTTGTACCCAGTACATTTCACTTTGTATCAACTCATAGAAATCTTTCCAGATTTTTCTGAGAGTTCTGCTCATCATTTCTTATAGTACAATAGTCATAATCACATATCACAATTTATTCAGTTTTCCCCTAATTGATAGGCATCCATCAATTTCCAAATTTTTGCCTCACACAAAAGAGCTATAAATATTTTTAACATATTCATCCTTTTCTGTTTTAAAAAAAAATTTCTTTGGGGAGACAGACTAGTAGTGGTATTGCTAAGTCACAGGACAGCATAGTTTTATAACTTTTTGGATATATTTCCAAATTGCTCCATAGAATGGTTGAATCAGTTCACAATAGCTGTTCTATTAAATAGCTCAAATGGATAACAGAACCAAAATGATTTATTAAAATATTCATAATGATTAATGAAGTTGAAAGATTTATTTTGTGTTTCCTGACAAAACATTTATAAAGACTATTAATATACTTTATATGAATGAGGAAGCCCTGTACTGCAGTTCTTAACAGGTTTTGTGTCATAGAGTCTTTTGGCAGTCTGGTAAATCTTAAGCCCCTTTTCTTTCTTTTTTTATTAATTTTATAATTATAACATTTTTTGACAGTGCATATGCATAGGTAATTTTTTACAACATTATCCCTTGTACTCACTTCTGTTCCGAATTTTTCCCCTCCTTCCCTCCACCCCCTCCCCTATGGCAGGCATTCCCATACATATTCAATATGTTATAGTATATCCTAGGTACAATATATATGTGCAGAACCGAATTTTGTTGTTGTTGTTGTTGTTGTTGCAAAGGAAGAATTGGATTCGGAAGGTAAAAATAAACTGGGGAGAAAAACAAAAAATGCTCACAGTTTACATTCATTTTCCAGTGCTCCTTCTCTGGGTGTAGCTGATTCTGTCCATCATTGATCAATTGGAATTGGATTAGCTCTTCTCTATGTTAAAGATATCCACTTCTATCATAATACATCCTCATACAGTATCATTGTTGAAGTGTATAATGATCTCCTAGTTCTGCTCATTTCACTCAGCATCAGTTGATGTAAGTCTCTCCAAGCCTCTCTGTATTCATCCTGCTGGTCATTTCTTACAGAGCAATAATATTCCATAACATTCATATACCATGATGGGCATCCATTCATTTTCCATGTTCTGGCCACCACAAAAAGGGCTGCCACAAAGATTTTGGCACATACAGGCCCCTTTCCCTTCTTTAGTATTTCCTTGGGATATAAGCCCAGTAGTAGCACTGCTGGATCAAAGGGTATGCACAGTTTGATAACTTTTTGAATCCCCTTTTCTTAGAATATTTTTACATGTATGAAATTAAATATATAGAATCCTATTAGAAATCTAAGGATGATGAAGATAACTATATTTTTTGCATCCAATTTCATTCAAATCTACCCCTAGAACTCAAGTTAATACTTCTGCTCTACATGGAGATAATAGGATTGCTCCAACTCCAACATCTTTATCTTAAAAGAAATTATGCTATATCAAAACCAATACATAAAAAAAATAATAAACAAAAAAAGACCTTCCACTAGTTCTGGATCAGAGGTTCTTATTTTTTTTTTGTTTCTTTGTTTTAATGTCATAAATCCATTGGGTAGTATAGTGAAACATAAGCATATTTTCTCAGAATATTTGTAACTGCACAAAATAAAATATAAGGGATTACAAAGTTACATCAAAATAGAAGCAAGAGAAAAAAAAAAGAAAAAGAAAAATAAGCAAACAAACCAAAAATCCTTTAGTTCATGGAATCTTGGTCAAGTTCCAGTGTTATCACTGAAGTTTTCAGTATTTGAACAATATGCAACTCCAAAGATTAGTGTACATTTTCAACATATATTTGAGGGTTCCTAACTCTAGAAGATTGACTTATGAGCTTGCTATGTATCGAGATAGAACAGGATTTCCTTAGGTTACAAGGAGACCCTGATCTATTCCCTCTTATTGTTTAATTGTTTCAATAATGTCCAACTCTCTGTGACCCCATTTGAGGTGTTCTTGGCAAATATACTGGAATTGTTTGTAATTTTTTTTCTATACCTTATTTTATAGATTAGGAAACTGACACAAACAAGATTAAGTGATTTACCAAGTGTCTACCAGGGTAGGAAGTTCCTGAGGCTAGATTTGAACTCAGGAATATGAGTCTTACTCCAGGCTCACCTCTTTATCCACATACAGCCCAAATATCTCTGAAAGGACAAGAATTCCTGGGATAGGAAGAAGACTGAGAATGGGATACCTTTGAGTATATTTAAACCTCTGAAGCTACAACAAATAGCATATTTCTACCTGTAGGTCAGTTAGGTACATACTCTGTGTAAGGAGCTGTTTGGTATACTATAAAAAAAAAAAGCTGACACATTTCTGAGGTGGGAATGTCACAGAAAAAAGTGTACATGCATATGTACATACATGTATGTACATATGTACATATATACATGCATGAATATATACATGTTCATATATATGTCTGTAAAAATAAAGCCTGTACCAAGTAACTGAAAGTAATTTCAAGGGTAAGAAAGTATAAAAATGGACAGAAATAGGGATTTTATGAAGTACATTGAGAAGAGGAAGGAGAAAGATGGTATGCTGCCTGGTATAAACAAATAATATGAAGAATTTTTCAGGCCTCTTGCTGTCTTCCGTTCTTCTCCTCAGGTTCCTATTCCAGGTTCAGGTTGGTACCTGAAATGAGAGCTTCTTGATACTCAGTGACTCCCCTTTTATTTAAAAGGTAATAGCTCCCCAAATATCCTCTTTGAAATGGTCATTTAAAAAAAATCATATTATAGTCTCCAAATTTATTTATAATTTCTCATTTTTATTGATTTTATTCTCTTTCATAATAAAGTGATATGCAATTGATTTGAGGTATCTTAATTTTCTGTAGCTTTAAATCTTAAACAAGGTCTAATATCTCATCTTTGATTTTCTTGAAACCATATATTTTTATATGCCCATTTTTCTAGATTTCAATTGGTATACAAAATATAATCATGATTTTGCAAGACAGTAAAGGTGAAGTCATCATGAACCATTTTCACTATAGAGGCAGAGTCATGCAATATATTTCCTGGGATCAATGTGGTTGGATTAAGGATGTCACATTGCTTAAAAATGACACGTTTATATTTAACATGTATGAGACTGCCTGCCATCTAGGGGAGGGGTTGTGAGGAAGAAGGGAAAATGTGGAACAGAAGGTTTTGCAAGGGCCATTGTTGAAAAAATTACCCATGCATATGTTTTATAAATAAAAAGCTATAATTTTTTAAAAAGAAAGAAAAAAATGGCATGTTTACCCAGTAGAGTAACTCCATATTTGGTAAATCTCTAATCAAAAAAGACCTGTTTGAATGCACAGTAAGATATACCTTATAGGGACATTGCACCAACAAGAGTGTACCCAGTACCAAATTACAAGTCTTCTCCACCAAAAATACAGTGGCAGCAACAGCCTATAGGAAGAGCAAAGTTTTAGCAGCCACAACTTCAAGGTAGGTAGAATAATAAGCTACTGTTAAGTAGTCCAAATGTTGGGGGCCAGGACACTGAGGGCACCACCATTTATCCATGTATAGAAAGAGTGAAGGGTTTACCATAATCTGGGAGTCTCAGTTCAGGGGCTGACAGCAAAGCCTTTCTGAGATCCATAAGACAGATGTTGCTGGTTAAGCTGTAATACTTCTAAAACAGTCTTTAGCCAGAGAAATAATGGATTGAGTGATTCCACCAAAAGATAGATCATATAGTATCTGATTTTTAGGACAGCACACATTTTCTTTTGTTTGTGGGAATAGATAACTTCTGAAAGGCTCACACATTCTTAAGGAGAAAAGATCAAGTGCCAGCAGATAAAATGAAACCAGGATACCCTAAACTATAGGAGGAAGCTCTGAGCTTTTGGTTTAGAGGCTTTGTAAACCCTTTGACAGCATTAAAGAATAATGTGACAGTTGTCATCTTGACAACCTCAACAATGGGCACTGCCAGTAAGAGGTCATCAATGAATTTGGATTAAAGCTGAACTCTTAAAAGTGAAAGAAGCCAGATCTTGTGATAGGATTTAAGGAAAAAAAAAAAGAAGAAGATAGGACTTTCTATGTACCCTTGAGATGAATGGGTATATGTCTATTTTGTATTCTTCTAGGTGAAGACAAATAGTACTGAGATTTTTGGTGAATGGAAACAAAAATAAATGAAACAAATAACCAAAACAACAACAACAACAACAACAACAACAAAACTGGACAAACATCTATTACAGTAAAAAAAAAAAAAAAAGAAGAAGCCTGATGTAGACTTGATGAGGAAATTCTGTCAGCAAAGTTGAGCACTACTGGGTGGCTGGGAATAATAAACACTTTAGAGAGGGCAAATCCTGTATGGAAAAAAAAAAAGATTTGCCAGCTTTGCCTGATTTATATTTCTTAACAAGGAGGGATAGTTTATTGCAAGGCAATATGCAAGTCACAATAATTCGTTGGTGTCTTAAGAGAGTCGATATGTGAAACATCTTCAGTGAACTCTCTGTATAAGGAATACTGGGGAATAGATAGCAGAAAGATTTTCTAATTTCGATAGTAATAGGGATGACAAATTTTAATAGTTTCACATCTGAAGATGAAGAGGGCCATAGAAAATCAGGTAACTTTGATGGGATGCTCAGAGCATTGCTTACTGTTTCTTGAGTATTGTGAATCAAAACAGGGAACATGGGAAATTTTTAGACAGTTTTTAGGATAGAATAACATTAGGAGAATGAAAATTAATAATCCTAAATTTACAGAAGAAATCCCACCTCAAAAGATTTACAGAAAACTTAGGTGTGAGGACCAAACAATATTCATCAGAAAAGGACAAATGAATATCATGTAATGATACAGTTTTGGAATATGATGGGGTTTTCTTGAGACCTTTGCAACATTGATGACCTAACAGAGGTACAGTTAGAATCTAGTTTATTCATTAAGCCAAGTTAGAATTTGCAATATCTAGTAAGAAATTCTAGATTGTAACACAAACTTTAAGGTAACATGAGGTTCACCAGTGTGTAAAGAGATATAAACCTAGATGACTGGAGCAAGGATATCAGGTTGATCACATTCCTAAAGGTGGGATTTTAACCTTTTAAAATAACCTAAAATGGTTTTTAGCCACATTGGGATCATTGTCAAATTTAAGACTGTTCCTTATTCAAGTAGAAGGATCAGAGAGATATATAAAAAAAGATCACAATATTCTGTTCTAAGAGTAGAAGGAGAGGAACAAACATTAAGTGGCCCAAATTCATTAAATTCAATTATGGACTGTGACAGCAAAGAAATGGGGTGATTTACTAAAATGAGAACATTTGTGGAGATGCCAAAATAGGAGCTTTCTCTATTATTCTCCCTCACCTCACCATGGAGAAAGCAAGTATATATTCAAAAAATATTACAGAAGAAAAAGAAAAAAAGTTTATCCTTCATCTATCTTTTTTATAGTTTTCTTTCAAATTTTTTATCACTGGTCCACTTGGCTTTCTTGAATACTTGAGTTATTCCTTTTTTATTTTCAGTGTATATATTTATATGTATTGTGTGTCTTTATTTTCTTACTGATAATCACTTCATTCTCTTCAATTTTTTTCTTCTTTCTCTATGATGATTTCTTGCCTTTCATTGTTGTTACCCTTTCTGTTTAGTTTTCTTTTAGGTCCCACTTCTCTTTGTATTTGATGATTCAAGGTTGGATCACTTTTGTTATGGAAACAAGGAATCATATTTCTTAGGTCACTTGTTCTTTAGCTTATCTTAATATATCATTTATTTTTATATTAATAATATATCAGGGGAAATTTTATCTTTTTCTTGTGACTAATGGAGGATTCATAGAAGGATGTGGTCAAGGACTGTATGGGATAAGAAGAAATAGATAAGTTGTGATTTTCACTTGTAGAAGTAACATCCACAAATAAACAAAGTTGGGTGGAACAGATAGAGGAAACTCTTTCCTTGGCTGCAATTGTCCTTGCCTCAAGATTTTGCTTTTAAATTATCATTTTTATATAAATAAAAAAAATAAATCTATACTTAAAAAAAAAAAGTTCAGAGAAACTAAAAGCCTGATGATTCCTAATTGTAACCATTTGACCAAGTTATGGTGGATTATGTACAAGTCTTTTTGAAGAGGTGGAACATCAGCTTTGGATCCCTCTTTCTCAAGAGAAATTAAATCTGCAGTGAAATTCAAAAGCAGAGAATGATGAAGATGTCAAAATAGGAGAAAGGGAACAAGAAAAATGAGAGAGAGAGAGAGAGAGAGAGAGAGAGAGAGAGAGAGAGAGAGAGAGAGAGAGAGAGAGAGAGAGAGAGAGAGAGAGAGAGAGAGAGAGAAAGAGAGAGAGAGAGAAGGGGACAGAAAGAGAGAGAAAATGAAAAGAGAGAAGAAGAGAGACAGAGACACAGAGACAGAAAAGACAGAAATACTTACCGGTATACTGGACCTATGATATGAGAAAAGGAAGGCCAGTAGAATCAGTATTCCATCTTACTTAGATGTTTATCCCCTATATGGCTAGCCTTAGATGTTTTAATTTGCAATGTTTAAAGATACCAAACTAAGGCCAAAACAATTTAACACCTGAATCTCTAGCAGTTTTAGATCAAATTTCACATAATCTAATAGCATACTTCTTGGTCATTGGTCACCAGCTTCCTCTGGTTCCATTTTAAAAGAATTTTCCCAGGGATGTAATCTTTTGCATATTATTACTAGGTCCCATTACTTCCTTAAAGAAACTTTCCCAACAATGTAGAGACTTACCTTAGCTTGGGACTTAATATCAAGGTTAAATCCAATATCTGGGATAGCCTTCTGTGGAGAAATTCTTCAGTGAGAAAATTAATAGGAGTGTTCCAAAATTGTTTTTTTTTCAGAGAGGCTATCTCTGGGGGTCATATTATTCTTTTAATCATCTAATTCATTTGTCAATTGACATGAATAATTTTATAATTAAATAAATATAAATATAAGTAAGTGAAAATAATTTAGTATGTTAAATATTATTAAATGATAATAAGAATGATAAATAATAAAATTATAATTAGAGTCCAAACTATACAATTTATTACCAAGGCTTACAATTACAGAATAAATCATGTGTGGGAACCTCTCAATAGGCACAAAGACCATGAAGGAAGACTTACAAGGGTTTTTTTATAGTAAAGAACAGTTACTATTTTTTTTTTTTTTTTAGCAATTTGCATCCTTTAAGAAAGTTAGTGGTACAATAATAATTGATTTCCTCAAAATCATGTGACTTACAGCAAAGTTAACTATAACTCAGGAAAATAAAAGTATCATCAGCTGCCCAAAATGATGGCATTGATACAAAATGGAGTCACTCAGTTCAGTTTTCTCAGTACATTACACACATACACACACACACACACACACACACACACGTATCTAAGTCTGAACAACATACAAGGAACAGTGACACAAAGAAAGCCAATTTGACTGGATTAGAAAAAAAAAAAAAAAAGAAACAAGAGGGTATGTGAAATAAAGCAGGAATTACAGGTAGGAGTCATATTTTGGAGAATCTTAAATTCCCTCCATAGCTACCTTAAACCATTATGATGAAAGAAATAGCTCATTTTTATTATGGTATTAAGTGCAATAGTTATGTGAGTGTGCTGTATTAGTTTCTGTTTATACCAGCATTGAGCAGAAATTTCTTTTAGGACATTGAAATATTGCTATTTATCATTATCACTGTTTTTTTTTTTTAAATAATCCATCTCTTTAGATGAATTTACTTCAATAGCCTCAAATATAAAATTAATTTTCTCTATATGTCTCTTACTCTCTTTAGTTTTTCATGATAAGCTTTTAATAGACTGAGTACCATGAGAGGGAAAATTAAAGAAAGAAAATAATAATTAAAAAAAAAACAGAGAGACAGATATATAATATAGTAGTGATTTGTTGAAGCCTTGAGGCAATAGCAGAAAAAATAATTTTTGATCTTAAGCATGAAACTTTTGATAAGCAAATGACAGAAATCACTAGCATTTGAGGTGAATGATTCTATTGTATAAAGCTCCTAGTTTATATGTGACTTCCACATGTGGGTCTAGCTATGTCAGCTATGTATGTTTTTTTTTTTATTTTAATAGTTAACACATACTTAATTCTCTTTGTTCTTCATACCAAATGATGGTATAGTAAAAAGGACATTTTTAGAGTCAGAAGCTCCAGATGCTAATATTAGTTCCTCTACTATATATGAAACTTCTCATTTCTGAGCCTTGGATTTATCATCTGTAAAATGGGAAAAGAGTTGCACTGAAATATTTTTTTAAATTCTTCCATCCCACTTTTCTTTTCTTTTTTATTTCTTTATTTTTTCCTTTCTTTATAACATTTTAAAAATTTAATTCCAAATTCTCCCACTTCTTCCAGCTCCTCCCCAACCCTGTAAATAGACAAGAAAATTGTAACCATACATGTGAATTCGTGAAATATATTTCCTCATTAGCCATTTTGCAAAAGATAAATATGTAGGCAGATGCACAGAAAGATAGACATACAGCAAGAAAAGCCAGGCAAGAAAAATAAGAAAGTGAAAAATGTATGTTTCAGTCTATTATCAGAGTTCAACAGTTTTCTCTCTGGTGGTAAATAGCATTTTACATGATGAGTCTTAGATTGTCTTAGATCATCTCATATTGCTCACAATTGCCAAATCTTTGTGGAGATGCCACATAGAATAAAGACTTCTAATTATTTTTGTATCAGGAAAATATTTGGGAAAGTATAATAACTCTTTATCAGAATAAATAAGCACATTAGATAAAACATAAAGAATTGCAAGTATAATCAGTTATATTGAAAGTTATTAGACTATGAAAAAAATATCATGGACCACAGATTAGGAATCTCCATACTAAATGATGCATAATGACCCCTGTAATTCAAAAATCCTATGATTTAAGCTGAATGCCTTCTGAGAATGACATTTCAGACATATTTATTTCAAACAGACTAATTTGCTTCTAAGGAATAAATTGCAATTCTCCTCTCCCCAGTTCATAGTTCCTCTGAACTCTTTAGTTCCTTTCTGACATTGTAATATAATTTCTTTCTTTTAATGTTTCTAGGGTCAGATTCCAAAAGTCAAATAAAGAATGGCACTGATTTTTGCTTAGTGAGTTGGGATAACATAAAGTATGAAATAATTTCTTGCCTAGAATTGTCTAAGTTCTAAGTATGCTACTTTTTGAAAATTTCAAGCAAAGAATTGTTAAATGTGTCAGGAAGGTTTTTCCCCTCTAAGTTTTTAATATTAGATATTGAGGTACATTGTAATTTTGGCCATTCCAATTAGGAGGATGTTGTTTTTTACCCTAAAAGAAAAAACATAAACTTTTAAATCTTTCATACTAACCTCATTTTCCCCAATTATCTCACTTTTCTTCATGTACTATCTTTTCCAAGCAAACCACCTTCCTTGTGATTCTTTGCACTTAATGTATCATCTCCCACTTTCATATTTTTGTACGAGTTGTTACCCCTCTCCAAAAGAGGGAAAACCTAAAATGAACCATTAGACACTGTAGGAAGTATATATGAGGAAATTAATTCTTTTGGAGAGACTTTTCTGATCCCTTTATTCTTTGATAACACAAATATATTGTAAATTTATTGTTGATAGATTCTCTCTTCATGCCTTTGTACCTCAAATGCCTGATACATAATGTGTTTTTAAGAATACTTTTACAAATTGAATTGAATGAATTTGAATATATTTGATTTCGAAAGTAATTTGCCAATCAAAGCCTTGGGGACAATTTTTTTTTTTTGCCTTTATTAGTCAGTGACTATTTTATATCATTTTTATTCTCTATCTTCTAGTATTTTTGGCAAAAGCAAATAGAAAGAAACAAAAATGATTTATTATTTTAAATCTTAGAAAAGAGAGCGTCCAATTTAACCACCTGGGCATGTTTACTGTTCTAAACAACCATTACTCAAGGGAGCAGTTCTCCATGATGCAACTTCTTTGATTTATTACTGCCAAAGCAAAAAAGCTCTGAAATTAGAGGTGACTGACAAGAGTAAGAATTACTAATATCAACATCCAATATATAATAATGGGCAAAATATATATATTTTGTGTGTGCTTTAGGAAAAGAAAAATCAAGATTTTCTCTTTTTTTGGTTTATTTTCTGTTTATTTATTATTTTCCCAAGCACATGTAAAACAGTTTTCACTATTTTTTGTTTTGTTTTGTTTTTGTATTTGTTTTTGTTTTTGTTCTTTTTCCAAATTTTGAGTTTCTGTTTCTCTCCCTTCTGTCCTGGTTCCCCATTGAGAAGGCACATGTGAAGTTACGCAATACATTTCCATAAAAGTGATGTCGCACAAGAAAACATAGATCTCCCTTCCCTCCCCACAAAAGAAAAAAAAAAAAAAAAAAAAAAAACCTCGAAAAATAAAATTGGGGCAAGTAGGTAGCACAGTGAATAGAGTACCAGCCCTGAAGTCAGGATGACCTAAGTTCAAATCTGGCTTCAGACACTTAACACTTCTTCATTGTGTGACCCTGGGGAAGTCACTTAACCCTAATTGCCTAGGCAAAAAAAGAAAGAAAATTATAAAAAGTATCCTTCAATCTGTATTCAGACACAATTAGTTCTTTCACTGAGTATGGACAGCATTTTTTATCATGAACTTCTAAGTAGTCCTGAATCACTAAAAATGCTGAGAACAGCAAGGTCATTGCTATTATTTTGTACACAGTATAAATATTTCACTTTGTATGAACATATGGAGGACTTTCCGGTTTTTCTGAGAGTATCCTGCTCATCATTTCCCATAGAATAATAGTATTTCATCACAATCACATGTAACAATATATTCCATCATTCCTCAATTATTGGGCTCCCCTCAATTTCCAACTCTTTGACCTGAGAAAGGAACTACTACAAATATTTTTGTGTGCATAGATCCCTTCCCTTAAAAAAAATTTCTTTTGGGATATATCCCTAGAAGTGGTATTGCCAGATCAAAGGGCATTCATGGTAGGAATAGTTTCAAACTGCCCTACAGAATAGTTGAATCAGTTGACAATTCCACCAACGCATCAATGTCTCATTTTCCTCACATTATCTCCTCCTTAGCTCATCATCCAATTTAACAAATATGAATTAGTACTTCAGTATTATCTCAATTTGAATCTCTCCAATAAATAGTGTTACCTTTTTTTTTTTTTTCAATTTGGCCATAAATAGTTGGCTAAGTTAAATCTGAAAGCTGTTCACATCTTTTATTTATTGTCAACTGGGATTGGCTCTTATGTTTTTATAAATTTGACTCCATTCCATACATGTTTAAGAAATAAGAGAAACTTGTTTCAAAATTCTTTTCACTATGTTCCACATTTATTATATTCTCTCTCTCCCCTTTCACCCAGTCTCTCTTCAAAAGATTTTTTTTTTCTGTTCTAAGAGCCTCTCCCTCAATTTTCCTATTCTTCTACCACCCTTTCCCCTTCTCTTGTCCTCTTTCCCTTTTCTGCAAGGAAAGATAGATTTCTATACTAATATTGAGGATGTATGTTATTCCCTCGTTGAGCCAGTTCTGATGACAGTAAGGTTTACTCAATCCCTTTCCATTCCTCCTCTTTTCCTCCATTGTAAAAGTGTTTTTTTCTTGTTTCTTTTGTGGCAAATAATTTATGCCACTCTACCTCTTGCTTTCCCTTTCTCTCAGTACATTCGTTTCTCACTCCTTACTTTTATTTTTAGATACTATTTCTTAATGTTCAATATTTGTGCCCTCTGCCTAGATATATTCCTTCTAACAGCCCTAATAATGAGAATGTTCTTATGGAATTACAAATATCATTCTCCCATGTAGAAATACATAGGCTACCCTTATTAAATCCCTTATGATTTACCTTTTCTGAGTACTCCCTTATGCTTCTCCTAAGACCTGTATTTGAAAGTCAGATTTTCTATTCAGCTCTGGTCTTTACATCATGAATGCTTGAAAAGCCTCTATTTCATTGAGTGTTTGCCCTTTCCATTAGAGGATGATGTTCAGTTTTGCTAGGTAAGTAATTTTTGATTATAATACTAGCTTCACAACTCTCCAGAATATCATATTCCAAGCCCTCTAATACTTTAATGTAAAAGCTACTAAATGTTGTGTTATCCCAACTGTGGTTCTACTGTACTTGAAATGTCTCTTTCTGGATACTTGCACATTTTATGCTTGATCTGGGTGTTCTGGAACTCCAGTATTCCTGGGAATGTTCTTCTTCGGATCTCTTTTATAAAATTGGTAAAATTTTCCAGTTCATATATAACCATCTGATTCTCTAACAACAGGACAGTTTTTTCTTGATAATTTCTAGACTACTTCTGATCATGGATTTCTGGGAAAACAACGACTTTTAAATGATCTCTCTATTTTCTAGGATCTATTATCTAGGAAATGTCTTTTTTTTACTTTTAATTTAACTTTAATTTTATTTTTTTTAATTAATTATAGTTTTTATTTACCAAATATATGCATGGGTAATTTTATAGCATTGACAATTGCCAAAACTTTTGTTCTAATTTTTCCCCTCCTCCCACCCCTACAGATGGTAGGTTGACCAATACATGTTAAATATGTTAAAGTATAAATTAAATACAATATATGTATGTGTCCAAATAGTTGTTTTGCTGTACAAAAAGAATCAAACTTTGAAATAGCGTACAATAAGCCTGTGAAGGAAATCCAAAACACAGGTGGACAAAAATAGAGGGATTGGGAATTCTATGTAGTGTTTCATAATCATCTCCCAGAGTTCTTTCGCTGGGTGTAGCTGGTTCAGTTCATTAATGCTCTATTGGAACTGATTTGGTTCATCTCATTGTTGAAGATGGCCACATCCATCAGAATTGATCATCACATAGCATTATTTTTGAAGTATACAACGATCTCCTGGTCCTGCTCATTTCACTCAGCATCAGTTCATGTAAGTCTCTCCAGGCCTTTCTGAAATCATCCTGTTGGTCATTTCTTACAGAACAATAATATTCTATAATATTCATATACCACAAGTTTATTCAGCCATTCTCCAATTGATGGGCATCCACTTAGTTTTCAGTTTCTGGCCACTACAAAGAGGGCTGCCACAAACATTCTTGCACATACAGATCCCTTTCCCTTCTTTAAGATCTCTTTGGGATATAAGCCCAGTAGTAACATGGCTGGGTCAAAGGGTATGCACAGTCTGATAACTTTTTGAGTATAGTTCCAAATTTCTCTCTAGAATGGCTGTATGTGTTCACAATTCCACCAACAATGTATCTGTCCCTGTTTTCCCACATCCCCTCCAACTTTCTGCATTGTTTTTCCCTGTCATTCTAGACAATATGACAGGGGTGTAGTGGTATCTCAGAGTTGTCTTAATTCGTATTTCTCTGATTAATAATGACTTGGAGCATCTTTTCATATGACTAGAAATGGTTTCATTTTCTTTATCCGAGAATTGTCTATTCATATCCTTTAAGCATTTATCAATTGGGAATTGGCTTGATTTCTTATAAATTAGAGTCAATTATCTATATATTTTGGAAATGAGGCCTTTATCGTAACCTTTGACTGTAAAAAATGTTTTCCCAGTTTATTGTTTCCCTTCTAATCTTATCTGCATTAGTTTTGTTTGTACAAAAATTTTTTAATTTGATATAATCAAAGTTTTCTACTTTGTGATCAATAATGATCTCTAGTTCTTCTTTGGACATAAATTCATTCCTCTTCTACAGATCTGAGAGGAAACTATCCTATGTTCCTCTAATTTATTTATAATCTCATTCTTTATTCCTAGATCATGAACCCATTTTGACCTGACTTTGGTGTATGGTGTTAAGTGTGGATCAATGCCTAATTTCTGCCATATTAATTTCCAATTGTCCCAGCAATTTTTGTCAAACATTGAGTTCTTATCCCAAAAGCTGGGGTCCTTGGGTTTCTCAAACACTAGATTATTAATATTATTGATTATTTTGGCCTTTAGAATTAACCTATTCCAGTGATCAACTAGTCTATTTCTTAGCCAATACTGAATAGTTTTCATAACCACTGCTTTATAATATAATTTTAGATCTGGTACAGCTAGGACACCTTCATTTGATTTTTTTTTCATGAATTCCCTTGAAATTCTTGACCTTTTGTTTTTCCATATGAACTTTGTTGTTGTTTTTTTTCTAGGTCATTAAAATATTTTTGGGAGTCTGATTGGTATAGAACTAAATAAATAGATTAATTTAGGTAGTATTGTCATCTTTATTACATTTGCCTGCCCTATCCAAGAACATTTAATATTTTTCCAATTGGTTAGATCAGACTTAATTTGTGTGGAAAGTGTTTTATACTTTTGCTCATATAGCTTCTGATTTTCCCTTGGCAGATAAATTCCTAAATATTATATACTATTGGTAGTTACTTTAAATGGAATTTCGCTTTGTAACTCTAACTGTTGGATTTTGTTAGTGACATATAAGAATGCTGATGATTTATGTGGGTTTATTTTGTATCCTGCAACTTTGCTAAAGGTCTGAATTATTTCTAATAGCTTTTTAGTAGAATCTTTGGGGTTTGAGTGATAATTTGGTTTCCTCATTACCTACTCTAATTCCTTTAATCTCTTTCTCCACTCTTATTGCCAAAGCTAGCACTTCTAATACAATATTGAATAGTAATGGTGAAAGTGGGCAACCTTGTTTGACTCCTGATCTTATTGGGAATGGTTGCAGTTTATCCTCATTACATATGATGCTTAATGATGTTTTAAAATAGGAAAAGTTCATTTATTCCTATACTCTCAAGTGTTTTTAATAGGAATAGATGTTGGATTTTATCAAATGCTTTTTCTGCATCTATTGAGATGATCATATGTTTTTTGTTAATTTGGTTATTAATATGGCTAATTATACTGATAGTTTTCCTAATATTGAACCAGCCCTGCATTCCTGGTATAAATCCTACTTGATCATGATGTATTATCCTGGGGATGATTTTCTGGAGTCTTTTTGCTAATATCTTATTTAAGATTTTAGCATCAATATTCATTATGGAGATTGGTCTATAGTTCTTTTTCTCCATTTTCAACATACCTGGTTTGGGTATCAGTACCATGTCTGTGTCATAAAAGGAATTTGGTAGGACTCCTTCATTCTCTATTTTTTCAAATAGTTTATATAGCATTGGGGTTAATTGTTCTTTGAATGTTTGGTAGAATTCACATGTAAATCCATCTGGTCCTGGGGATTTTTTCTTAGGGCGTTGATTAATATCTTCTTCTATTTCTTTTTTCTGAAATGGGACTAATTAAGCAATTTACTTCCTCCTCTATTAATCTGGGAAGCCTATATTTTTGGAGGTAATCATCCATTTCACTTAGGTTATCAAATTTATTGGCATAAAGTTGGGCAAAGTAACTCATCATTTCTCTAATTTCCTCTTCATTGGTGGAAAGTTCCTCCTTTTCATTTTTAAGACTAACTATTTGATTTTCCTCTCTCCTTTTCCTAATCAGATTTACCAAAATGTTTGTCTATTTTATTGTTTTTTTTTTCATAAAACCAACTCTTAGTCTTATTTGTTAGTTCAATAGTTGTTTTTTTTTTTTTTTTTTACTTTCAATATTATTAATTTCTCTTTTTTAATTTTAGAATTTCAGTTTAGCATTTGATTGGGGGTTTTTAATCACTTCTTTTTTCAATGAGATATTGGCCATAGCTTTCTACCTCTTCTCCATTCATTTGGTTTTTGTTTCGTTGTTTCTTGATTTCTTACAAATCATTAGTTTCCATTTGCTCAAATCCAAATTTTAAGGAATTATTTTCCTCAGTGAATTATTTGTACGTTCTTTTTCATTTGGTCAGTTTTGCTTTTTAAGGCATTTACCAATTTTCCCTCTACTTCTTTTACTTGATTTTCAAAATCCCTTTTGAATTCTTATTTTTCTTAGATGCTTTGGATTTAGGAGCTCGGACTTTATCTTGTTCTGAGTGTATTTTGACCTTCCTTTTATCTTCTTCTGATTATAGTAACTTTCTATGATCAGCATACTTTTATGTTGCTTGCTATTCTCCCAAACTATGATTCAACTTATAATTCCATATTAAATTAGGCTCCTTTTCCAGGGTAGATGGTACAATGCTCCAAGCTTCCCAAGGTTTTGTGTAGCTGTTTTTAGAGATCCTTCTAGGGATTTGTAAGTTTCCATTCTTCCAAGGTGGTATGATCTGAGGAGAAGTCTTTTGTAAAAGAAAAAAAAAAAAAAAAAAAGTTTACCATTCCCAGCTTTACATACTATTTTATGTACTTTGCCTCATATAATAAATGAACCTTGGTGTGATTTTTTTTTTCATTGTCACTTCTAGGGTTGTGTTAGAGCCAGAATTCTAACCAAGAGTTAAAATTTCAGTGTGACCATATATATCTCAGAAACTGGCAAAGCAAAATCAGGGCTAGATTCATTTATTTTTTGCTCTTCTGGATTTAAATCAAAAGATATTATGAATAATGTAGATAAAACTAAAAAAAAAGTGTTTATGTATTTTTTCTGGATATCAAGTTGTTAAACATTTACCAATATTTCTCATAAATAACCATGACCTCATCTATTTTCATTGATAAACTATTGATTGTATAATGACTGTAAGCTAGAGTGAGTTAGAAAGCAAAAGTTAGAAAGAAAAGAGTGTGTGTGTATGTGTGTGTGAAAGAGAGAGAGAGAGAGAAGAGAGAGAGAGAGAGAGAGAGAGAGAGAGAGAGAGAGAGAGAGAGAGAGAGAGAGAGAGAGAGAGAGAGAGAGAAGTTAGGGATACTTGTAAATAGTAATGATGATGAGACGTCAAATTTGCCAACTAATTAATTATTGTATACCTAGCAAAAATAATGTGAATTACATCATTCATGTTGTCTTCCACATCAAAACAAAACAACTCTGGTGGTTACAGCCAGTGTTATCATTCATAAGCCAATTTCCCAGGATGATTGGACCAAGGGAAAGGGTGTACCCATTGCTACAAGATGATCTGAGGATGGTAGAAATGTGAGAAGTTTTCTAGTGGCAACTACACAACTACTATGAGAACCCAAATCAAAGTTTCAGTCTTTCAAAGTGATTTACACTTCATTAAAAGGGATAGGCTGGGATCTTAGCATAAGTATGGTGGGGGAGAATTTACTGAGAATTGTAAAAGGAATGGTGATGAAAAAAAATTTTTTTCTCATTAGTTGGTTCTGGATCCCCACAGCTTTTTTCATGTAGCCTCCAGTGTGTAAATACCCTGATTTAGAGGCCATTGCATTAGAGATAATTTAATCTAAACCATTCATTTTACAAGCAGCTAGTTAGTACAGTAGATAATGTGTTAACCTGAAATCAGGAAGTCAAGATGACTCTTCTTCCTGAGTTCAAATTTGGCCTCAGGTGCTTACTAGCTGTGTGACTTCTGCAAGATATTTAACCCTGTTTGCTTTGCTTTCCTCTTCTCTGAAAAGAATTGGAAAGGGAAATAACAAATCACTCCTATATCTTTGCCAGTAAAATGCCACATTGGATCATAAAGAGTTGGAAGTGACTGAAAAATGAGAGAACTAAACTTTATCTTACATATAAAGAGGCTGACACCTGGAAAGAGCATGTAACTCATTATCAGCAGACCTGGGACAAAAACAAATACTTTAGTCCATCATTCTCTTTATCTCTGTGAATTATCACATGCCTGTGATATAAAATAAGTACAATCTTAAGATGTTTTTATCAACAAATGAAAAAGGATAAGACAAACAGTTTCATTCTTCTGACTTTTCATATGAAGATTTATCTTACAATATCATGTCTGTTTTGAAAGAAATGGTATTTTTGTCCCTTGCAATAGTCTATGTGATTTAATTATTTTTAGTTTCTCTATAGAGATTGCCAACATTTGTACCTCATCTTAAATCTTGTTCCTCTAGTGTTATGGAATCTTCTGATATTTGTACCAATACTATTTACTTTAAAGGGAACAATAGCTGAAGCCAGCTGATATCTTCTTGATTTTAGTTTAGGCATATAGAGCACAAGTTGTATATACAAATAGCTTTTCTATGCTAACATTGTATAAGCCCTTCAGTGTTAACTTTTAGACTACAAAAACATGCTATTTTAAAATTTTAACTATATTTGGATGCGTATATTTAAATATGTTAAGATAATATATTAGGACACTATATCAGGATAAAATATATTGCTACTTTGAATGTTAGATCCTCTTCTATATGGGTTTTTATATTGTGGAATAAATTATCTGGCAAATGAACTGCCTTCTAAAAGCAACTTTAATCTAAATATTTAGCTGTTGCTATGCTAGCAGAAACCCAAAATAATACCAATAAGTAATGGATAGAAAGATTTAGAACAGAAATAGAACATAAAAGAGTCATAACATTTGTAATACTCTTAAATGGGTAGCCTCTAATTTCTTTTTTTCTTAATATAGTCCCAGAAGAAATTTCGTCCATTCTACATTCTTTTATATGTAAATGAAAGAAAAATCCCAAAATTCAGAGCAAAATTATAGAGCCCATCTCTTTATTTCATGAGTTAGGATTCAGTTGATTGTGTTCATTTAATATTTGTGGTTCAAAACAGTTGTAGCCCTCTACAAGCTTTAAACACCAGGCAGACTAACAAATTCTATAATCCTGTTGTTACAACCATCTCTGCTCTTTAAATAGGTTGTTGTTCGCATTTTCAGACCTTCACTCTTGATGGACTCCCTACCTCTGTCCCTAATGCCATCTCTACCATGTGATTTAGTTTCTTTTATTTTTTTTTTCTTCCTCATGTCTCCTCCCTTAGATATCCCCTGAGTTGCTAGCCTATAATGCCAGATAGATTTGAAGTCTCAGCCAACTTCAATAAGACCTGTTGAGTCCAGGAATCTCCTTGGAAAATGTAGTTCAGATCAGTCTAATGTCTGCTATTTTTTGTTTACATGGCACATTGGGAAACATATGTTCACTTTTGTCTGATTCCTGTCATATGTTCTTCTCCTATGATAAAACTGTTGCCTTAAAGCTTCTTCCTTTTGAAAATTGCTGAAACATTTTTCTCCTTTTATTTTAGAAATGGAAATAATTATTTAAAATGTAAATTATTCATTGAGATATGTATATATTATCAGGTTTTATCCTTGACTTTGAAAAGTAAGGTGACAAATCTGTGATAATTAATATTAAGTTCAAGCATACCAGAAACACCAACATTTCTGGAATCCTTCAGATAATTTGAATTGTTCTGAAAATAAATGTATTTGAAGAATGATAATAGTGACAACAATAAATCTGATAAAAGATATTAAAAAAATATATTTTCCCTTATTTGATATTTTATACTTTATAAAGGTTTGGATTTATATGTGTATGTGTATTTGTTAATTCCAGAAATAAGCTACAAATATTATTTTATCTATATTTTATTTCCTTATGTATGAAACAATGATTTTTCCCTTTATCCTACAAAACTATTCTAAAAATTGTATATTTTAATAAATTGAGAATAAATTGAAAATCACAGAATTAGAATCCATCCATAGAATTCTTACATTGGACCTCCGAAAATAAGAATTCATTTAGTTAAACTTATACATGAGTAAGAATGCCCTCTACAATAAATTAGACATACAGTCACCTAATAATGGCTTAAATTACATAGTTACCCTTTCAGGTAGCTTGTCCCATCCTTAGGTCAAATTATTTGAAAGTTTTTATCTGCTTCAAATCTAAAACTTCTTCTTACAATTTACTTATTATTCTCAATTCTACCCTCTGGAGTCAAATGAAACAGGTGAAATCTCTTTTCCACATCACAGTCATTCATGTTACCATGTCCCCTCTAAAACTCCTTCAGCTCTAATCTAAAAAAAACAATTTCATGCACATCTATATTCATGACAACTTAATACTTTTTTGTAGAAATAAGTAAATCAAGCTATCTTGAAAAAACAAAGATGTTCATTTTGTAAGTGTCATGCTTACTCCATTTAAATAGCAAACATCATTTGATAATATTTAGAGTCTTTGATGTGAAGTTGGACTAAAAATTATTTACTATTGATTCATTTATTCATTCATTTTTTTAAATCTAGTCACTAGATTACCTGAATGGTTCCTTACAATTCTGAGAGTCTATTTTGCATAATAGTAACTTTGAATTTTTAATTTAGTGTCCACAAAACTGTGTTTTAAATTGTATTTATTTTCTACAGCTATTTGTCAAAGAAATTATGTAATAAGAACAGCTGATGAAGGAACTATTTATCTACTTCATTATAATAGCTTTTGTTATTCTTAATAAAGTTGTCACTGCAAATGAACAATGAACTTGTCTCAGATATGAACAGGAAGAGTTGAGACGTTTGGATTAGATCGGTTTTTTGGGGGGAATTATGTAGTTGTTCATTTTGCCCCTTATTAATTCTATGATTGCCTCTGGAATAAAAGCTCATGTTTTTAGCATCAATATTCTCCTATAGATATAATCTAGATTTAAACCAATTAAGGCTTTATAGATTCCAATAAGTTGTAGTTCAAAATCATCTAAAAGACATTGTAGATATGTGTATTAAAAAGGATCAGGTCACAACCCATTACATACAGGAAAATTCATAGGAGAAGTGGCAAAAGGTAGCTATCAGTGAAATGTATGGCAGGAAAAAATAGTCCAGTCACTAATTGAGAGTGAAAGATAAATGATGGACAGTCTGTGAGCTTCCTTGATATGTATCCATTGCCAAAAATACTTGGGCATGTGTTCTATATTTTAGTGTGTGACTTCTGTAACAGCTTTATGGGATGGCATAGATTAGCATTCTTCAGGAGTTGCCTTGCAATGGTGAAATGCAATATGTATCATTTATCATACCCACATTTATGAAACTATAGATTTATCAATGAATTAATCAACAAACATTTATTTAGCCTCCCTATGTGCTGGGCATCACATTAGCTGTTGATCATGCAAAAATGAATACAATGAAACAGTCCTTAGTCTCAAGTCCTTATCCCTACTATCCAGAAGAAAAAGCAAAACAAAACAGCAATAACTTGCATATAAGTAAATATAAAATAAATATAAAGTAATTTTGGAGGGTAAATGGATACAACTCGGAAGATGAGAAAGGGGCCTATCTAGGATATAGCATTTTGAGCTGAATTTTAAAAGAAGCTTAGGGGATTCTCAAGGGCAGAGATGAGGAATCTATGCCTTCTAGTCATGGAGGGTAGTGAAATGGCATGACAATGAGAGATGGGATCTCCTGTGTAAGAGAAATTAATATCAAAGTAAGAAAACTACTGGGGAGACCAATAGACAATCTTGAATGTGGAACTAGGTAGTTTTGTGTTGCAATCTTCCTTTTCATACTTATTCAATTTGGAATCATTAGCAGATGGGAACAACTTGCTAATTTGTTCTCTTTCTGACTGAAACTTCTCTAAAAAGAGAAGCTGAGAAATTGTGGAGCTTTTTTTTTAAGCAAATAATTCCAAATGTGTATAGTTATATGTACACTAAAACTTATTAGTTTTATTTTAGGTTTTCATTTTTCTAAACATAAATTAAAGTCCCTTGAGCATTAGCTTTGATATAGCACCTAAAATAAACCTGACTCTGACATCCTTTATATTTTATACATACTCCCATCTATGTTAAAGATGTTAGTTTGACAGCATTACTATTAATCACAGCTGAGCTTTCTGCCACATAAGACATCTGCAAAATATTTTAACCAAGGCTATCTAGTCTCTAGGGAGACACGTGAATGACAAATTCTTTGTACACCTGTGCTCTGTGACTCCCCTTTGATTTGGAGGGAGCCAAAGTCCCAGATTGTTCAACGGAAATTGGATAGGTAGGCTGGATGATTTTAAACTTCCCATTTAACAAGCTGGAATCCTCCAGAAGTTTATAGGAGTTGCCATAATACATCTGTGCCTCATACCTATTTGTTGAGAAATCTTGAAGAAGTTATTTGATACATTTGTAATTTGTAAACTCCTAGAGGCCAAAGACTAAATCTAAGTTGTTATCTCTTAATCTATTTCCTTTTTGTTGTGTCCCTAGTACTGGATCACTCCATGTGATCCTTTAGTATTGTAGATTCTAAAATGATGTGGTTGTTGTGGGGTTTTTTGGATGAATTATAGGATAAATGTTTATAAGGAGCTGAATAACATAATAGATAGAATACTGTTCTTGGAATGAGAAACTCTACAGTTGCAATCTCCTTCTAATATTTATTTGATTTGAGACCATGATCAAATCACTTAACTTTTCGGGAACTTAATTTCTCTGTAAAAATGGATGATACTCTTCACATGGTTGTTGGGAGGCTTAAAAGAAATAATGTGTAAAGCCCTTTGAAAACTAAAGCATTATATAAATCATCATTATAATTAAATTGTTTATATGCATATACTAAAATGTTATATTGTTCCTTAAATCATATATGAGCAAATAGAAAATATAGTTATATAAATAATTATTTATCATAATTAAATATTAACTGTAACCTGAATGAAACAATTGGATTCTATTTTCCATAGTCACAGATTTCAACTTTTTCCCTCTCTTGAGCAGAGTAAATGTTTAAGAAGTAGATCATTTTCTTGGATTTTGGGGAAAAGCAAAGTGATTTTTATAAAGCAAGACACAATATTAACATAACCTAGCTACACTGACTGAGATATAACACATTTATGAAAATGCCTTTTGATATGGAAGCCTACCTGATTCCTATGGTGTCCTTGTTGAAAGGTAGTATTGTGTTCATTTAGACAGAAACAAGTTGTGATCATCCCTGACTGGGAAGCTTACATGGGATCAATTACTTCAACTCCCTTATTAAGGTCAAAAAAAATCTCAAGATGCTTATTTAGATTTGTTCATCTCACTATCCCTTCTTTTGAGTAACAATTCTAACCTTGGTCAGCAGGGAACTTAATACTTTGAAAAAAATTAGGCATTCTGTCTTATTGGGTGATTTACACAATAATCCTTTACTTCTCTTAGGATAAGAAACACTGAATTTGGAATCAGAAGAATCAGATTACCCTTTCAGCTCTCATATATGTTAGAAGTAGAACTTCAAGCAAGACAGTAACTCTGATTTTTTTTATATATACATAAAATTTGAATAACAGTAAGCTCACATATGAAAAAAAAAAATTGAGACCATAAATGTTTCTAAAATTTGAAAATTTTTAACATCTTTACATTTAAGATTAGCCTCTTCCAACTGTCAGGAAAAAGTGCTATGAAGCTTAGTGAGAAATAGATTAGTGGAATAACTGAATGAGGCAGGCATCTAAGTATTGCCTATTGTAGGGTACTTGAAGTCAGGAATACCTGAAGTAAAATCCTGCCTCTGACACTTACTAACCAGCTAAATCATTTAGCCTTTTTCTGCATCAATTTTCATAACTATAAAATGAAGGACTTGGACTAAATATTCCTTGATACCCTTTCTAGATCTAAAGCCACAATTCTGTGAATTCAGGGAGGCATCTGTCTTCCCAAGGACGCCATAGCCAGATGGGTTGATTGGAATCTAATTGTACAGGGTTTCTGTTTTTTGGCAGATGAAGAAAAAGAGAGCTGTTTTGTATGCATCAAAACAATGAGCCTTTGCCATCATTCCCCTTGAAGTATGTGGGAAGAGATGATCAGGGCAGGCTCAGAAGAGCAAGGAAGTCATTCAGTTGTAAGTAATCTGCAACTGCATAAGATTTTCCTCTTTTAGATGTGTCAACTATGAGAGGTATTTAGAAACCTGTATGGTATATCTTTATGTCTTAGCTGTCTCTGTGGGCTCAAGGTCAAGTTCCATCTTCCCAGTGAAGGTAGGACAAAGCAAGAGAGTTAGTATGGGGCAACAGGAAAGGCTGTTCCTTTGGGGATCTTGATGCATATTCCTTCTCAGTCACTTACTATCTGACATCAACAAGCATTGTGATTCAGAAAATAGAATTATGACTTTGAAGTTCAAGAATCTAAATTCAGATCCCAGTTTAGCAAGAGAGAGGTTTAAGATTGCTAATATTTATATAATTATGTTCGAGAAACTATTTAGTGCTTTACAATTCTTATCTTATTTGATTGTCACATCAACTTTGGAAGGTAGGTTATTACTTTATGAGGAAACTGAGGCAAAAAGAAGTCAATTTACTTGTCTTGAGCCACATAGTAAGTGCATGAAACCAGATCTGAATTTAAATCTTTCTGACTCCAGATTTGGGTTCCATGTACTCTGCCAATGAGCTGCGGTAATTGGAGTCTAGAAGACCTGGATTTAAAATTCACCTCAGATGCTTCTTACTTAAGTGATCTGATTAAGTCATTTTTTGTCTTGATTTCCTTACCAGTAAACTGAGGAGATTGGTCACTATGCACTTTAAGGTTCTTTCTAACTCTCAATTATATGATCTTATGATCTATTTTAAGTGTATATTATGTGCCAGGCCCAGTATGATGATGGTGATGCAAAAACACAAAACAAAACAATTCTTAAAATGAACTGCTAATATTCAAAGAGGAAAATTAACATATACATATGTAGAGATACTAAAATATATGCAAAATAAGTACAATATATTTTGGAAGGGCAAGACACTAGTGACTAGAGCTGGATTGGGAATGTGTGGCCATATAAGGCTTAAGAAATAATTTGTTAAAGGCAATAGTAGATAATAATGAGCTGAAAGTGAGGTGTAACATCCTCCACTGCATGAGCTCTATAAGTTGATAATTTTCTATGATCAGGGAATAATATTAAAAATACCCAAATGGGCCTTGGCAGGATAAAAATTTTCCTAACCCTGAGATAGAGGGATGGGGAAAGTTTCATTTGGTGAAAGTTGTCCTTGAGCTGGGTCTTGAAGAAAACTAGAAATTCTTAGAGGAGAAAGCAAATACATTCCAACCATGAGGGGCAGCTAATACAAAAGCACAGTTATGAGAGATGAAGTTTCTTATGTAAAAGCAATTTGCTAAAAAGCAGGGTATGTGAAGGGGACTATGTAACATGATCAATAAGGTGGGTTGATGCCAATTTGTGAAAGTCTTTAATTACCAGAGAAGTTAATAGTTTATTTCAGAGTTAATAGGAAGCCATTGAAATTTGTCAAGTAGCAGAGTGATATATTAGGATTGCCTTTTGTCAAAAAAAAAAAAAAAAATACTTTGGCAGTTATGCGTAGGATGAAATGGAATAGGGAGAAACCTGAAGCAAGGAGACATTTTTGTAGGCTATTATAGGTAATCCATGGAAGAGATCATTTAATAGGCTTTAGTTTACTCATCTGTAACGTGCATTAATTGGACTAGTTGACCTTTGAGACCTTTATCAGCTCCAATATATCACCATTTGTCTTTTATTGTTCTGGATTCCTGATGGGAAATACTTAAATTTCAGATATGAGCAACAACATGTGTCTATCTTAGATTTAGCTTCAGGTCTCTAGCTATTGAGCCCAAACCAGTCCTTCCCAGAGAGAAAATGATTGTTGGAAGAACTTGAAATATGAATATATCCTTTTAAATTCTACAAAACAGCAACAAAAAAAAATGTTACCTTTACCTAAGAATGCAAATGATGGTAAACATAATATTGATTCCATATTCTTTCTAAAAAGCTTGTTTTACTTTCAATTCAAGATTCAGGACTTGACATAGATAAAACTGCAACACTGCATGACCTGTCTTGGTTTGAGCAAAACAAATATCTTCCACTTCATGACTAATATTTCAAAGGACTTTAAATTGTCCTGCTAGTGAAATAATACACAGTGTGTGCTTGTCTATAACAGCCATTTTCTTAAATCAATACATTATAATTCTAATTCACTTAGTACTTTCATTTAGTAGCTGTATGAGTAGCAAGAGGAATGAAATAAAATTCTTTATGAAATCACATTAAGATACTTGAAGATGAAAAAATTGGAACATGTTCTACTATCTTGAGGGGAAATAGCTTTCCTTCCTACAACTTATGATGTTACTTATACAGTGGAAAAAGTTAGAAGTTAGAAGATTTGCATTTGAATTCTAACTCTGACATTTACTACCTAATAGCCAATCACTTTCTCAGTTTCCTCATCTCCAAAATGAGGCAGTTGAACTAGACAACTTCAATGATCTCTTTAAATTCAAAATATATGTTCCAATGAGATCCATGTAAACTCCACTTTGAAAGATCAGTAGTATAAATTTGTCATTTCAATAGATTTTTCCTTTGTCCTTCTGACTAGATAGAAAAAAAAAATAAGGTGGGGAGAAATATAAGGGGAAATGAAAGAAGGAGAATAAAGGGACAGAGGCAGTAACAAAGAGATATGCTATTTCAATGGAAACAAAATTAAGTAAGTCCATCAGCAGATAATTTGTCCAGTACACACAGGCAACAGGGATCATTTATAAAAATGCCAATATATTGATTAGACTGAGATTTGCACTGATGTGAAAACTAGTATTTTCTCTTCATTAGCCTTTTCTTTAGTAGAAAAACATGATTAGCTGTTGATCACCTTGAAAACAGTTTTCTTTAAATGCCATTTGTGTTAGCTCCACATTCCTTAGTTTCACACTACCCTTCTTACTTCTTGTCTCCTTTTGTTTGTCATCTAGTATGATAAAAGGAACTATTTTCTTAGAGAACAAGATCAGAACTTTTTGATACATACAATTTTTTTTGTATAAATTAGGCTCAAAAGAAATATGTAGAATGGCATAATAGCCTTTTGTTGTTATTTTTTTTTTACCAGATGATTGCAATCTGCCCCCACCCCTAATTGTTTAGACCACTTCCTTCCCACCCTTCTACTTTGCTTTCTTTTCACTTCTGAGGATTAGATTCAGGTCTTAAATGGTACCATAGCACACATCCCCATTTCTTACTGGTCATTATGATAAATTTTATGATAAAAATGCATAAATTTTGGCCATCACTCTTGACAACAAATCTTTCTTTGCTTAGCTAGGGAAGTTTCCTAGAAATAGAGCCCCAGTTGAGGATTTTCCATTCAATGAAACAAATAGCTTGATGTATGGAGCTAGAATTTGTGTTTAATTGCTATCATTTTCCAACAGGCAAGGTGACTCTTATACAAAAAAAAAAAAAAAAAAAAAAAAGAGGCATGGAGAAAATTTTTGGTGTAGAAGACATGCTGTGGTCAAAACATATCCTCAACATTTCATTTGAACTTCAAAACATTTTTTCTTGATGGAATTATCTCCATTGCATCATATAAATGAGGAAGGAGCTTAAAAAGGTTAAAAGCTAGAAGATAAAAACTCTGTAATCTGAAGAAATGTCCTTTTATTCAGATCCCATCACACACACACACACACACACACACACACACACACACACAGTCATAAGGTCTGAGTTCAAATCCTGTCACTATCAATTATCATCTGTAAGAACATCTAAAGAATCAATTTTTCTAGATTTTATTTTTCTGAGAATTGCATTAGATATTCTCTATGGGGTCTCTGAGTTTTATATCTCTGACTTGACTAATACATATGCAACATTTTTTTTTAATTTAGTGGAATTTTTTAAGGCAAGAAAGCATTATATGGCTTGCCCAGGGAATAAACCTTGGCACAGCTAGGAAGTGTCAGAGGTGTATTTGAAACTAGATTTTCCTGATTTCTGTTCTCTCTCCATCAGATTCTCCTGTGCATAATAGAGGAAGATTTGTCTACTTTTCATTATTAATGTTAAATAAGGCACAAATAAAGAGATATACATTTACCAAAGGTGTTTTCCACTGTCATAGAGATGTCCCAGCACAAAAGCTTATCCTTATACATGATGTTATTCTGCAGATATTCCTATTTTAGGTTTATTGAAGTGATTTTATCAAGTTGAGATAATGTAGTGTGAAAGGTAGAATCAGAGTTAGAAAGACGTGGGTAAAAATCTTCACTCAGACATTATGTGCTTTGTGACCATAGGTGAGTAATTTATCCACTTAACCTCTCTAGATCTCTTTTTTTCTCATTTATAAAAAGAGGACTTTTCACTCACTCACCTGAACACTCTTATCCACCTAAAATGCAATGGTACTTTAAAATTCTAAAATATTACAAAACCTCTTAAATTATATAAAAATCACTTTAAAGAATTTAAGCTTTATATAAGAAGAAAAAAAGAAAAAGAAAAAAATGATTATTAGATACACTGAAATTCACAGGCATATAATTTGAAAGTTAAATTTAGTTTGTGTTGACATTAGATCAAATATAAATGGAGAAATTCTGGCATTCACTAACAACATAAAAATACCTTCTTTGGTGGAATTTTTATAAAGCCTTCATTGATTAGGACCTCTTCCAATATTCTGCAGAAGTTTCTATTTTTTTTTAATCTTTTTATCTTTTTATTTTTCATTTATCTTTTTCATAATATCCTTTTTAAGTCACAATAGTATGTCTTTCCTGGACATTTTGCAAATGATTGTCACCTCCATTTGATGGTCCTCAAATTTATAGTAGAGTACTGAACTCCCTCTTTCACATCCAATTGGGGAATTGAAATTTAATATAATTTCTAATTAAGCATAAAAGTTGCTTTTAATGTAGTAAACCTAAGTGTTTTGCTCTTCTGGGGTCAGGAATGGGCAGTAAATACAATTCAATCCAGTAGACTTGCCATGGAAGATCTTATTTTCTCAATAGTTACTCTCTTTCAAGATTACTCAACTCATCTCTCATTATATCATTTATTTTTCACCCTCAAAGTTTGAAGGCAACCTTAAGTCATAAAAAATTACATACAGTTTATTTTTTCTGATATTTTTTGTGAGCTGCTCTGTTAAGTTCAGCTTTTGTGCAGGTAGAATACTTATTATGAAGCAATCTGAGAAACTACAGCAGATCCAGCTCCTTTAAGAACAAGATTTTAGAAATGCTCATGAAGTGGCTACCTCTCATTGAATTTGCCTTCACCTCAAGTGGAATGTCACAATTGGTTAGCATTTAAAAGTGCTGTCTTTCCTTTCATGTTCTATATGGAACCTCTCCCCCTCATTATGATAACCTTATGAATCATGAATGAATAATGATATAATCAATAAAAATTAGTGGCTTTTAAAATTTTTATTTTGTTTTGGATTTTCTGATTACTATGTGCCAGGTGCTAGGCTAAGTGTTGAGGATGCAAAAAGAGGCAAAGGGTAGTCCCTGTCTTTAAAGAGTTTACAATGTATTGGGGGAAAAAGAAAAAAATAGCATATGCTCACATATTTTGTTAAGTTCCTGGATTAAAAAAAAAGAGAAATCTAGTTTTCTCCTCAAATTCCATACATTCTCATATGGAAGAAAACACATATAGAATAGTATCCAAAAAGGTTTTTTTTTTGTTTGTTTTGTTTTATTTTCTTCCTTTTTTTTTTTTTTTACAAAGACATAGAGATGCTAAATAAAGCTTTGGAATATTAATTTTCTAAAAGTATGATTTCTGAAAGAACGGATTTAATTATTATTCCAAGAGCTATAGGCAAAAAACAAGAGGAAGTAAAGGCTAGAGGATCTGCATAGTGGGTCTGAAAATGAAACACATTCACTAATCAGAATCTTAAGGGCTCTGAAGTAAGAGCCAAAAAGGAAAAATGTGATAAAGATAGTAGGAGAATAAAACTTAAGTTTGTGGGTGGACACAAAGGAATGAAAGAAGAAAGAGAGGAAGAAAGAGGAAAAGAAGGAAAGAAGAAGGAAATAAAAATAACAAGGAAAAAATCATTACCTAAGTGCTTACTATGTACCAGGAATTATCTGTGTCAAGAATATAAATATGAGAAGAAGTACGCTTCCTGCACTAAAGGAGCTAACATTCCAACAAGGGAGGGCAATGCATATAAGGGAGAGCTGCTTAGAACTGGAGAGTCAGACAGATGTTGATTCTTCATTCATAGATCCATTAATTGAGTTCCAAAAATACTATGGTTAAATGTATTATTATTCTAAAAAAAAGGACTGGGATAGATGACAGAATAGTAGCAAGATAGCCAGAACACATTAATGGGAGAGATCTAAGTTAAGCAAGAAGAACTTTCACCAGTCAGAAACTAAAATCTTAGAGTAGGATCTGAAGAACAGGAAAGAAGACATGAAGGTCATTGAAGAGTAAGTAATGAAAGTTGTTGTAACTGGTTTCTGGCCATTTTCATACCACACTTCTTCTCTGAGGCAGCATTCCAGCTCTCATGCAGGAATCCTGGACTCATGATATTGTTCTTATCCACTAATTATCATCTTATAA